>NC_063342.1:48303529-48360540 GCF_021869965.1 Rhincodon typus | reverse complement strand
CCCTTCCTAACTCCCTACCTACACTCACCTTTACTGGCTCCATCCCCACCTCTTCGACCTGTTTGTTTCCTCTCCACCTATCCTCTCCTCTATCCCTCTTCTATCCGCCTCCCACTCTCTCCCTATTTATTTCAAAACCCCCTTCCCCTCCCCCTTTTCTGATGAAGGGTCTAGGCCCGAAACGTCAGCCTCTCTGCTCCTATGATGCTGCTTGGCCTGCTGTGTTCATCCAGCCCTGCACCTTGTTGTCTCGGATTCTCCAGCATCTGCAGTTCCTACTATCTCTGCCCACCATGACAGACCGGATCGTATAAATTCAGAGCGGGACAGAACAACAGCGTTTCTACAGAGGCGGCACAGCACTGATGATGTCGCCTAGAAGGGAGACAAAACATTTGTCTGAAAACCAGTCAGCTCAGTGAACCATCCAACAACTCCAGTCTGTATCTTGTTTAATAATTAATCATAATTAACACATTATTTAATAATTGTTAATTGTGTAATCTTCCAGCTGAAGATGGCTGCAAATGGTTCTTGTATGTGAACAATCAATGACAAAAGCTCTGTGACTTAATTTTATCTAAAAATTGACTCAAAGATGTCCAGCTACTTCATTTAATCAATTATTTAAAAACAAACAACGCTAAACAATTCAAAAATTTTAATCCAGAATTTTATAATCTCTGATTTAAATCAGCCTTGCAATATTTTGCCTACAGGGCTGCTTCCTTTTTGGCTCCCTTTTGCTCTATGTATGTGCCCTTGAATGTAAAATCCACTTACCTGTAACCAGATTAGTAGCTGCATTTCCCTTTCCCGTTTTAATTGCTTTGCTAATATTTCATTCCCTGAAATGGTTCTCTCTGTATTGCTCCCCTTTTAAACTTTCTTCTCCCTCTGGTTTTCTGATGTTGCCTTCAGCAGTCTGGAAAGTGATCCTTTGATAATTTGCAGCACAAAAAAAAAGAAACTCCAGCTTGTGTTAAAACATTCAAAAATAGAAGTTAGGGGAGGAAATAACGGCTTCAGGTTTTTAACATGAAATCAGTACACAGCTTGTTCCTTGAACCAGAATCCTCTTGGATTGGCTTGGAGTCTCGAGAAACTGAAGATTTAATCTCCAGTACAAAACTCAAAGGAGCCCTATATGCCTAGCTGTTTTTTTAAAGGACAGGAGATTTAGGCCAAAGAAATGCAGTTTGGTCAAGAATCATTGAACTGAAGTTACAAGGGGCTGCTGAAAATCATGAGTAGCATGGGACAAGTGCATGCGTTAATCATCACTGATAACTTTTCAAAGCGATCTTTTAACATCCAGGACGCTTTGTCAAACAGTAGAGGGTGGATAGCTGGAAAATAATGGTGAATGAAGAAGATGAATGGAAGTGTAGTAGATAAAATGTAATATGGAAACATATAGTTTGCAAATCCGATGAACATATAAATATCAAAGTATTTCAAAAATTACGTTAGTGGAGCTATGGGGAAATTGAAAGAGATGTGGAGGCATATGTAGATTATGTTCTGAACATCTCCAACTTCTCAGTAGCATTAACGATTAAGCTGCATGTTGAAATAAATTGGGAGGATATCTTTAAGCAGAAGCAAGATTTAAACTGAGCAAATAAAATCAAGTCCATGCAACTACCAAGCAATTGATATCCACAATGGTAATGAGAATAATAATTTCTTCTCATTAGCATTCAATGACATTACTATTGCTTTGTTCCACACTATCACCGTTGTCATTGACCTGAAGCTAAACTTGACCTGCATAAATTACATATTTATTAGAGCAGGTCAGGGGTCGGCTGATCTGTGGTGTGTGGCTTATCTCCTCTACCAGGTAAAACGATGGTATTATGAGCAAGGCTCAAGGGTTATGATAGAGTATTCTACAGTTACTTGGTTGTGTACAAGGACAACAATATTCAAAGCTCAACATCATCCAAAACAAAATAATCTGATCCAGATCACATCCGCTGGTGAAAATATACACTTTCTCCATCAGTGAATAACAAGGTCACAGTATTGCCTGTCAATTGGCATTCTACAGCAACTTATCAAGGCTTCTGCAGCAATGTCTCCTAAACCTTCGATTTCAACCACCTAGAAAGGCAAAGTCAGCAGGTTGTTATGATCCAAGTTGATGTTATTACTAAACAATTCAGATCCTGGACTGAAATCTGGCATTATTGATTATATTTTGTTTGGATTTTGTTTTAACAGGGTGGTCTCTCACTGAAACATAAACAAACAATGTTGCAAACTTGGTTTTAACAATAAAGCTGAAGTTTATTAAGCAAAATAAATTAGGATAAAATAGAATATACCAGACTATTTACATATAGCACAAACTTAAGACTTTTAAAACCTGGAAATATATCGTCATTAATGTTTGTTTTTAAAACCTCCTTTACATATCCTAAAACACCACTGTACAGTACCCAAAGTACCCCTTGTACAGCACCCACACCAGATAGCAAAATTTATTTCTCTATTATCTCAATAGGCTCAGGTTAACTGTGAATGCAAAATCCAGTCTTGAAAGTTAGATCGTCTTTTCCTGGAGCTTTCATGTACCTGAGTTTAAATGTTCTCAGCTTAAAATGATCTCTTCAAGGTTTTATCAAAGTACTTCTAGTCAAGGGCTATCACTAAACTGCACTACTATCTTCTCCCTCGTCAGGAACACAGCTTTATACATCCATCTTCATCCAAGGTGCTTTGCAGAATGTCTCCAAACTGAAAACAAAAATATGTTTCCTCCCTAACCTATAGACGATTCCCATGAGCTTTAAAAAAAAAGCATTTTCTAACAGAAACCTTATTGTTTCTCTTGTTCGGTCGTGAACCCTCCTAAATGCACACAGAATCCTGTTAGTTAGCTCCTTGAAGGTTTTGTTTTTAAATAAGTCATCGAAGCTACAAAATGACCTGTAAGTTAATCATTAAATATTTAGACACGTGGAAAAACCCATATCACTCATTAAAAATTCAAAAATCTAAACTCAAATTATAGTCAAAATATATATAACTTACACAGTCTTTATCACAAGGTGCATGTGTTACAGAAACTCCCCAAGTCACACAACACCTGACTTAGACATGTGATTCTGCCATGAGTGCCAGGTTAAAATCTTAGAGCAATTTACTGAACCAATCTTGTGGAAAAAAGTTTCCCCACACAACTTCAGTAGCTCAAGAAAGTGGTCCAGCACTACCTTATCAGTAATGGCCAAAAGCAGAGAATTATTCTTTTTTAAATGAATTGTTTCAGTCAAGCGAAGTTGAAAGAGTTGACTTTATGAAGATCTGTGATGGTAAATAGCACAGAAATGTTAAAACAAGAAATACAATTCAGCCGCATAGGCTGTATTCAAAATTTTTAGACTGTGGTTTGAGTCTACTTATATCAAGGATGATTCCTGATAGTTGATATTTGCAATTAAAAACTTTGATTTGATTTATTGTAGTCACATGTACCCAAGTACAGTGACAAGTTTTGTGTGAGCAGTACAGGCAGATCAAAGCAAACAAGGACATAGAGATCAAAGGGTGATTAGACAGAGCGAGATATACAGGTTGGACAGCACAGGAGATGCGCAAGCAAAGTCAACATTAGCAAGATCAACATTATTTGAAGTTACAGAGTCCATTCATCAGTCTAATAATGGCAGGGAAGAAGCTGTTCTTGAACCTGTTGGTGCACGTGTTCAAACTTCTGTATCTTCTGCCTGATGGAAGAGGTTGTAGGAGAGCATTCCTGGGGTGGGAGGTGTTACAACTATGATGGGCAGAGTAGTTGCCGTACCAGGCTGTTATGTGCCCAGATAATATGCTTTCTACGGTGCATCTCTAAAAGTTGGTGAGGGTCCTTATGAACATGCCGAATTTCCTAAGCCATCTCAGGAAAAAGAGGCGTTGTTGTTCCTTCTTGACTGTCGAATCTATGTGGGAAGTCCAGGGCAGATTGTCAGTTATCATCACTCCTAGGAACTTGACGCTCTTCCTCCCTCTCAATCTCTGTTCCATTAGTGTAAATGAGGGCGTGTCTTCCTTTGTTCCTGAAGTCAATGATCAGTTCTTTTGTTTTGCAACATTGAGAAAGAGATTGTTATCATGGCATGACGACACCAAGCCCTCTATCTCCTTCTTGTGTTCTGACACATCGTTGTTTGATATTCATCCTACCACGGTGATGTCATCAGCAAACTTGCAGATATCATTCAGAATCTGACTATATAGTTGTGGGTGTACAAGGAGTATGGTAGGGAGCTAAGAACACATCCCTGGGGTTTCCAGTGTTGAGGCTTATTGTGGAGGAGGTGCAGATGTCTATCTTCACTGATTGCGCACTGTGGTTCTGGAAGCTGAGGGTAGAGCCTAGACCAAGATCAAGGAGTTTTGAGATCAGTCTGGAGGGGATTATGGTGTTGAAGGCAGAACTGTAGTCAATGAATCGGAGTCTGACATAGGTGTCCTTGTTATCCAGATGTTCCAGGAATGAGTGTAGGGCTAGGGAAATCGCATCCACTGTGGCTTGTTTTGTTGGTAAGCAAATTGCAGGGGATTGAGGCAGGCTGGGAGACTGAAGCTGATGTGGGCCTTGACCAGCCTCTCAAAGCACTTCATGATTATGGAGGTCAGAGTCACTGGGTGGTACTTATTAAGGCATGTGCTTTCTTTGGTATTGGGATGATGATGGTCTTCTTGAAGCAGGTGTGGACTTGAGCTTTTAGGAGGGAGAAAACTTCAGTGAATAACTCTGTCAGATGGTCTGAACAGGATCTAAATGCATGGCTGGGAACCCCATCTGGGCCTATCGCTTTCCTTCGGTTGCCTCTTGGGAGGACCGATCTGACGTCTGCAGTGATGACGGTGAGTATTGTGTTTTTCATACAAAAGTTCCCGCATTGGAGTTTACAAACATATTCTGCTGTATACATTGTATACTTGTTCAGTGTTCTTTGTAACAGTGATATTTTGGTTTATATTTGTCAGGGCTGCAGGTCACCGCTAAATGCAGTACACTGTTGAAAATTCCATCTCAAGGACTTGCAGGACTTCTTTACTGAACTATTTCCATGTTTCTGTCCATTTTATCAAGGCTTGGATTAGTTTTGCGAATCTTTCAATGCAGTTTCTTCCTGGCAGTATTGGTTTAGGGTCAGGGTTCAGGTCCGGAAACATCAGGGTTTGGGATGGTTGTAGTTGAGGATGTGGTCCTTGGTGAGTCAGAAGTTCAGTTTAAATGTTATCCAGGAGATTGAACAGGTTTTTAATCCTCTAACATTGCTTGGATAACTGTGAAGCTGACATGTGTCTAAACCCTCTGAAATCTCTAACTTTAAGAAAATCTCACAAACGGTTCCAATTACAAAGTAGTTGCAATTTGAAATTTTCAATTTTCGAGGCAATTTCCTCAATGTCAGCTGCATCAGAATTTTCATTTGGTCCTGATATACAACAATCTACATTGCTTCAACAGCTTTTTGGCTATTGGAATTTCTGGGACTGTATCATCTTTCTGTGAAGCTTGAATACACTTATAACTGTCTGTAAATAGGATCATTCATTTAAATTCCTCCTGACCTACTCTTACTAAGAAGATCTAAGTGGGTTAATACCGAGCTATTTTGTTTAAAAGCCCCAAAAGTCTGACTTGCAAGTTTAAATTCTACTCTTAATTTAATAACATATTTCTGAAACTTTGCAGTACAACCAAGTAAAAAAGTCATGAATGTGGATCATGAAGCTGCTCGAAAGTTTTCAATACCAATACACCTTTTTGGGGTTTTGGTTTAAATCTACTTTTTTTTTTAACAAAAGAGACCTTTTGAAAGATATTACAACTTAGAAGAATTATCCACACCATAGACACATTGTTTAGTTTCCGTTGCTTACCCCTGCATTTTCTGCCTTTTTAGGCAGTTTCGGAAACACACCTAGGCCTTCACTTCCCCTTAATAATCTTATTTTTGCTATCACCAACAACTGTTTCAGCAACAGTGCACCAAAGTGAAAAAGCTGCTTACTTGGCAGCTCAGAATTAACTCTAAACTGTCTGATTTTATTTACCTTCATTTCCAATCTTCATCTTTAGGAAGCCAATCTGCTTTCATATTGTTTCAGAAAGCCAGCTGATGAAAGATAGAACCAAAGTGTTTCTTGCATGTTTTTGTCATCTTTTTCTTAACTTTTGTAGCATTACATGTGACAAGCCTCCACTTCCTAACCCCACAACAATGGTTTTATTTAATTTATTTTTGGGACACAAGTAAAGCTCCAGCCAATTAAAAACAATGAATACATGACTAACGAGGAAGATATAGGAGACATGAGGTCAAGGAATTTAAACAAGACAATGGAGTTTGTAATACTCAAAAGATGATTTTAAACCTTTATTCCCTCCTAGACCAGATGACAATCAGGTTCCTTTATTTAAGCATTTATCGAGGTATGCAAAGGCATCATACACATCCAGAAATGGCAAACCACTGAAATTTTTATTGCAAGAACAAAGGTGTTACAGGTTTTGAAAATTATATGCTTCCAATCAAAATATCATGTACTTACCTTGTCTCAGCCAACTGTATTTGTGTAGTTCAGATTCCAAGTTAGTACATGACTGTGTCTTCCAATCAGGTTAAAACTAATACATATGACTATATTCTCCAAACGAGTTCAAACTAATACACATGATTATATTATCCAATCATATAATTATATGTTTGCATCACCTAACTGTAGTACATGCTTGTGATCACAGAAAAACCTTTGCTGTCTATTTTTCCTCTCTACAAGTCCCTGTTGTCGCCTGTACTGTCTATTTTCCCATTCAAAATGTTACAACTATGATGGGCAGAATGTGCTGATAGTCAAGTCTGACCACATCAATACATAAGTGTTGAGTTAATCACCAAAATGGCTTTTAGAGAAGGAAACTGCCAACCTTACTCAGTCTAGACTATATGTGACTCCAGACCCACAACAATGTAGCTGATTTTTAACTGTCCTGTAGTATAGTCAATAAATGCTAGCCTAACCAGCAATGCCCTGATCTCATGAATGACTTTTTCAAAAAGTATGAACTGGAATTAGATCCCTTTCATCCCAAATATAGACACATTGGCATAACACAAAAGGTAAAATTCTCTCAGAGATCAATTTTTTTGTTAAGAAAAGGCAAAAGGGGGAAAAAAAACACCCCTGTAAGCCAAAGGTCCAGAAACAAACCCTGTGGGATATGATTACTTTTCATAGACTGCTGGATTTTCTGCACCAAGTTAAAGTATTGACAGTACTTTGTAGAATAGTGGAAGATCATATTTAAATCAAGATAGATCTGAGTCTTTGGAAGTTGGCCGCAGAACAGCATTTTAAGACTTATAATGTAGCCAGAAATACTGATATTTAAAATCTCTACCAGGTTCTTGGGAATGTTTAGTGGTAGACTCCGACTTCAATGGTGTCTTCTTTACTGACTGTTTAGGTCTAGGAAACAGAAAAGCATGTACAGAAAGGGTGATAGGCAACCATCAGGAAGAGGATCCATATTCTTTTCAAAACTGGGTTTTTCCAGTAGTTAAGGGCCATATAATTCACACCTTATTTTGAAAGCTTTCTCCAAAACCATTTGACTCTCCTACAGACGGCAGCTTACAGATCACATTAAATTGTTGACCTCATTCCTTGAAAAAAATCCTGTTTAATCCAGAAAGTGTACAAACAGTTCAGTTTCTTCTAATTTTTCACATTGTTCTTAAAAATAGATAAATATTCTCAACTGAACAAAATATTGTAGGTGCTGGATATACTCATCAAGTCAGGTGGCATCTGTGCAGAGAGAAACAAACTGACCATTTTTGGTCTGTGAACTTCAGTCGGGGAAAAAAGAAAAGAACAGAAGGACAACAAAATGTGTCTTAAACTTGGTAAATTAATCATCTAGGAGCGAATACAAATCAGTCAAGATTGGTATTGTAGAAGAATGTTACAGAATATCGAGAGCGCAGTTTTGGATGCACTGGAGCTCAAGGTGGAGGATAATTAATGAGAATATTGGTCTTTCAAGACAGGAGGTAATAAACTCATGAAGTCTTCCCAGTTAGTCCAATATATGTCTTTCCTTAATCTGATCTGCCTGAATGTATGCTCATTCGTGGTTTGTTTAAGTGCGGTTCTTTGTTATGTTGTAGTTTCCCTTGTGTTTGTAATGATCTTGAAGTACTTAATGAATATAGATAATGATATCTGAGTAAATCCCTGAAACTGTCATTTATATTTTATAGCCTGATCAAAATATTAAGTTTTAGGTATGAAATACCAAGCCTTATAAAGAAAACTTTATTTTCAATATCATAAACTGGAACAATATTATGGAAATATCTGGCTTCCCACCATATGAAATATTTGCTTGTTTATGATGTAAACTGCCTCAGAGATAAGTTTGTTCATACACAAACACCTTCATATTTCAATGGCAAAAGCAATATCAATCCTGCCCTCAGCATGCTGTTTGTAATTTTAATCAGTTTTATTATATTCAAGGTTTGCCAGTAAACCTGCTATGAACTCACAGGGCAATAGTCTTATATGCATGTATTTTGTTTTATTAAATCGTTTGCAACATAGTTGCCTGCAGTGAGTGCCTTATGGTAGAGGTCACGTACCTATAATCAAACCAGGAAGAACTTTTGTTCAATTTCCATCCAAATATCCCTTTTTTATACAATCTTGCAAAATAAAAAATTTCATGTGCAAAGTGGATTCGCTTCTTACAACTAAAACAGCATTGTTCCCATGTTGGACATGCATTTTTGTTTTGGTGATTATCGCCACAAAATCTGCAAACTATCCTTTGACCTTGATCTTTCTGTTGGACCTTCTGTCAATACGTATTGCTTTTATCCACAGTGTTGGACTTGAAAGCCAACCTAAACTTGCCAAAATGCTGCACAGGTCTGAGCTGCTTCTCCATTTGTCAACAAACTTATTGTTCTCTTATGCATGGGCTGTAGCTATTGATTTACAAGCTCAGAACTTTTGCATATGTCAATAATTTCTTGAAGATTCAAGTTCTCTTTTATCAGTTGTGCTGTTATAGAACTCTCTCAGGTATCAGAGATCCTGCTATCTTTTTGTTGCCTCAATTCGTGGGATTCTGTGAACTGTGTTAGTGCAGTTGCATACTGGTCAATGGACTCTTTTTCATCCAAAGCACTAATATTGAACACACACCTCTCATAAGTTGTGTTCACCTGGCATTCAAAGTGTGCATAAAAAACAATCAAAATTTCTGCAGTCTATTTTTCTCTGTTCAATTTGCTATTTTAGACAGAATACTCTTTGTCAAAATCTGTCCTGAACAGTGATGAAAGTGCAGCTTTTTGAAGCCGTTCTGGTGGCACGGTGGCTCTGTGTTAGCACTGCTGCCTCACAGCGCCAGGGACTTGGGTTCAATTCCAGCTTTGATGACTATCTGTCTGGAGTTTGCACATTCTCCTGTGGCTGTGTGGGTTTCCACTGATGCTCCAGTTTCTTCCCACAGTCCAAAGATGTGCAGGTTTGTGCATGTGCGTGTGGATTGGCCATGCTACAGTGTCCAAGGATGTGCAGCCTGGGTAGATTAGCCATAGTAAATGTGGGGATAAGGTAGGAGACTGTGTTTGTGTAGGTTACTGGAATAGAGTGGGGTCCTGAGTGGGATCCTCTTTGTGAGGTCGGTTCACGCTCAATGTGCCAAATGGCCTCTTTCGGCACTGTTGGGATCCTATGATTAATTAAGTCTGTCACAGACTTGAGGTTTTGCCATTGCAAGTGAAAACGCTGCGAGATTATTTTCATGTCATTTTGATTAGAGCCTGGATAGAAAGTTTACTGCAATTTTATTTGCCTCACCCAGTGATGCAGGCTGCTTTTTTGTGACCTTCTTTTCAGGGCTTTTAGCAGCTTTAGAATTAGAGTTAGAATTAGGTTTATAGTCACGTGTACTCAAGTTACAAAACAACAGTACAGTGAAAAATGTACAACGTTGCTGACACACAGCTCCACTTTAGGTATAAAGTACCTTAGTACAAATCTTATGTACAAAAAATGGAGAAAATAAACAAAAAGAAGATTCACTATATTGCAGATATAAATACAACAAATTAGGAAAATAAAGCTAAAAAGATTGACATTACAGCCTTTTGATAAGGCCTTCCACATGGTCTGACCGGGCCCCACAAGTTCCCAACCAATAGCCACCTTCGCTCCGGGTCCATTGGCCATTGCCCCTACTCTGCTTCGGGCCACTGGCAGAAGACGAAAAAGAGAGAAGAGAAAAAAAAAACGAGAGATTAAAAACAGAGAAAAAAAAAGAAAAGGAACGGACAGAGCAGACAAGCTCTGGCTGGAGTGTCCTACTGTGCCGCCATCTTGGACCTAAGGAAGATCTAAGGCTTTAAGCAGATCTAAACATTTCTGTTTTGCTCCTTCAATTGTTATGCTTCTACTCTGCAAAAGTCAACCTGTACTTCATTTCTGGACACTTGTTTGGAGCTCAGTGGGTGACGGATTTGCTTCTACTATTTCTTTATTGAACAGCTTGTCAGACGGCTGTTTATAGTGAGTGCTTCATGACAGAAGTTGCATGACTAAAGCAAGTGAGGAAGAAATTGTTGGTACAATTTTCATCCAAATGAAAGTTTGGCTTTCATTTCCATGACTTCTGCAAAACCACATGTTTAATTAATATGTGGTATTTCTTAAGTTCTGACTGGTTTGTTGAATTAGCATTTTATTTTTCAAGTTTATTCAATTGATTTCTTTACTTTTTACCCATTTCTTTGTCTTGTTTCTCTCTTCTGAATCCTGTACATCATGTCAAACTTGGTACGTTGGTATTCACAAACAAATGCCAGTTAAAGTGGACTTGCTGCTGACTCCTGCCTCAAAAGTTCCTCCTCTTTTGGGAGGAAATGTATCATTAACAATGGTATTGGATAAGACCTTATAAAATTTTGAGCTGGCAATCCAAAACATTTTATCCAGTGGGAATAGTGTGTGACTTCGCTATAATAGTATTCACCAAGACATAACTGTTCTTGTTATTAGAGGTCAAACAGTAGATAGTGTTGTTGAAATGGCATTGGTGAAATACAGCAATGCTTTCTGTAAATTGTGCATGGCATAGAGAGACTGAACCCTGATTTGAGTGGCACATGCATTAATATTGAGTGTTGCTGCACCTAAGGTTATGAATTTCTTGAGTATCACAATATTTGCACCCATTCAGTAGAACAATAAACATTTTTAACACACTCCTAGCTTAAGCCTTTTAGTTGATGATAAGAGTTCGCAATATGAATCACTCCTCATCGATACCAAGTTTATGTTGTATTCTAAACATCTGCGAAAGGTAACTGTTAAGTATTCCACTGCAGCATCATGCTACCCAAGAATATAATTAATTGAATGAGCACTTATGAAACTTTTAACTAAACAGTATGACCTTATTGGATCCATGATTGTCAGTCATGGAAGAATCTTTCTTTTTGATACTAGTTATTAGCATACTTAGTAAATACCATTTAAGATGAGAGATATACTAAAGTCATCTAGTTGGCATACATTTTAAAATTTTTAAAAAACTGCATAATGGCTGGATCATCAAAGAAACCTCAGCGTGGGTTTTATAGTGCAAGGAAAAGCCAATAATAACTACCTACATTGAATGATATCACCACTATGCATTTTGCACAACCTTGTTGCATATGAATGCAAAATTATTCATAAAATCCAGTTATCACTTTCCAATACATGACAGAATTCCAAATATTGAAAAAGGCCTTTGAAATAATATCCAAATTAAAAATTTAGTATGCCCTATATTTTCCACCAGGCTTTTCTTAGTGTTACTGATCTTGTTTCTCTCACCTTTTCAGTTTTGCTGTCAATGAACGCTGATGATACACATACAATAAACTTGTTCGTAATCCTCGTCAGTCTATGTCCGAGTTTATTTTGTCACCGAGATGAGATTTTTTTGAGGAACAGCGCAAATAGGCATTATGGCTTTCCTGTGACAAGTATGTAATTTTGGGGAGTCAGGTGGAGAGAAACAAAATAATTATACTCCTTACAGAAAGTTCATGTGGCATTATTCACTTTGCTAGAAACACAAAGAATGCTTGCCGACATCTCACTGACCATCGTGACTCCTTTGCACATCTGCAAAATTGTACTAAACCAGGCAGAAAATGCAGCAGCAAGGAAAAAAAGGTCACAAATCAGCATGAGTTTCCAATTTCCTGCTCTTGTGCATTTCAAGACCATCAAATAGCTTTGGGCTGGGGAATAAAAAGGCTCTTTTCCTCACTTGAGTTTAGATTTTCAGAATACAAAATTCTCAAATTTTCCATGATAGTGCCTGTTTATTTATTATTTGACCATGCAGCCTGAATCTTTCTTTGCAGCTGTTCATTAACACATCTGTACTAAACAATGAACTTTCACCCATTTCTGCTACTGACTTGGCATATCTAAAATTATTTCATTTAAGTGTCTCGTAGCATAGTAGTTATATCACTAGACTATTCATTCCAGAACCAGTATCAAAGAAGCTGAGCCAGGATTTCATCTCCTGTTTTGATGGTGAATTTAAATACATTTAATTAAATAGACACAGAATAAGAAGCATCTCTGATTGTATAATTTTTGGTACGACTACAGTGACCATGAGAAGACTGGAATGTCATTTAAAAATAATGTTTCAGTAACGCCCTTTAGTGATGGAAATTTTACCTTGTGATCTTGCCTCAATGTTAATGCAGACCCATGGCAATATGGTTTTCTCTGAACTGCTTTACAAAATGGCCTAGAAAACAAGTCAGTTCATCAGAAAGTGGCCCATTGCTGATTTCTTAAGCACTTTTAGGCATGAACAATACATGATCATTTTGCCAGTGACCATGGTGTCTGGCAAACAAATTTAAACCTACACATTTCAGTGATTCACTCACTCATTTTGGGAATTATTGCAAAACCATGCTTTCTATCAAACTGTTTTCTTTTGATTTGTTGGCTGACAATCCAATTGATTTGAAAAAAAAAGTCCCCAGTCCAGAGCTGAGGTCACATTCTAAGATGACTGATTATTTGCATCACTGTTGCTGCTACATTCCAAACATTAATGAGATGGAGGCAACCTGCCTTTAAAGCTACACTAGGAAGAAGTGCATCGAAAGAGACAATTAAGACCTAACACCAATCCCAAAATCCTAATCACCTTGGTTACAAATTGATTATTTTTTTTGGATGTGTGTATAGTTATATTAGCAATATGGATCACTTATGGTTTTGAAAAGAGAGAATGCATTTTGATTGCCCTGTAACACTACTGAGAGCCCAGTTATCTGGTGCTGGTTTCATATGGCTGCTTGGACTCACCAGCACTGCACACCTTTTTGAGGCTTTTGATCTCTCATTCTCTGTGCAGCAATGAGTGCAATCAAATTCAGTTTTCCTCTTTGAAGAATAATAGTGAATGATGTGGATCTTAGTATCTTTCAGGTTTTTAGGTCGAAGAAGTATTCAATAATGTCCTTTGCACATATTGGCCTCATTTCAAATACAGAAAGCATTTTGTAGCATGACATGAGACAAGAAGATTATTCTTAAAATTAAAATGTCCTCTCAATGCCAGTATGATTAGGGAATTAAACAATCAAGTACATCTAAGATTAATGGGAGTTAATGACTTGGGTTGATTTTAACAAGCAAACCAATACCCTGTCGGATTTAAATCCTTTTTAAGATTTAATATTTCTGCTACGTTAAACCTCAGATTTTGCATTGGCTGGGAATAGGTGGAACCAATTACTGTTTTATCTGTATATTCACAAGTCGCTTTGTGAAATTTGGAAGTTATGGTTTCAGCATTCTATGGACACATTTGACAGAGTGTAGCATCAAAGAACCCAGCAAAAAATGGAATCAGGGGAAAAAAGTCTCCTTGTTTGGAATCATACCTGGCACAAAAGAAGATGGCTGTGGTTCCTGAAGATCAGTAATCTCAGATCCAGGACATCTCAACAGGAGTTAATCAGTGTAATTTTATATATTTTTTTTCTTTAACCTATTTTTCTCAACAACCTGGTCAGAAATGTTATTAGAGACTTCTGGAGCATGTGTGACTTGATCCAGGCCTCCTGGTCCAAGGGTAAGGACATTATCACACTGCCACACGAGGGCCTGAGAGTTGATCAGGGCAATATCTTCCAGCCAGCTACCTTTAGCTGCTTCATCATAAGGTCAGAAGTGGTGGTGCCAACTTACAATCACATGAGGTTCAGCGCCATTTGTGACTCCTCATATTGAAACAGTCAATGTTCAAATACTGCAAGGCCTGGACAGTATCCTTTTTTGGGTTGACAACTGGCAAGTAACATTTGTGCCACTGAAATGCCAGGTAATGACCATCACTAATAAAGTAGAATGTAACCATCACCTCTTGACTTTAAACATCATTATCAACAACAAATAATCCATTTCAACATGCTGGGGTTACTACTGACCAAAAAATGAACTAGATGAGCCACATAAATACTGTGGCTACAAGAGCAGGTCAGTGCTAGGAATCTTGTTATGCATAACTCAACTCCTGTCTCTCTAAAGCCTGTCCACCTTCTACAGTGTGGAAGCCAGGAGTGCGATGGAATACGCCCTACTTATCTGGATCAGTTCAGCTCCATTAACGCTCCAAAAGCTTGACATAACCCAGGACAAAGCAGCCTGCTTGATTGGCACTGCATCCACATACACTCAGCCCATCGACACATATGCTCAGCAGTAGCTGTGTGTGCCATCTGCAAGAGATGCTGCAGAAATTCATTAAGGGTCCTTAGACAACACCTCCAAACACATGAGTACTGCCATCTAGAGGTATAAACGTAACAGATACATGCGAACGCCACGACCTGCAAGTTCCCCTCAAAGCTGCATATCATCCTGACTTGGAAATATGTCACCATTCCTTCAGTATCATTTGGTCAAAGACCTGGAACTCACTCCCTAATGGCATTGTGGGTGTCTGTACAGCAAATAGACTGCAGCGTTCAATAAGCTAGCTCCCCACTACCTTCGGAAGGGCAATAAGTGATGGACAATAAGTGCTGGCATAACTAGCAATACCCACATCTCACTCAACCCCTTGCACCCTCGTCCTTATCCCCAACAACAGATCCCTTCTTTTAAAGCCTTCTTTGCTTGTCATTTTGCCTTCTGCATGCTCACTCCTCTTCCTTGCAGACACCTTTTGTTGCCAACCTCTTTTTTGCCTCCCCTGAGCCCATGAGCTTTTTCATTTCCCCTTCTTAACCTTGGAGTCATTCCCCATCCATACCCCAACTCCAGTTTCAGGTGGCACTACCTGTGGCAACAGGAACCCCCGAGAATCCAAAGCTGGAATTCACTCTCCTACAGTTATCTAGGTCTATTCCTGCATCAGATGAACTTCTTTTGCAAGTACATTTACATTTATTATGGATTTATTCACTTGCAGGACCAATTGCAGAAAAATTGAGAAAACAGAATTTTTGTTGTAATTACCATGTACATATACATGTCTTTGGTGCGCTAAATAACCAATTCAATGTGGACCTTTCATTTAAATTGAAATTTTTATTTATTTGTTTTAGTATTAGCATAAAGGCAAATATGTATTGACCTTGATATTTAACATTATTGAGGATGCGAGTTTCTTGTACTGCTCAAATATCATAAAAAGGGACGAATCTGCAATATGAATTTTGGGTTTTTTTACATGTGAAATATATATTTAACAAATGGCCATTTGTCTGCAGATCAGCTGTCATCTGAATATGAAAGAGAAAAGAATCTGCTGAAAGATTTAAAATATAAGCATTACACTTACAAAACACTTGTCTTTCCTTGCCAATGATCAGCACACTGAAGCCAAGCATAATATTTACTTGAAATCAAATAAACTGGTCACCTATCACAGTGGACCTCTATTTATCCCTCATTTTACATGTATTGAAACTGGTAACATATAGCCAGTCTAGCCTTGTCTATCAGCAGACTTTGTGTGAGGGAAATTGTGTCTGACAGATTTGGTTGAGTTTTTTGAGGATTTAATCAAAAAAATTGATGAGGGCAGAGTGGTAAATGTTCTCTACATGGACTTTAGCAAAGCATTTGACAACATTCCGCATGGTAGACTGATCAGTAAAGTGGGATCACACAGGATTCAAGGAAAGCTTGCCAATTGGATACAAAATCAGCTTGACAGTAGGAGACGGAAGGTGATGGTGGTGGAGACTTGCTTGTTGGATTGGAGGACTGTGACCAGCGGTATTCTGCAGAAATTGGTGCTGAGTCCACTGTTGTTTGTCATTTATAAAAACGATTTGGATGAGAATTTATGAAGCATGGTTAGTAAGTTTGCAGATGACACCAAAATTGGTGGTACAGTGGACAGTGAAGAAGGTTGTCTAAGATTACAAAGGAATCTTGATCAATTGTGCCAATGAGCTGAAGAGTGGCAGATGGAGTTTAATTTGGATAAATGTAAGATATTAGGTTAAGTGAACAAAGGGAGGACTTACACAGTTAATGGTAGGGCCCTGAGTAGTGTTGACGTACAGAGAGACCGAGGGGTTCAGGTATGTAGTTCTTTGAAAGGTCTGTTGCAGGTGGACAGGGTGGTTATGATGATGTTTAATATGCTTGCCTTCATTGCTCAGACCATTGAGTATAGGAGTTAGGATATCATGTTGAGGTTGTACAAGATGTTGGTGAGGCCACTTTTGGAGTATTGTGTTTATTTCTGGTTGACTTGCTATAGGAAGGATATTATTGAATTCAAGAGAGTTCAGAAAAGATGTACCTGGATGTTGCTAGGAATGGAGGGTTTAAGTTATATGGAGAAGTTGGATAGGCTCGGACTATTTTTGGTGGAGCATAGAGGTTGAGGGATGACCTTATTTATAAAATCATGAGGGCGTAGATAAGGTGAATAACAAAGGTCATTTCCCTAGGATGGGGAAGTTCAAAACTAGGGGAGCATATTTTTAAGGTGAGAGGAGAAGATTTAGAATAGAATAGCATCCCTACAGTGTGTAAACAGGTCATACGGCTCATCAGTCTGCACTGACCCTCTGAAGAGCATCCTTTACCCAATTACCCTGCATTTCCTATGGCTAACTCACCTCACCTACACCTCGGTGGGTGCTATGGCCAATTTCACACGGCCAATCCACCTAACCTGCACATGTTTGGACTTGGAAGGAAACTGAAGCACCTGGAATAAACCCACACAGACAAGAGAGAATGTTCAATCTTCACACAGTCACTCGCCTGTGGTTGGAATTGAACCCAGGTCCCTGGTGCTGTGAGGCAGCAGTGCTAACCACTGAGCCACTGTGCCACCCAAAAGGGAACTGAGGGGCAATTGAGGGTAGTTTGTGTGTGGAATGAACTGCCAGAGGAAATGGTAAATGCAAGTACAGTTTTAACATTTAAAAGACATTTGGGTAGGTCCATGAATAGAAAAGGTTTAGAGGGATAGGGGGCCAAATGAAGGCAAGTGGGACTAGTTCAGTCTTGGAAACTTGGTCACCATAGTTGAGTTGTACTGATGGGTCTGTTTCTGTACTGTATGACTCAATGATTCTATGGCATGTAATAACTGTTTGAAAATCCAACATTTTGTAGGTGCTTTTAAACGTTTTTAAGATGAAAACTAACAACTGCTCAACATTCTTGTCTCTTACACTTGTGGTAGCAGATGGATTTTAAAGATGACCTTTTAGCTTTAAATATTTGTTTTTAAGTGAAATTCTATTCTGATTGAAACTATTGGTGCACTGAAATGCCACAGAATGACAAGTCTGTTTGCGTGCTCTATGAACATTGATTTCATTTTGTCTTGATTTATGATCACTGAACACCAAAGAAATTTAATGCTGGTCAGTAATTTACTGATACAAAAGGGTGCGTCACAATTATATTTTACTGGACTGGTATGTCCTGTATTGATCATAAACACATAAAACATCAAAGCTAATACACTGTTGCTTCTTGCTCATGAGCCAGAAAAAAATCCACCAGAACTAGTATTAAATTGCTTGTGCACTAGGATTAATAAATTTTTGTTGTTCGCTTAAATGGAGTGGTAGCTGACTTTTCATTCTTGTCCCTGAAATTGTTCCCGAGTGAGCCATTCAAATGAACATTAACATTAATTTTTTGCTTACAAAGCTTTGTTTAATCGATTCAATGTGTTCATGCAGAATTATTCTGGTTTGATTGTAAGTGTGTGATCTATTATTGAAACTAATTAAGACCAGTGTCAAAGAGGTTGAGAGAGCTATCAGAGGTCCAGGTTGAGCAGCAGGTGTTGAACAAAAGTGATAAAATGTTGAACAAAAGTGATAATGTGTTGAAGCAGAGAGACATCACTGTAGAAGGATTTCATAATTATCCATGCATCTAGCATGGATGGAACAGTGATCTGAACTTTACTGCAGAGGAAGCAGTCCGAGGCGCTTTCTGAAATGCCCCCAGGAGAGTTTATAGAATGGTTTCATTATACTGGATGCTGCACAACATAGGCACAGTAAGAAACAGAACTTGATGAGGTTGAGGAACAGCATTGATACAATATACAGCAGGACAAGGAGGAGAATGATGACTAAGATTGTTGATTCTTGAAAGTACTTTGAAAAGAGCATAATTCTGGTGAAAAGAATATCATTGTGAAAAATTCCATACCTATGAAGATAAAATTGGGATAATTTTAAATCAGTCATATTCTTTGCTTCTCTGACACATGCCATGAGCTGTGTTTTAATTTATGATGAGATCTATTATGTTTGGAACTTATTTGACTGTTGGACTGTGATTTTTCTAGAATCCATGGAAGAATAATCTAATTCTGACTAAAGACCTCACCTATTCTCCTTCTGTAATAATTTTGTTCATGCTGCTTTATTTTAAGTTATACAAAGATGAAAAAAGTAGTGACATTTTGTATGTCCAGACTGTTGAGTTTTTTTTTTTCAGTTTGGCATGCCTGCTCATATCAGCATATAAATACACTTAACATAACATGCCCCAGTTAGCCAAATGGTATGCTTTGTCATCTACTGCATTGGAACAAAAATTGAGTTCAATCATTCTGATTATTGTATTATTCATTAATGGCACACAAGTGAAAACCATTGTGTTACTTACTGAGAGTTACAGCAATTCCCTTGTAAATATAATTTAGTCCATGGATTGTTAGTCTTTCTCTTCCCCTAGTCAAATCTAAATATGTAACGTCACATTAGTGCATAAAAATTGTAATGAGACTTCTTAACAAAAGAAGTCAGTGATTGACTAAATACTTTTTTTCTAGCAGATGTCTAGTTCCCGGAACATGCACTGACTAAATTAGACAGCATTGATGTGAAATTCTTAGTACATTCTTTAATGCTTAATTCATTTTCTTATTTTGTTTTGTTTAGGCACATCTTATGTCAGTTACTTAGTTGCGTACTGATTGTACATTATCACAAATCAGATCTTTAAAGTGCTTAACTGCACTGCATCTTTCCAGATATTTATTCTGTGACATTGCTAACTGCTAAAATTGGTTCTGTCTTAATAAAGGGAAAATAAAGGCCATCCATCAGAATTATGTGGCTTTTCACTTGCAGTAAGCAAATGTAAACATAGAAAATTGATTTTTTGTGTAAAAAGCAGAGTAAAAGCACTTGTTTTAACTGTTGCGATGCCAACCACCACCAACCAGCTTGACCCTTCGGTAGTTGACTGCCACCATGCCATTTCTTTACCTCAGTCATAAGTGTCTACTTGGTTTACAGTGGAAGAAGAAAACCACTGGTGAGCCTTAACGAGAAGAGGCTTATGTCTTAAACAAGATGAACCAGATTGCTATTATGCAATAATGTGAAAGACTGTGTCCTTTTGATTTTGTAACTTCTAAAATTGTGGGCTGAAATAAGAGAATCATTTTAAAACCACTGTTTTCAAGGTTTGCTGCATAAGAAAAGCAAGTAATCTGACACTTATGGCAAGTATTGTGCAAAGAGCCATTTGAACAAGTATTAATTGAAGTTTGAGTAGTAGATGAACTGAAGCTGATAGGTTGTGTTGAGATCCAGCTTTGGTTGATAACAAGAAATTGATTGGTCTGTGAACTAATGATCAGTTATCAATGACAAAAGTCTTTTGCCTGCCAACAACCATATGATTGGTTCTCAGCTTAGGCCTGGGAGCAACGTATAGAGTGAATTTATCTGATCTCCACCAGCTCAGGAGCTGTCCCTCTCTATTCTCAACAGCCTGAAACAGTTCAAACCTGAAGAAAACCAATTCATATTTCCATCAGGAGTCTTTTTAGGCTATGACATTTAACTGAGAAGTCAGAGGTTTTTTTAAAGTGCACCAGCCAACTTGTGTCTCTTGCAAACCAGTGGAAGCATCCAGAGAAGGATGATTGAGAGGTGACTGGACCAGCACAAGAATCATCAGAAATATCTCAGCAAATCATGAATAGGAACCACTGAACTACCTTCCCAGTCTTCTTGCATCCATCACCAAGTTTTGTCTATTTTTTTTTTCCTGTGTACTTGTCTACATGGTAGTTGATAAGCCAATTAGAGCTTTAACTTAAAAATCGAAAGAACTGTGGATGCTGTAAATCAGGAACAAAAACAATTTTGCTGGAAAAGCTGAACAGATCTGGCAGCATCTGTGAAGGATAAAACAGAGTTAACGTTTCGGGTCCAGTGACCCTTCCTCAGAAGTAATTTGTAGTGTTATATGTCAATGAATTTTTTAAAAAACAATTCTCTGTAGCTACAGTCAAAATACGTGTAATAGATAGTACTTCTAGACAAGTACAAAAACCTTGATCATGGTTTTAATCAATGTGGATCTGAAAAATCAGGTAAATTGATGAATTTTCTGTACTTATTTTAAAATCTTTAACTTTTGTGATGATTCCAGGAAACAGCAGGGCTTCATTTCCAGCATGCTACCTAAGTGAGTCTTGGCAATTAGTAAGTTAGACATTGCTATTAAAACTGTTGTGAAATTTGTGGATTCAGGTCCCCACCCTGGCCTTCAATTAAAGACATTCAGTTCCTGATGAGGGACTTGACAATGGGAAGGAAAATGGGGTTTGATTGAACTAGAAATCCGTGTTTAGTGCCTAGGTTTACAAAAGGATGGATTATGAAGATGTATCACCTATTTTGAAAAGGTAGCTGGGCAAATTGTCAAATGATACATGGACCATAATGTTACATAGTGTTTTAACAAGTAAAGCATAAGTATGCACGCCAATTTATCAGAAGAACAATCTGCAGTCAATGAATTTGATAAAAAGGGAATCCTCAATGTACTTTAGTACTCTAAGAAAGCAGCCTAATGTTTTAATGTGTAGAATTTGCCTAAAGAAAAATAAATGGCAAGACATAATTAGTTTCAATCACTCAGACAAAATAAAAATGAGGCCGTGAAGGAATTCATGAGATTGAAAGAAGCAAAATAGTATGCTAGTGCACCTTGAAGTTTATTTAGATAAATTTGAAATCTCAAAAATCTGAGGTCCAGCAGTTCTGGCAGACATCTATACTGTCTAGACAGTTGCATGGCTGTGGAGGAAATAATACTTTGAGGGACAAATAAAAGGATGTCAAAATAATGGAGGAGAAAGGCTAGAACCCAAAAGTAATATCAAGAAAATAACATATTGTTATTGTCAACAGGCTGAACTTACTGAAGCCAATTGCTGGCAATGAAGTGGGAGACCAATTGCAGTAATATGAATATCAATGGAATAATCAGAAAAGATTGCTTCAGCAAAGCAAATGTTTATTAAAACTGTTACTGCAGTACAAAGGGGACATATTTTCTTAGAATCTTAAAAACAGGGAGATGACTCAGGACAATCAAGAAAAATCTTCCTTTATTATTGATGAAGAGATTCAGACCATTGGCGATTCTGATTATTTGATTTCAAATGGAGATATATTTGATTATGCTTCAAGTTAAGGAGGTAAACCAATTGAGACACACTGCAACAAGGCAGTTGCTGATGTTGGCTTTCTTTTATTATTAATTCATGTTATGTGGGCATCACTAGCTTGGCCAACGTTCATCATTCATCATTCATCCTTATTGCCCATGAGAAGGTGAGCTGTCTTCTACAAACATGATAGACCATTTGATGGAGGTAGACCCACAATTCTTTTTGGGAGGGTGTTTGAGGAACATGACCCAGTGACAATGAATGAACGATGATATATTTGCAAGTTAGGATCGTGTGTGTCATGGAGGACACACTTCAGGTGTTGCAGGTGGTGCTGACTTGTCAGCAATGCATCTTCTCGGTGGTAGATACTATTGCCACTGTGCATTGGTCTTGGAGGAAGTGAATTTTTTTTGGATGTGGTGTCAATGAAGAAGGTTGCATTGGTCTGGATGGTGTCTGTTGTATGAGTGGCGCTCATCTAGCCTTGTGCCTTGTAGATGGTGGAAAAGCTTTGGGGAGTCAGGAGGGTTTGGGATGAGCTACCTGTAGCACTATTTCTAGCTTCTGACCTAGTCTTGTAGCCACATGTTTATCAGGCTAGTCCAGTTCAGTTTCTAATCATGGTAAAGGATGTTGTTTGTGGGGTGGGGTGGGGGGCGGAGTGGTGTCATGACCAGGTGTGGTTTCAGTTATTGGCAATGCCATTGAACGCCACAAAGTGGTGGCTTGATTCTCTGTTTTTCGAGATGATCATTGTCTGGAGATTATATGGCACAGCTGTTACTCGGCACTTGTCAGCCCAAGTATGGTGTAGTCCAGTTATTATGGCATTTGGACATGACTCCTCATATACTGAACCAGTGTTCAATGATGATGAACAACATGCAGTCCATGAGACCATGAGACAATACAATGCAAGTGCAGAATTAGGCCATTGGGTGCTCCATCATTCAGTCACAGCTATATAATCGTCTACCACCAGTCATGATACAAATTCTTCCAGAATAGCTAATGATGGAGAAAATAATAACCAAAAATAATAATATATGTGGCATTTATAATGGTTCCATTAAGTAGAGTTGAATTAATGAGTGATTTTGTAAACTGAGATGTTGTACTTGGAACAGTTCAATTTGCTATTGTAGGAGTGGGTTTTATCTTTGGAAGTGACCTGGATGATTTGAAAATCTTTGTCTCACCGAGGGCACAGGACAAGCAATAGTAGTAAATGAAACTGATGCCACAGGAGGACTGTCTGCGTTGAAACTCAATCTTGGGATCGTAGAATTTGACATGAAGAGAAGGAAACAATTAAAAGTGAGGTAACTGAGGAACTCAGTTATTGGACACTGGACACGTTTTGAAGAACCTTATTGAAAAGAATGCAGGTGAAAAGAATAAGCCTGACATATTTAGCCTATCTTGTTCAATAGAAATTCAACAAATTGATAACTCTTTTCCAAACCGTCTGTTCAGAAATTGAGTCAGACCTAATACCTGAGTGTTATGATTTGAAAGACAAAGTACTCATGAGCAAATGGAGACTGCTCAAATTCCAGCTGATGAGGTGATAGTCTATCAAGTGGTTATTCCCTCTGAGCATTATACCAAAATCTTATGAGTGGCTCACAAAACTCTAGTCACTTACGCATTTGGGAAGCACAAATTAAAACACTAACATTTTTACTTTCAAAGTTTGCACAAAAACGTTGTTATTTCAAATAACATTCGAGATGGAGATTAAGGTCCAAACAGGGCAGAGGTTTTATTCTAATGATATACATTCAGGGATATAGCTCAAGAGAGATTGTTCAATGAACCAAAATTTCTTTATGTACTTCTATACTTTACAGTTATGCCCATTACCCAGGCATCTGGTTTGCAACTGTGTAAACCAGTACAGACAATTTCAGTTTTGATGTCTCAGTAGTTTACATCAGTCACTTGTTGGGATAAACACTTCACCTTTTCGGCTAATCAAGCTCCTGTTGTGCACATGTCCAATGACCATGTGCGTTGAAAACTCAAATAGGTTCCTATTTGCAGCAATTCTCTCTGTAATTTTAAACGGGTTTCTACTTTAGAAACATTATTGCGGTTATTTCTATTTGTATACCTAATGGCTCATGCCAACTCTAGGTTTGATTAGTTCTGAATAAAGATTACATTCAAGATCTTTGTTTTAACCCTTAAAATGCCTCAGCACAGTGCCATAACTATGCCAATCTCCCAGCCTGCTGCATACCAATATGCTTTTTGAAATATCTTCCTTTATTATAGAAGAGAATCTGACCATTGGTGGTTCTGAAAATTTAATTTCAAATGGAGATACGTTTGATTATGCCCTTGTATATATCTGCCTACTTTCATTAAATTTTGTACATTTGTGTACACACAAATGGTGAAATTTTGCCAGACATACTGTATATGGCAGGTAGTGGGAAACTCTAAGAATCAAATAAACCTGCACCTTTAATTTGAATACCAGTTTTTGAAGAACTGTTTGGCATGGTCTTGACAGACCCCCAACGTAAAGCCATAAAAATTATTATCTTTTAGATATGAATGTGTCAACAAGGTCTTCTAAAGCTGCGCCTTTGGAAAAGAATACAGCAAAAAGGTTATGGCATAATTGGTGTAATTGTTCTTTAACAAGCTATGGATTCTAAGCTTTTTGAGTAGATTTGTAGCTCGGATTGTGGATGCCGTGGTTGGTTTGCTCGCTGAGCTGGTTCATTAGTTTGCAGGCGTTTCATTACCCTGCTGGGTAACATCATCAGTGCAGCCTCTGCTGAAGCGTTGTTGTGTTTTCCAGCCTGGTATTTAAACTCTGTGAACTGTTGGAGTTGATTACCTCATTTCCAGTTTTTCTTTACAGTGGTGTGTATATAGAGTCTAATTCTACGTGTTTATTCATGGCCGTCTTGGTGGAGAACCAGACCTCTAGAAATTCCCGTGCTTGTCTCTGTTTGGCTTGTCCTAGGATCCTGGCATTGTCCCAATGGAATGTTGGTTCTCCTTGTCTGTATGTATGGAGACAAGTGAGCATTGGTCGTGTCTTTTTGTTGCTAGTTGGTGTTCAACCCAGAACTAGGCCAAAATGAGGAAGAATACCTCCATCAAGTGTTTTAGAGACAACGGATACCTGAACAGCTGGGTCCAACAGATACAGTACTCCCTGACACATTTGTCACAGTACTGTACATCAAGAACTTTTCTCAACTGACCACAAGACTCCTATGGCCACTGGGCATCAGAGTAGCACACAAACCTACATCAATCTTACGCCACCTGCTAACAAGAACCAAAGACCCCTTACCCACTATGGACAGAACCAACGTAATATACAAGACTCCAAGCAAGGACTTTGGCAAACATTACGTTGGACAGACAGGAAGGAAACTGGCTATGAGAATACATGAACGCCAACTAGCAACAAAAAGACATGACCAATACTCACTCATCGCCATACACACAGACAAGGAGAACCACCAGTTCGATTGGGACAACATCAGGATCCTAGGACAAGCCAAACAGAGACAAGCACGGAAATTTCTAGAGGCCTCGTTCTCCACCAGGAAGGCCATGAATAAACACATAGAATTAGACCCTATATACATATCACTGCGAAGAAAAACTGTAAATAAGGTAATCAACTCCAACGGACTCCAGAGTTTAAATAACAAGCGGGAAAACACGACAACACTTCAACAGAGGCTGCACTGATGATGTTACCCAGCAGAGTAATGAAATGCCTGCAAGTTAACAAACCAGCTCGGCGAGCGAACCGACGACACCAAGCTATAGATTCCCCAAAGCAATACAATCAAATCAAGATTCATATTATGTGTCACAAACAGCCAAGTGGGTAATGAATAGTTTGGAAATAAAGCAATTTATGTCTTCACTTATCGTCTATGATCTTAATGAACATTGCAAAGATGGCATCAAACTTCAAAGACCATAATTGGAGATTTTGTGATGAATATTTTAAGGATTGAGATGTACATATTCCTTTGTTGCTGGTTGCCATTTGGGATGCCCTTAATGACTCCACATAATTCAGTCTTTTTGAACTGATATAGAGACAAGAGATGAGAGGACCCCTTAAATTGATTGAAGAGAAATTTATAAACTAAAAGCTCAGAGACTATATTTTTGACCTTCATATTTAGAGGATATTTTCTAGTGTAGGATTGAGCAAAAATCCTCAATATTTAAAGTACTGGACAAAACCTTGGGCTTTTCAAAACTTTTAAAAGAAAAAGGGGACAGCTGGACTGAGTTCTGTGGGACCGCACAATGCAACCAGCAGAATGGAGAGTACTGTCTGGAGTTGTTGTTCAGCCTGGAATCCCAATTTACACCTCCTCTCTAAAAGAACAATCAACCAAAACCAGTACACCCTAGCCCAAGACAGCTTTTACACCTCGGGCTGAACAGCACAGACCGTACAGGGCCTACAGAGATACTTGACATTCAACTCAACCAAAACATACTCTAATCGTAGGAAAGCCAATTAATGTCAGAAGAGAGCATCAAGATATAACTGCCAGCCCCAATCTCACTGGAGTGTGGCCTTTGCTACAACAAGCTTCTGCATGAACAGCTTCCCAAAAGACTCTTCCCCCACAAGCAGCTTCGGAACTAAGAACCACAGAGGCCTTACCAAGGATGGGGAATCCAAACCAAAGGCCTCACCAGGACAAAAGACATCTGAGAGGGGGGACGCCAACCAGGTGATCTGAACAAGAGCTTCCAGACACAGGCCTGTTCCAAACCAAGAGAACCAACGACAACCAACCAGAACCAGCGGAACTAAAGACAGACAACTCTGAGAACCAACCGACTCGACTGGCACCACAAGCCCTCAGTCACAACCTGAGGTGAAACCTGGACCCGCAAAGCCAGCAAGAAGTAAAGAAAACCAGGTACTTACCCGATAGATTCAATACACACCTTACCGCATTAGCAGACTCAACTCAAACTGAAAACATTATGCAGTCTGAAGTCTTCATCCAAGCTCCGGGTACAGTAAGCAGGAACAGCTTCAAACAGTGTTTTCTCACTGGTGAGCTTAAACTCCTGAGAATCTAAAGTTCTGACCTAGCTAGCAGGGAGGGGAAAGCTAGTGGTGACAGTGCATTGGGACTACAAGGGCAGGAGGCCTGATTAAACAGTCTGATGAAGGGTCTAGGCCCGAAACGTCAGCCTTTCTGCTCCTATGATGCTGCTTGGCCTGCTGTGTTCATCCAGGCCTGCACCTTGTTGTCTCTGAAATTGAACACTGTTGTTTTCTTTGTGTGTCATTCAGCTTGCGTTCTAATTGTGTTAATCCAGTTGATAGTGTATTTAAAGTACTACTGTTCTCCTGTATAATTGATTGTGTCAATTTCCTTGATTTATTACATTGCCTATTTTCTTGCATTATAATTACTTGTTGTATTTTAAGTAAATGCAGAGATTCTTTTGACTGGAAACATATGTCTACTGCCTCTGCATTTCATATTCACGAAGTAAATCCTGTGTCCAGAACCAGGGTTCAGGAAGCGATTTGAACCGCGTCAGGATCAGAAGAATAACTGATCGGAAACCAGAACCCTACACTTAGTTGTTAAATGATTTTTGACCAACTTGCAATCTTTCACTTTTGAGGCTTAAATTCAAAATATTGTTGCTGGAGTTGAGGTGTTTCCTATTATTAACTGACTCTGGGAACACACATAAAGCAAGGTTCACTGGATCTTATCAAATCAAAAAGAGACTCGATGTTATGAATAATGTAGTGACTATTTCAGACAAGAGAAAAACAACAAATGTGTCATTTAGTATGTTAAAGGTATATTTCAACGGGGTACTCAGGGAAAAAATAAATTTACAGTAGTGACAGAAATAGGCAGTGATTTTTGTTTTAAACATCAATAATTTGAGAACGTATCAGAAATTGACAAATCAAAAGTTGCTCCTCAGCAATCAGATTAGAAAATTCAGAGGGGCTGAAAAGGTTAGATGAAATATCATGCTATTAAACTATCAAAGTGAGTTACAAAAACCTCTATAGTCTCTCAAATCAATCTGTGTGAATAAACAAGGAAAAGCATCTTCAGCTACACAAGATATTAATTTAGACGATGCATTACCCATGAAATAGCATCATTGTAGACTCATTTCAGAGAAGTTATTTCGAGGTAGACAGTGACGTTATTCAACCCAATCATAGTAGCTGAAACCTACCAGTCAACATGGCTGACTGCAGACCCCTATCTAATCTATGACTGGAAGACCACCTAGAAAGAATTTGATGAGCATGATTTAGTGCTAAGATTGACTTGCTAAACAGTTAATACCAAATTCCATTTACTTACTGAATCAAAGAAATATCAGCTTTCATAAGACTGATTGAACATGCTTGCTGTAAAGGTATGTTGTTTGAAATGAAAAACTTTCCAACAGTTAACCAACTAAGTAACTGAAGGATTATGTAACTGCATTAATTACATTGATGAATTGTTTATGTTTTGCAAAATGTTGGAATAACCTTCACATAATTTGACTAAACTGATTACAAAGAGTCAATTTGGTGACAAATCCAGCAAGAGAGTGAGTTTGCTGAAATGAAAATGATTAGTTGGGCCTCACTGTGGAACAGGTAACACCAAAAAAAGAGAAGACAAAGGCTACTTTGGATTTTCCCATCCTTAAGAGGATAAAGAAATTCTGCCATATATTGACATGAATGGATTTCATTAGAAATCTGTTCTGAATTTCAGCATTGTACTGGTTCATCTGATAAATTTATTGTAAAAGGCCAAGCATTTTAATGGTCAAAGGAATATCAGTGTATTTGACAACCTGAAAGTTCTGTTGACAACTACATTAGTTTTAGCAGCATTGAATTATGAGAAGCATCACATTGGTTAGCGATACGAGCAACATTAATGTGAGTGCAATTTTACTCCAAGACAACAAGATGAAGAATTTGTATAGCCCAAAATCTGTTGTTTTTTAAAAGATTTTGATGGAACTCTGAGATTTTTTCATTAACAATTAATGTTCCAACTATGCAATCTAAAGTTCATTCCTAGATCTAGTACGGACAGTTTTATGGCTGACGTTTTGTCAATAGCAGACATGACTGAACCTAAGTGCTGTGATCAGAATGGATTTGTATACAATATGGTTGCTAGGAAAATTAATATGTTCAATATAAATATAATATTACCGTTAAGTTGTCAAAGAGTTGGTGATAATAAATTTTACCGGTAAATGAAAATGCCTCACAAGGGTACCTGTTTTATTTGGAGGGAACGTATATAACATTTTTGTCATCTATAATAAATGATTTAGATGTGAATATAGGAGGTACGGTCAGTAAATTTATAGGTGTCACCGAAATTGGTGGTGCAGTGGACAATGAAGAAGGTTACCTCGGAGTTCAACAGGACCTTGATCAGATGGGCCGATGGGCCAAGGAGTGGCAGATGGAGTTTATACTAGATAAATGTCAGGTGCTACATTTTGGAAAGGCAAATCAGGACAGGACTCATACACTTAATGGTAAGGTCCTGGGAAGTATGGCCAAACAAAGGGACCTTGAAGTGCAGATTCATAGTTCCTTGAAAGTAGAGCCGCAAGTGGACAGGGTAGTGAAGAAGGCGTTTGGTACGCTTGCCTTTGTTGGTCACTGCATTGAATATAGGAGTTGGGAGGTCATGCTGCAGCTGTACAGGACATTGGTTAGGCCACTTTTAGAATACGGCGTTCGGTTCTGATCTCCTTGCTATAGGAAGGATGTTGAAACTTGAAAGGGTTCAGAAAAGATTTAGAAGGATGTTGCCAGGGTTGGAGGGTTTGAGCTATAGGGAGAGGCTGAATAGGGTGGACCTTTTTTCACTGGCGTGTTGGAGACTGAGGAGTGACCTTAGAGAGGTTTATAAAATCATGAGGTGCATGGATAGGATAAATAGACAAGGTCTTTTCCCTGGGGGAGGGGAGTCCAAAATCAGAGGGCATAGATTTAAGGGGAGAGGGGAAAGATACAAAAAGGACTGAAGGGTCAACTTTTTCATGCAGAGGGTGGTGTGTGTATGGAATGAACTTGGAGGCTGGTACAATTATAACTTTTAAAAGACATCTGAATAGGTATATAAATAGGAAGGGTTTGGAGGGATATGGGCCAAATGCTGGCAAATGAGATTAGATATATTCAGGATATCTGGTCAGCATGGATGATTTAGACCGAAGGGTCTGTTTCCGTGCTATACATCTCTGTGTCTGTGTATATAACTTATTTTTTTGGGAATTATTTTCAAAGTAGAGGTGGATGGATGTTGGTCAATTCTACGGAAGTATTTTTTTAAACAGGTCATCAGGAAGCCATTTACAACAGTGACCAAAGTGAATTAAGTCCAAGAGAATATATGATTGCAGTCAAAAGCCTGAAAGAACCGCTGTAGTGATAATTGATAAAATGTTTATACTACTGAGTTTACAGTATACAAGAATGCTCTTAGTTTTGTTTTCAATTCATAGCAGAAGGTTTAAGTTCACTCCTCACATCAATCAGGAGTTCAGTTCAAAAAGGAGAATCATTTCTCCAAGCAGAAGAATCAATTTTTTAGTTCAGAAGAAACACTCATTGTTTCAGACATGTTTTAGTCCAACGTGGCTCCTAAGTCTGGGGAGCTTCAGTCAAAGTCTTCAAGTTATTAGAACAGAAAAATGTTTAGCCATTCAGAATCATGAAAGGTTCATGCCGGCAGAAAGGAAAAGAAACTGGAAGGAATCAATCAAGTAAAATTTATTCGCAATTGAGTATCTTTAAAATGCTGATGCTGAGGAACAGGGTGAAACGTTGTTCTGTTTGTGTTAAGATCTACTTATTATATAGAGATTTTTTCCCTTTTTTTAATCAACTCGTTATTTTGTTCAAGGACATTGGCAGCTATGTGTGAACATATTTCAGTAAATTGTCACCACTGTAATCAATTGCAAAAATAAAACATTTGAACCAGTAGGCCAAGTTTCCTTGAAACACTTCCAGTGTTTATCATCAACGAGGATCATGACACCTGATCCTGTTCAGTTTCTGATTGGATGTTGATTCTGGGAAATTCAGCAATGATAACATGATTGAATCTTGAGGAGAGATGGTAAGAATCTCTCTTGTTAGAGATGTTCATTGCCTGGAAGTTGTAGGGTGTGAATGTTGCTTGAAATGGCACAGTGGATGTATTCCTTGCCATGAGGTTACAGGATGTGGTTTAATATGACTCTGCTGTTGCTAATAGCCTCATGGATGCTAGTTTTGAGCTGGTAGATCTTGAACTCTTTCACATTTAGCCTAATAGTTGTGCTAAACAGCATGATTGAGATGTTCTTCATGTGAAGACAGACCATCTTCTTTACAAGTAGTCACTTACATCAATACTGCCATGGACAGATACGTCTGCAATAGGTAGATTAATGAGGTTGAGGTCATTTAAGTTTCTTCTCTTTTGTTGTTTCTCTCAATACATGCTACGTGTTCAGTCTTTCTGATATGTCTTTTAGGACCCATCAGCTCAGTTAATCATGTTGTTACAGAACCACTCTTGATGATAAACATTGAAGTCCTACGCCAAGAATACAGTCTGTGCTCATAGAACCCTCATTGCTTTTTTCAACTGGTGTTCAACATTGAGAGTATTTATTCATAAGCTGAGGCAGCCAGTCAGTGATAACAAGCAGAAAGTTTCTTTCACCATGTTTGACTTGATGCCCGCAGGATTTGTGTGATCTGGAGCTAATATTGTGGAATTAAAGAACAACTTTCTCCTGACTGTAGGCCACTAGCTCTGGTGCGTCAATCCTGCAAGTGAGACAGGACATACCACAGATAGTGATGGCAGTACATGGGCTTTAGTAAGGTATGATTCTGAGTATGAATATAACAGGCTGTTGCTTGACTCGACTGTGAAACAGCTGTCCCAATTTGCACATTCTCTCCCTAATGTTAGACAGGAAGTCTTCACATTCAGAGGCCTAGGATTGCCATTTCTGATTTAATTGCCTCGGTCAATGTCAGGTGGTCAATTTGATTTCCCTCCTTTCTTTAGTCTGTAAATTTTTATGGCATTGTGCACTCCTACACTCTGGAAATGGTATTCTGAAATCCCAAGCAAGGTCATCCTCCCTGTATCACTTGCAGCAAAATGGCCACTTTTCTCTTTAAAAAATGGTCATGAGCAATACTATTTTATCAGCATCCTGTAGCCTCTATTTGTTGTTTTTACTGTAGCTTACCTGTCTTGTCAAAGAATCATTGCCAAAGTCTCTTCTTTTAAAAAAAGTAAAATTTTAGAATTTTATTTAAATTTTTTTTCGCCGTGTAAAGTTAATTTTTTTTGTGCAGCCTCCTGTTCCTTGCATTCTGCAACCCATTCCCACCTGCCTCTCCCAACCCCTTGCATTTTGCTGCTTATACAAAGATTAAACTGTGCAGGGGCTATGTTCAAATGAGATTTGAATGTTGAATTACATGTTGTTGCAAGGTTAATGATCATTTTGTTGGCATAGGATTTAACCTCCTGCAGCTGCCCTGGTTTGTTGAATCAGATCCCTGGTGAAGATATGAATTCAACTCTTTGTGTGCTTTGGTGAATAAGCTCATACTGCAGGTCAGTTGTTTTTTCAGTACTATGGACCTATTCTCTAATTTAGTATGGGTGGCTTTTTGTCAGCTAGTTGGTTACAGCTAAAACACAAGACCAACTGTTTCAATGTGCATTTACCTTTTATATCATTACATCAACATTAGGGGACTCCATTGCTGGTGAGGTTGATAGGTCATTACTCAACAAGGTCAGAAATCACATGACACCAGGTTACATTCCAACAAGTTTGTTTGAAAGCACAAGCTGTTGGAGTCTTAGTTCTTCTTCAGGTGTTAATAAGATTCCGAAAGCTTGTGTTTTCAAATAAACCTGTCAGATTATAACCTGGTATCATGTGATTTCTGATCTTATCCATCCCAGTCCAACACAGGCACCTTTATATCATTGCTCCATAAAGTAAACCTATGGCATTTTTACTAAGTTAAATGATGATTTTAATGGGTACCTCTTTCACTCTGAGCACTTTTGATACAAATCCCAAGGATTACTGATCTGCCCTAAAGATAAATGAGTGCACATAAATTGTATATATTTTCCAATTGACAAAGTTTGTACAAATATTTACAATATATAAAATAGATTGTAATTCTCAGAAGTTTAAAATAATCACACTTTTATATGCTGCAACTGATATTGTATATATTTCTCAAATCTCATCATGTGCTGCAGACTGTCTGTGTGCCAAATCAGCAAAATGTCAAGGAGTAGTGATTGATTATAGATACAGATGACAGTATAGTTCCAAAATTTCCTTAAGAATAATAACTTTTTTTTTTCTGTCATGTTTAAACAAATTCAGTACTGGGGTAACGGTGCACTCATAATTTTAGTGAACTAGTGATCCAGAGGCTTTGACTAATGCCCCTAAGACATGAGTTCAAATCTCAGTATGGTTGTTGGAACTGTTTAATTGATTTGAATAAAATACTAGTTGCAACATTGGTGATTGTAAAAGTACCTGATGGTCTTAAAAGCTTATTTGTTTTAAGGGGAAGAAATCTGCTGTCCTTACCCAGTCAGGGTATGATTCCAGACCAACAGCAATTTGATTAACTCTTATCAGGCCTTTTAATTTTCATATTATGTTCAACTCAGTTCAAGGACTGTTAGAGATAGACAGTAAATGCTGTTCTTACTAATAATATGTGCATTCCAAGAACAAATGAAAGAAATGTATGTAAAGTTTGCCAATAAGACCATCAGAAATAGGGACAGGAGTAGGCCACATGGCATCTTGCGCCACTTCCACCCTTAATAGGACCTTGGATGACCTGGCATTCCTCATATTCGCTTTCCTGCATTTTCACTGTAACTGCTGATTACTCCACTGATCAAGAGTCCACCTCAGCCTTAAATGTACACTGGGATCCTAGCTCACAGCTCTCTATGGTCAGGTATTCCAAAGACTCTCAATGCTCTAAGAAACAAATTTCCTCCTCTTCTCAGTCTTAAATTGGCACTCTTTATTCTTAGACAATGCCCTTTGGACCTAGACTCTCCCATTAGGCAAACCATCCTTTCAGCATTTTTGCACAGTCAAGCCTGTTAAGGGTCCTAAATGTTTCAATGAGATCATTTTTCATTCTTCTAAACTCCAGTGAGTAGAATTCCACCCTGTTTACCCTTTTGCTGATGAGACAATCCTTCCATACTAGAGATCATCCTAGTTATCATTCTCTAAATTGCCTCCAATGAAATTATGTCTTTCCTTAAATAAGGGGATTAAAACTGCTCACAGTACTACAGAAATGGTCTCACCAACACCTTGCACAGCTGTAGTAAGACTTCCCTACTTTTATACTCTGACCCCTTTGAAATAAGGGCCAGCATTGAGTTGGCCTTCCTGATTACGATCTGTGCTATTAATTCATTGAAACTTTTCTTCTTGGCTATCTTCAACCTGTTAAATTTAAACACAGCCATGATTGTATTTCATTTTGATTCTGAAATTTTCTTTGGAAACAGTGAAGGCATTTTGCGAGAGATTCCTCCTGCACTAAGTATGTAACTGAGCTCTGTGTTCTGAATAGCAGACTACCTCTGAGGTCATCTTGCTTCTGTGATGCTGCCAGTGTTGGATTATTGTGCAAGGATTCAGATGCCCCTCCACTGATGTGACAGGATGCAATAGTTCCACAACATAGTTCTGGTGATGTGACAGCCTCAGTGTGAAGCCTAGTGCAATTCAGGAGCAGCATGCAGTGTTCTGTATTAATTGGCTCCTCATAATCTACTACTACTCCTCTCTGACTCATGTTTTCAAATGTCAAAGTCTCCCATGGTGTGTATATCCAAGCTGCTGTCTTTTTTCAAGTAGTTTTAGTGATGCTTTGCTCAGTGCTGCCCTTTCCTTTTGGCTCAAGAGATCAATAGAACAGTTTGTCACTTGAACCACTTATGCTGTCTGTTTCAATGGTCTCATATCCTTTTCTTTCTTTTGCCTTGGATCTGATACAATTGATGCTGCAGCTAAATGAGAAGAATCATTAAACTTGTACAAGAAAAAATTATGTCTAAAGTTTGAGCAGTTGCAAGATAAATTTTGTGTGCCGAGCTATCATTGCCCCCCTCAACAATTTTATGTTCATCAAATTAAATTAGAAACTCTGTGAAGGTGATCTATTTTTCAAATATTTTGGAAGTTTTTCTGGGATATACATTATTTGAAGGTGCTAAGAGATGGTGCCAATCAGATGGAACTTGAAGTTTTTACTGTAAACCAACAGTACATCTGAATACAGGGTTAACACTGAAATACTGAGCAAATTGTATTCAGTAATAGAAGGGAAAAGAATCATCAATTTTCCTCCAATGATATTTATATCCTGATGACCAAATAGAATCATATAAATAAATTGGAAGGTATATTTGATGAAATTATTCCAGTATTTAAGCAATCAGGTTTTACACTCAATGTTATTAAGTAATGACTATTTACAGTTGTCTATCCTTACTGTTCCCAAATGAAATCTAGACTATTTCCGTTTTATGGTATTACTAAAGTGTTGTAGCATATATGATTCACATCAAAGAACACTAAGGTTCAATTGAAAAACCTCATACATTTTAATAAGTGCTAAAGTGCTATTACACATGGACCATGACGAGTGTATCAACTGGTTATTTGGGACAGATACTGGTACGGAGGCAATGTCACTGAATTTGTAATCCAGAAGTCTAGCTTAATAGTTTGGGAATAAGAGTTGAAATCCCTCCAAGGCAGCTGATGGAATTTAAATTCAATTAATAAATCTGTAACATAAAACTAGCCTTGTTAAGGGATCTTGAAGACTATCATTAATTGTTGCAAAAGCCTTTCTGGATCACTAATGCCCTTTAGGGAATGAAATCTTCCATTCTTTACTGGTCTGATTTACGTGTGATTTCAACTTTATAGAAACATGGTTGATTCTTAATGGCCTGGTAAGTCACTCAATTTTAAAGTCAATTAGAGATGAGTAACAAGGTGTTGCCTTTCCCTTCCCTCTCTCCCTACATCACCCCCTGACTGTTTGATTTAAGCATTACCCTTAACAGGCTTTGCTTGTCAATATTCAGTTGGCCATGTGGGTGTTTTCCTGATGGTGGAGAAAAATACATATGTAGTAATAAACTATTCACAAAGGTGTCTTCATTTTTCTGTCTCACTATAAGTATATAAAAAAGTTGAAGTACGTAGGGCCCTTTTGTGGTGCAGTGGTCATGTCTGTCCCCATGGATTGAGTTCAGGTTCAAGTCTCTCCTGTTCAAAAGAAAACTTGAGTGATTTGGGAAAAAAAAAGTAAAGAAAAGCAGTGTTGCCTTGTCAGCAATATCTACATCCCATGAAAGAATCAACTATTTTCACCACCTGCTCATAAAATTTATTACTGTGGTGCTGATTCCTCCTTGCTTTAGTTTTCTGTGAATAATCCTTCATCTGTGTCACATAATTCTGATGTAACAGGCCATATGGTGTACCATAACAATCATCCATTTATTGCATTGGCTTCTTGCTTGAAATGATATTGAGTCACTTCCTGAACCCTTTTCACATTTGTCTGTAATATCCTTTGGTTTATCATGTCTGCATTATTTATACTTACATTTTGACATTTGTAACTAAATAAAAGTATTTATTCAACGACAGAGCTCACGGGACGAGCAAAGACTTTTCCATTGCTCATTCTTCTGATTATTTCGTGGATTAATATTTATGTTGATGGCTGAAGCAACGATTTAAATAAGGCTAATGAAGAATTTTTATATCTGCCAATAATTGGCAATAAGAACAAACATTTCAATGATACTTTTAAAACAAAAAAAAGGCTTGGAGACATTTTTGTTTAAAAAAGAGAAACAACATTGAAGCAATTGAAGTGAGAGGGGGTCACCAAACTTTTGATTGGAGAAGAGAGTTTTAAGGATGCCCTTAAAATAAAGAGAGGGTTAGGAGTTTGAGGATAAAGTTCAAAACATGGGGTCTTGATAGTCAGGGTGTAGAGCTGGATGAATATAACAGGCCAAGCAGCATCAGAGGAGCAGGAAAGCTGACGTTTCGAGTCTAGACCCTTCTTCAGAAAACTGTTCATCCAGCTCTACACCTTGTTATCTCAGATTCTCCAGCATCAGCAATTCCTACCATCTCCGGGTCTTGATAGTTGTTGCAGTAGCATGTGGCTAGACACTTGACTTAGCTCAATGGATAGCGTGAAGAAGATATCTGAGAACAGGAGAGCAACACAAATGTAGGTAAGAGTAGGGCCAAGACCATAGAGCAATCCAAACAGGAGGATTAAATAAAATCAATTTGATCTGTTCTGGAACTAAGAAACCATGTATATCAATGTAGATAGGTGAAAGGCAAGATAGTCATGGATGTGGCATCAGCAACAATTCGCAGACCTCTGGATAATCTGAAGCCGATGGTGTGTAGGAAATGGCTACTGCCTGGGAGAACTCTGGCAAAATAGGAGGTGAAAATGGTAAAAATACAATAAATTAGTTCTTGAAAGAAATGATACAAATAACACAATTCAGGTCATACATACTGCTCAGTATAAGAGACTTTCAAGTTCATAAGAGGATGTATCAAAAACACATCAGTACTTTTCCTGTCTTTGTTATTTCTATGCGCTATCATAACTGGCTAGTTACTAGTAAAATGTTTTGCCCTTCAAGAGGAAAAGTGCTAATTCAAACAATTGTTTTCATTGACATTAATAATTAGTAAATAAGATTTCATAAAGATTTGAAGGTTATCAATATTTCCCATTGATAAGTTGCCATAGTTCAGATGTCACATGAAACGTTGAAAGTAAGTGAATATTTTGGGAAAAGATTGTTTTTTTTTTACAAGAAAAACTAAAGGACTCTAGGTCATAATTTCAGCAGTAGGTTGGCTTTGGTTGAGTGCTTGTTGAAATCCATAAATACAGTTGCTATTTTTGTTCTTTGAGCTTTCATTAAACATGAGTCAAAGTATTAAATGTCATTGAGTTTCATTAATAGTTTGGGAGCTGACTCAAACAAGGGTTTTATTGTCAATGGATAGTTTCCTCTTAAATTTTACAAGTACAGGTACATAAAACTCTTAGCACGTGTCTGTGAGCTGCGAGTAAATTCCATAATTTCAGACAATGGGCAGAATCTTATAGGGCTGTGAAGAATGTAGGCAATGGTGAAATGCGGCAGAATCAGCAACAAGTATGTTGAGGCCCAACTCAATGTTAAGATAACCTCACTCCATTTTTTATGCTTTTCACAAATGGTGCTCTCACGAGGCGACAATGAGATGCCGATTAACAGAGATTAATACTTGTTCAGTGCCTTGTTAATATTGCAACTCACCACATTAATATTCAGCCTTTCATCTTACCAAACGCACCAGATAAACTCAATGGCTAAAAAACTCGACAAGGAAACCATAGCGTGCCTGGTAGACTCAGCTCAGAATTTGATGCAAACCACCTGCAGTTTTCCTGCGACCAAACTACACCAGCTGCACTTCATCCTCCACATTTGTCAGCCATCACAACCATTCTGGCACTTTGACTATTCATTGGTAGGGCTATCTGGAATCACATGCATTGCAGGATACACCACCAACTTGCATTGAAAGGTTCCAGTGGGGATCTTTGCGCAAAGGCACTGACACACAGATCACACACTGAATAAGGCTGTAGCTCAGGGATGTTTGCTTACTCTATTAGAACTCACTCACTTAGCACCTGCCTGCTTGCTCGTAACATCAATGCCATGTATTGCCAAATAGCATATACACAGCATGGCAACTTGCCTTGTCACTATGTGGTCCTCAGTGTGTGGTGCACACAATTTGTTTGACAGCGATGTCAATTTCACACCTGCTGTATGTGCCTGCACCTTACATGGCAAATGCATTACATGTAACAATAAGCAGGCAGCCATGTATCCATCTCTCAGGGAGTAGTCCTCAATAAATTCCTTGAAGGCACCAATGAATCAAGATGTCTCAGCATATTAATCAATGACAGTCTCTCATTATAGTCCACCTGATTGGTCAAGGACAGGTATCTGATCAGTTGGCGTGTCTCATTCAGAGATTTAGTGCCTCTGTAGTCCAGGAAGTGGGACACAGTCAGCATGTTGGCATTATAGCAGCCAATCTGGAAGTTGGGATGGTTGGGTGGAGAGATGTAAGCAACAGACTGGGGACTGGGCACATCTTACCCAGGCTTGCCTGGTCATGTCAGTAAACGGGTGGGTCACAGCCAGCCCATCGAGTCTGTCTCTGAAATTAAGGGGGAATGGGAAAGAAGCACGGTGCGAAAAACAAATGGTTATGACCATATTCTACTTGATTAGGAGTAGGATGGGGGAATGGGGGAACAGCTACACCACACACCATTTAGAAGGCTTTTAAAGAGGAACAACATATATCATTTGCTTCTGAAAGTTCTCATGTAAATTCCAGGACGATGTGCACTCCTTGGTCACTCTGCATTGTTGAATCTCTTTGAAAGTAGCACCTGCCTGGCACAGTCATTGCTCAACAATTCAATGACAGCTACACATTTCAGCATATGAAGGACTGTCATGCAGCCAGGCCAAGGGTGCCAGCAGCACACAAAGCTATGTGTGCACGATTCCTGCTTGTAGTCATTATCAGTGGGTCCATGTGAAAACCTCTATTCATGAAGCTCTTGTTTGACCATGAACTGTTGTAGATGGAGTAACAATGCATTAAGTGCCTATATACAGAGACCTGTCAATGGAAGCAGCCAGGTGGTCACTTAACTCACTGCAGTGCTGCAGTTCCTGGGCCTTTGCATCCCACATACTTGTCTGATAGTACTGCTCCTTGCTATGCATTTGAATGAAGCCCTTGGTTGCAGATGCCCCAGGATCCTCTCCTTCTTGGGCCAGAGCAACTATCTGGTCTCTGGTAGTTCTCTGTGTGCCAACAGACTGGGCTATTCATTCCTCGGTCAGCTGCAGAACAGTCACCATGAAATACTCATTAGATTATATACCCTCACTTTCTATCAGGACAGTTCCCTCTGAGGTGGCCAGTAGTCGGACTGATTGGTAAGGCTAGCTTCTGAACCTTTGCCTCCTCCAAGGAGATCATGTTATGTTAAAAAAATCACACCTCTCCCTTGGAAGGGTTGTTGGTTGAATTTCCTTTGGCAGCTTCTGATGTGACATGCATGCCATGATCCCCTCAGTGTTTTCTCATTCAGTCTCTCAATTTACACGTGAGTGTCATCTTTTTGCTTTTTGAAACCCTTTAAAAATTATATGCTGTAATTGAAAGTTTTATATGTTCAGAAATACTCCATGTTATGAATAGGAAAATATTGAAGTACGATGTAAGAAAGCAAAGTCAAGCTCTATATTTTGTACTGAAAGAGAATTTGTAAATATTGATTTTTTTATAAAATTAGTCATTTAATTGAAAATGGGTTTACCTGTTGGCCATTTTTTAACTTCAAATGTTGTAATTGCAAGAAAAAAATGTCAAAATTGTGTTTTTACAAACTGCTGAAAACAGACGTGTTATTGAATTAATAAAACCAACAGAAGAACAGTTCTAAGGGTCACTCGACCCGAAACGTTAACTGTGATTTCTCTTCCATAGATACTGCCAGACTTGCTGAGCTTTTCCAGTAATTTCTGTTTTTGTCTGTCATTATATTAACATCTCTTCTGAAGAACAATGATTCAGACAGTGCACTGGAGTGTCCACCTTGAATTTTATGCTCAAGTCCTGGAGTTGGACTTGGACAGAAAGGTGAAACTCAGGCAATAGTGCTATCAAATATATAAGCTATAAGCACATCGTAACTTTGGGAAAGGTTTTGGAAGATGATACTTGTGGAGCTTTAAGTTGGCTGCAGTTATTTTCATTACACTAAAAGTAAAAAATTAATTTGACCAAAAGATGACTCTCACCCAGCAGGCAAGTTCACTGTGAATAGTACTTAAAAGTATCTTAAGAGCGACCAGCAAGTTAGATTTCAAAGTAAGTGTTAGCTTTGTGATATTTAACATCAGAAACCAAACCGTGACTTTGATAAGTAGAGCTAGACTTGAACAGATTGTTGTGGTTAATTTTGAAAAATAATTGTAAACGCATGTTAGCCTTCTTGTCTTGAATGTTGTATTATACAAATTGTACTGTACATGATGTACCTTCAACCAATTACTTATGTTGTAAGACACTTCCTGCATAATAAAATTGTGGTATTCAAAGAGAATTGTTGGGATTTATGAGCGTGCAAAGTTTGAACATAATTTGAAGTGCACTTTTTCTAATGGTCGTATTGACTAGTTTCTCTGGTGTAATTTCTAAAGCCTTTCACTTTATTTGATCATTTTTGTTGTCCCTTTATACCATATATAGATTTATGATGAAGCTGGCCAGGCCTTTAACTGTTGGTCAGTGGGTCACCATTTGTATAAGTATTGCATTTTATGTCATTTTGTTCTTTGCATCTCAGAACTTCTGAATGTATTTGTGTAGTTAAATAAATTATGCTTTCTTTTTACCAAAGTGCCTTGCTGGTCTATAGACCACTTAGCAAACAATTTATGGCTTTGCTAAGTTGAATGCTTTTTAGTTTAAAAGCCTTTGGCTTTACTAACCTCGTTCAGTACCTTACATCTAGATACATTACCGTTAATGGATTATACTGACTCACAGAGGATCATAAGGGAGACTTAGGTAGTCAATATCTTTCCATTTAATCTTAATTAGATTAACACCAGTTAATGTCTTGATTGATTGCATTAAAGGCATATTGTATCTATAAACTTCCCCAGTGCTTCTGGTAGCCCGAAAGGTCTCTTGAGGAATTGTTGGAGGTAATATGTTGCACAAGATGTTGCACCAGTACTTCATTTGTCCTTTGTGGTGACTGATCCTTAGTTCTCTGAAGTCCAAGAGAATACATATCACAGTAAAAGCTATACTTTACTGCCCAAGAGAAAATGGCAGTTAATGAAATCCTTGTTGCAAGGACAAGATTTGTGAAGTGCCTTGTGGAAAAGTGAGATTCCTTTAATTTATGCAGCATTTCATCAGAACAGTATAAGAAGCCACGTTCAGGGTGTTCCGGAAAGAAGTGAAGAAGTCAAAATGCAAATGACCAACAGCCCAGAATTGTACATGTGAGCAAAACAGACGGGTTTAGTTCAAAGTGATCATCTGGTCTGTGTTTGATATCCCTCGTATAGAGGAGCCAACATTGGAGCGACAAATGCAATATGTTATGTTGAAACAAGTAGAAGTAATTCATTGTCTCAGTGGGCGGAATATTTTTGAACCTTTGACAAGCTGAATGGCATTGAATGGTGGAGCAGACTCAATGGGTTTAATGGCCTACTTTTGTTCCTACGTTTTATGTCTAAGGTCTGGAAGGTGGGAGTGAGCAGATGCCCCACCATGCTGCTGACCCAGAGGGAAAAGTGTGGAATCAGAAGTATAATTAATATGATAAACACATTACGTGGAGAAACAATAAGATATTCTAGGAAATTTGGTGAGAAAGGTGACATTGACAGAGATGAATAAACTGGCAGAAGGGATTACAGTCCTTTTAGGGAGCAGAGTGGGAGGAAGAAAAATAAAAGGTAACTATATTGAACTACTAACACAGCACTAAGTCATTTGAGGGAGAAGATGCACGTTGTGATTATCCTCCATGCTAGCTTTTGTTCAACTTATTTCTAGCCCTATCATAAACTTTCTGTGTTTCCTTTAACTTCAACTTCAAAGGTAAGACCTACCTCAATTATAATTATGTACACTGAGTTTGGGAAAGCTAATCTAAAGTTTACTCCTGCTGATTAGCTACAAGGCACATTTCAAATACAAGTATGTTTTCATGAGTTTTATAGAAATTATTGTTTATTGTAACACTTACAGAAGAAACAACATTTTGTAAAAGCAATAGTTATAGCCAATTCATTTTGGGATGTGAATTAGCAACACTTGCTTGAGTGTTAGCCTCTGTTTTCATGGGCATGAAATGTAAACAGCAATAAACTCATACATTTGAGGCTTTGAACATTGACACGAATCCTTACTTTTGACTTGTAATATGACCTCCTTCTGTACAGATAAAAAAAATTACAACTGGCCATAATTAAACAAAACAGAGTTAATTCCTCACTGACTTAATCAAATCAAAACATTTATTTCTTGGAATGTATCTCAATCCTACAAGATCAACATATCTTTCTATTCTTTCGTCTTTCCACTTACATAGAAGCATTCATGTGAAAAGCTGTTGTCAACATCAGCAGGTGCTGAGAAATGGAGGAAAGTTAGAATTCATGTAAATCTGATGCTGAATGCATTGCATAATGAAAGGAACTTGGACCTCGGTTTATGGACGAATACAGTATAAAATTACAGCTTATGTTATATAATATATTTTTCAGACCAAAATGTCTAGAAAATACATATGTTGATGCCACCAAGTCAGTGAATGCAATACTGTCACCAGGTCTCTTTGATGTATTTGTCTCCTGGATTTAATGTACTTCAAATCTGTCTCAGATTTGTCCAGTTTAAAGTGATACAACAATGGAATGTGTTTCCATTTTACTGAAGGCAAGCATAGACCAAAAACAAGACAAGGTAGCCACTCAGAAGCCACCTATCCTTCGATCACTTGGATTAAAATTTTAGCTTGTTAAAATAAAAACCTCAATGTACTTTTTCCACATTTTTTACTTGTACACTATTTGTTCAAACCTTTCAGATCCATACCTGACAAATTGATAGTGATCGTGTAGTTCATATGTGACTATTAGCAACCATCAGTGAGGAAATAAACCTTTTATTTCAGCAATTTCTGAATATAATACTCCAGTAATTTAAACTGAAAATCAGTTTTGCTCTGACAAATGTAAGATACAAAATGTGATATATAAGTGTCATATGTTTTTCTTAAAAAGCCACTGTATTAGCAATTTTGTTTTCTTTTTTGCTTCTAGGTAAGTGGTGAAATACATGGATTTCTGATTGTACCACAGGACAAAAACCAGGACCACAGTCCAGCAAGTATACTGGCATGCAACTTTATTAAATTGAATGGCTACAGTAAAGGGAAATTGTTCATTTTTATTTATTTGCTCAGTTTTGAAATTCAGTTTGAAAAGCTCTGGCAAAGGGCAGTTTGATATGTTTGATTTTATTTGAATGCAGTAATGGAAATAAATTTTCAGTTGTATGAATTATAGAAGTGCTGTTAATGGTGGTCACTTTTGTATCAACATTGTCATAAATTGTTGCAGCATTTTTAAAAGTAAGAGAAAAAGGTGGTTGAATTTCTGAACGAGTTGTCGATGAACCAAAGCTTTTCGTTTAACTTTCTAGTTAAATAGTAAATCTTGAAGGGCACCCAACTTCTCACGTGATTCATTTCTGGCATGAACATTTTAAAATACAAGATGTGAAAAAAATGCTAATATTAAACAAGATTAAGAAATCTATTTGATTTTAGTTGGATTAAATGCTGAAACTGAAAAGTGTTTATTTCTTTCACATTACTTTTTTTTGTAAAATAAGCTTGAAACAATGATTGCAGAAATTCTATTCCCATGGACCTGTACTGAGACCTCAGCTTTTCACCATATTTGTCAATTATTTGAATGAAGGAATAAGGAGTTGTATGTATAAGTTTGAATATTATCTGATCATTATTGTGATGTGAAGATGGAACCAAAACATTTTAAAGGGACTTGCAGACTCGGGGAGTGGGCAAAACTGTGACCAATGGAGTTTAATATGGTGAAGTGTGAGTTAGACTTGAAAAATACGAGTCTTTGTTTCTGAATGAACTGTTGAAGAACAAAGGAATTTAGGTCTAGGTACTCAAGTCACTAAAACCAGTTAACAAAAAATAATTTGACAATGTATGTAACATTGGAACGCAAACACGAAGAACTTGTACTTCTTTATTAATAGAGTTCTGATCAGACTCCACATAAGCTGCTGCATTCTGTTTTGGACACTGCAGTTCAGAAGAATAATTTGACCTGCAAGAGACATAGCACATGTCCACCAAAATGATACCAAGACTTAGAATGAAATTAATGAGAATAGGCTGAATGAAGTTGACTTGCATAACTCTGAATAGAAGATTGATGAGTAATCGAATTGAGCTCTGTCAAGTGGCAAGAGAACTGGAGAGAATAGATACAGAGAAGTTATTGCATTTGAGATTTGAAAATCTATTGCTTTTGAGGATTTATGAATAATGGGTGCAATGTTAAAATAAGAGTTGGCCAATTACAAGTGTAGGGAGGAAGAACTTTGTCACATAAAGGTTGGTGCAAACGTTGTGTTAATGAAAAGACTTGGGATAGTAATTTTTTTTACAATTGAGATTAATAAGAGCTTTGTCTGTTCAGCTTGTCAAAGGATATTGTTTAAAAGCAGGTAAATGCACTGTATTTGAGGTACAGCTCAACTATGTTCTCGTTAAATGATGCTTAAGTGGCTAAATAGTTCCCATGTTTCAATCTTAACAAAGCAATTTTGAATTGCTTCTAGGTTAAACTCTTTACAATGTTTATCAATCATAAGAATGCAAAGATAGATAAGTTTTGGATCATATCTACCAAGCATATGAGAAATTAGGAGGCAAAGTAACAGAGATGTTACAGGTGCTCATTGTGCAACAAGGAAAAACATTGTTTCAATTATGATGATGTTATATTTTGCCAAAATTGAATATTAATATATAATAATAGGAAGGGGGAATAGTCAAGTTTAGATGAAACAATACTTTTCATCTGGAAAAGTACGGTGTTAATTTTATATTTTTTATATAATATTTACATGTACTGAGCAATTTATTTGTTATCCATCTATTCTTTGCTACTACTTTGGTTGCTGTTAGAACTTTTCTGTGGCATTCAAATTCTTCCATGTCTGTTGCATATTGTAAAATCATATTGTGATACTGCCTTCTATGTTTTCAGGTGGAATAAAGTGTGCAATAGGATTGCTGATTAAACTAGAATATACGTGCGAGCTATGTCCAGTTCAAAACAGCACAGGGAAATGTCAATGAGGATGTGATGAACTTTTTTAAAAAACATTTGATTTGAACGGTCAACAACTGGGCATTGTGGCAAACATTTTGGAACTTGAGTTAAATTAGAGAATGTTTTGAGCATTTTTAAAGATTGCTGTATGTACTCTTGTCACCTTAGAGAACAGCTCACTAAGTCAGCATATGGCACATAGTGTGGATACTACTTTTGCAACACAGATACATAAACTTTGAGCAGATATGAATCTGAACTAAGTGTTACATGAAATTGAATGGGAAAAAGGCACATACTTGAAGTCACTGGGCAGTTTAACACTAACAAAGAGGACCAGAATAAAAGAACAAAAATTGAACATTTCAATGAAACCAAGTAGACAATAAGGATAAGGTTAATGATTTTCTCAACATGATGAAGCCAAATGACTTTGTCTAACCGGTATTGCCCCTAGTATCGTGGAACATGAAATGCATTGAAATAGGTTAAACTATGGACTTCTATTTTAAGTACAGCTAAAAATAAAATTGCAGTAAACACCATCACTAAGGAAACAGTTATCAAGTGAGACTGTAGCAGATTACATTCCTGAAATAAAAATTCTTGCGACTTTGGGTATGGCACAAACTCAGAAATTAACCTTAGAGACATATTTTCAGGAGGACACAATAACCACAGAATCCAAGGCAATTTTTTTGATTAAAAGAAATAAGTTGACATTGAAGGAGGACTGTGATGGGACCACGGTCCAATGAAATAATTTTTTAAAAAGTTATCAATTGAAGGGAATTATTTAGCCAAGCTGGCTTGTGGATTTCAGTGGAATCTAAGCTATAGCAGACATGGTCACAGTTTCAGAGTCTGAAGTTCAGATGTTACGTTGCTATTACAACCACCAACCAAATCAATAACCAAAAAATAATGCCCGTGGGAAAGTCAGTCAGATCCAGTTGGCTTGCAGACCTAAACAAAACTGTAATGTATTAGGTTGTGATCGAGATAAATCTAAACTTTTGGAGTCTCAGAGTAATTAAATCTGCATATGATAGATAAAGACAGGTAGAAACATATGTTGATGCTGGTAAGAAGTGGAATCAAAGGTTATACTTGGCCAGGGAGCATTAGAAAAGTGGTGTTTTGAATATGAAAGCAACAGGGCTGAAAATATTATTCGTGTCCACAGTCAAAATGAAAGTTGGATGTTCGCAACTTATTTCTATCTCTAATATAGGGTTAGTAGTGTCTGTATTTTTAAAAGGGGAGTACAACATGTCCCTAAGTCATGTTCCCAACTGAAAAATGAGTGCGAAACTGACGAATCGTTATACTAAGTATTTCCATGTTAGGTCAAGTCATTGTTGGGATCAAATATGATGATGTAAATTTTATTTACCATCAGTAGTAGTTGAAGGGAAGCTGGGAAGGAATTGGCTTAAGAAGATATGGGTAACTAGTCTGAGGTACTTACAGTGGAGATGAGTAAGTGTACATCTTTTAGAAAGTGCTAAGACAGCACGAAGTGATCAGTTCATAACAAGAGGCGGGCTTTGTACAAGTCATTAGTAGTTGATAAGCTAAACAGTAATTCCTGTATTTATTTTTCAAGCAAGACAATTTGCTTTTGCAGAATCACTCCAATGTCCACAAGTTTACTCATTTCCACTTAGTGAGATGCAGTGCCTCCCATTGTCTGGCAAACTGTCTTCCCAAACCATCAAATTCTCACCAATGTATGTGCTCACTTCTCCTGCAAGGGAAGAAAACAGGGAAGTGTGAACATTCAGAATGATTTGTGGGCAAAGGAGGAAATGACATCATTTGTGGAGGATCACTGTGAGAGTGATATAACTCAATAAGGTGTGAGTGAGTGTGTGCATGACTATTCACCTAGAGTGTGAGGTGGCGGCAGAGATAGAAATGAGTGGAATTACAACGTGTATCCTGCGCAGAAGAATGCTAGCTAAGTCAGAATGTAGCACTCGGCATAGAATCATAGAATCCCTGTGGCTTGTTGAGTCTACATCAACCGTCCAAAAAGCACGCAACCCAGACCTACCCGCTACCCTATCCCTGCATTTCCCACCCTTGACACTACGGGAAATTTAGCATAGCCAATCCACCTAAACTTTTGGACTGTGGGAGGAAACCAGAGCACCCAGAGGAAACCCACACATACATGGGGAGAATGTGCAAACTCCACACAGACAGTCACCCAAGGCTGGAATAGAACCTAGGTCACTGGCAATTTGAGGCAGCATTACTAGCCACTGTACCACTGTGCTGCCCCGCACTCTGATTTGAAAGCATTGACTGAACTGGTTTTGGTTGCTGGACCCTTATTAAAAATCCGATGCTTTACTGACTGAGCTATCCATGATCAGTGCAAGCAAGGTAACAATTAGATTTATGTGATTAAGAGTAAATTCAAGGTGTGTTGTTCAGGCAGTCTGGTTCCAATCCTGCACATAGCTTCTGCTTCAACAATGGGACCAAAATTGGTCAAAATTGGACCAAAACTGGTCCACAGACACTGCTGCATGGAGTAGTAAGGGAAACGTAGTAGTATATTGAATAGTTGTTCATGGGAGTAGAAGAACCTACTCTATGCAAGTGTCTTTACAACTGTTTGTTTTGAAGCTTTTGTATACTCAAACATATTTTGTAAGATTTGAAAAGGAGCAACAGCTACAGGGCCCCTTTGTACAAAACTCCTCTGGTCCTTTGAACTGTTGGTTGGTAGATTTTATTAGCTAATGTAAGTATTTTTCTATTCTTTGTCCTAGGAATTTCCCTACCTCAATCCCTTTAGGGATGGCAGCCAGGAAAGTGATGGACTTGTGATAGGTAGTGGTCCCTATTCTATACAGTCTTTCTTCAAATATTTTGTCTTTTTAATGTAACTTGATCAAATATTTGAAAAGAAATGTGATGTTGAAACTGATGTTATCTGCTGCTAATAAAAAGTTGGTAAGCAAGCTTCTTCATTTCCACCAGCAGCTTTACTTTTCTAAAATAAACATTATCCAACAAGGTTGCACAATAGTCCCTGTTATGGCAGAAAATTGAAAATGCACTTCAGCTGGATGTTTCCTTACGATCTTTACAATCCACCTTCCTGTGATATTCTGGACAGCATTGAACGAAAAAAGGAGACAGTTCCAAATGATATTGAGATGGGTTTAGTCAGTGAAATTTTCGTTTTTCTTGGGAAGAAAACAGCAGCTCTTTGTATTACATGCTTTTATAGCAAAATTCTCAATGTGATTGGTTGAAGAGCCTTTGTTTGAGTGAGAACGGGTTTCACTGAGAACATATAATGGACACAAGGGAACAGTAGTCTTCAGTGACCAAAACTAACTGATAATAGAACAAATTTTACTGCCTGCTGATTTCACAAAGACATGAAATTAAAGGGTGCACAACAGATGGCTTGCTTTAAAAAAAAACAGCTAAGCACCAAGTAATTTTGGTACACAATGAAGAAGCAACTGGCGAATTATCTTTAGAAGGTATCAAAGACTGTTTCTTCAAGCAATATGTTTCTAGTCCAACAAAGCATGAAGCCTTGCTTGATTCACTTCTTGTGAATGAAGTGGAGTATGTCTCTGATGTAAGAGAACAGCCAGAAGATAATGACCACAGGATAAGCATATTCAATGCAAACGTAGAAAAGGATATGGGCTAGAAAAAGACAAACTGCAGTGATATAAAAAGACAATGGTTTAAATTTTGAGCTGTAGTGAAATGTCGAGAGCACAAAACAAAAATTCTATGATATAAAAAGCATGTACTTCAAAGGAGAAACCAACATGGATTGAAAAATTCAAACCAAACAAGCATAACAGGGAAGTCTATGGAAAACAAGAGTTAGAAAGACAGAAGGTTGTATAAAATACAAAAGTAAATTACGAGTGTGAAAAGGAAAATTAGAAAGGGAATGAAAACCATTAGTTCTCCTAAAAGGAATAATGTGGCTTTGTGTGCATGTATAACAGGGATCTGAAATATTTAGCAATATATGTGTACCAAATAATTAAGTAAAACTTTGGTTAGACATAACTTATACCAAATTAATTCATGCAGTAATTTTTCAAACAATAGTATAATTCTGGGTAGTTCATTTAACAGGTCCAGATAAAATTAATGTGGGCTTTTGAAATAAGTCTGATGAGAAATAGTGGAAGTTTATTTTTAGTTAACCTTTTCAATCATGTTATGACAGATCTCCAGAGCCATCACATCCTGAGGTGAGATTTGCGTCCAGACCTTCTGGGAATCTGCTACTGTACCAAAAGACTGCTGAGTAGCAGAAGAATTTTTCTTTTTCCCCACAAATGTTCAAACCTCCTTAACTAAGAAAATTGCAATAGAGACTGAAAGGAAGTCAATTTAGGTATTTTCTTCAAAAAAGAAGAATTGGGCACCAAAAGCTGAGATTTTCAGTTCAGGGCATTCTTTTATCTTTCGTGACTTGATTTAAAGTGCAGCCAGCAAAAGTTTGATTAAAAAAATGAAAGTTGAAAGGTTTCAATAGAAGTTGAGGATGAGGGTAAATTCTTACAAAATGTGTGAGCAAGAGGCAGAACAGGGATAAAAATCAAAGTGACAGGTCACAGGAAAGCTGATAAGTAGTTTGTTTTTTTTTTCTCTCTCATTCTGTCTCGAAACTAGGACCAAGATTTCTTTTTTTAAATAATTTGTCTGAACATGATAGTAGTGGAAGAAATAATCAGTGTTGGCACAGAGCAAACTTTGAAGTATTAATTTATACTTTTAAAGCAAAGTGCAGCAAAATTTATATACAAACAAAAACAGGAATTACTGGAATAGCTCAGCAGGTCTGACAGCATCTGTGGAGAGAAATCAGAGTTAACATTCCAGGTCGGGTGGCCCTTCCTCAGAACAGCAAAATTTATGTTGTCGAGTAACATACCAATCAGAATTTCCGGGCAGAGACTGCTGTATACTTCTTTAAAAATCAAGGACTGTTCCAACTTTAAAATTGAGTCTTCCTATTGGGACCATCAGATTTTTTAAGCAGCCACCTGTGTTTCAGGAGGATCACTTCTGCAGTATTTCTTGTAATGCTATGCTGTTCTGAAATGTACGGTGATGTGAAAGTACTGAGGGCTGGATGGCTGAGCTCCATATTAATTGAGGAAGGCGAGCAGGCTACAATATAACATTGAATCAGAGATAGTAGGGACTGCAGATGCTGGAGAATCCGAGACAACAAGGTGCAGAGCTGGATGAACACAGCAGGCCAAGCAGCATCATAGGAACAGAAAGGCTGACGTTTCGGGCCTAGACCCTTCATCAGAAAAAAGGGTCTAGGCCCGAAACATCAGCCTTTCTGCTCCAATGATGCTGCTTGGCCTGCTGTGTTCATCCATCTCTGCACCTTATTGTCTACAATATAACATGTTGCCTTCAATGGACAGTACTTTTCAATAAGTCACCTGAAAATATGCATTTGAACATTTTCAATCCTGTCATGTTTTTGATGTATGAGATGATTAATATTACAAATGTTTTGAGCATTTTATCTTTGTTTTTGCTCTGCACTGCCTTTACTGTCTGTATCAGCTAGTTGTTTTACAGCCTTCGGCTATTGATTCAAGTAGAATTGTCCATACAATGCCCAATTGCTGTTAAGCTATTTGATCGTATTGAAATAGGTAGTTCTATGTTCTCAAGATATTTACATTGATTTCAGTACATATGTATCATTATATGCATTAAGACTAGGAATAGACGCCTGGCTGTGACTGTGCTGATTGTCAACTTCGATTTCATATTCCTCCCACTCCTGATGTCCTTTTATCCCCTTGTTTATCAAGAGTCTATCTACCTCTGCCATAAAACTATTCAAAGACTCTTCTTCCACTGAATTTTGAGGAAGACAGTTCCAAAAATAATGATTATCTGAGGAAAAACAAAACCTTATCTCTGTCTTGATTGAGGAGTCCCTTCTTTATAAAGAGACACACTTAGTTCTACATTTTCCTTTTCACACCCACCTTGTCAAGGCCCCTCAGGATCTTACATATTTAAGTCAAGTCGCGTCTTATTCTCCTAAACTTTAAATTCTAACCTGGTTCCCTCCACGACAGCTAATTCAGAAAGATCACAGATTGCATCTAATATGTTTTTAAGCTGGTGGTGTGGGAAACATAGCACACTTCAGTGCACTGAAGTAAATTTCATCAATTTGTTTGAATGATTCTCCTTACTTCCTAATGCTAAGCTGTTTTTGTCAGGCTCCAGCTGCAGCCGGGTGTTGTTTAAGCTACCTACTTCTAAGGAAAAAAATAATTTGTGGGCATATTCATCCTTTTCTATTCCTTGCCAGCCAGGAAAAGCTTGAGCTGTGTACTTAATACCTTGTCCTAGTAATAAAGCTGTGATTGAGGACATAGTGATGCAGGAGTTTGAAACGACATCCTCCAACTCTATGCCACATAGAATAATGCTGCAATGTTTTCCTTTGGTAAATCATCTTCAGTTGACTTAAATTTGATGTCACAATTCATCATGCTGCTATTCATAAGAGGATAGCAGTTTTTTATTTAAGTCTTGCCTATAATATCCCTTTGACTTGGTATTTCAATGAACAAAACAAAGCATGTTTCTTTATTCTTTGTCAAGAAGACATAAAGATTTGCATTTTCTGTTTGGAATTGGCTGCTCAGAGATGAGAGATTTTCTGGTTCAACACACCTGCCTGAAGAAATGCACCGTTAATGGCATGATTTTCATTCCAAGGTAGGTGTGGAATACAGTCAGACTTGCCACTTCAGTCACAGGTTGTAGGTGGCCGCAGGCAACCAAGTCCAATCTAAACTGGTTAAAATACCTGACCAAAAAAAAACCAAAGAACTGCAAATGCTGGAAATCAGAAACAAAATCAGAAATCATTGGAAAAACTCAGCAGGCCTAGCAGCATCTGTTCAGAAGAAGGGTCATTGGACTCAATGTGAACTCTGCTTTATCTTCTCAAATACTGCCAGACCTGCTGATTTTTTCCAGCAATTTCTGGCTTTGGTTAAAATGCCTGTCTTGGCTCTTTGAGATGTGTCAATCAGTATTAGACCCTTTAGCTCTTGTGCTTATTCCCTCCTCACAATTTGTGGGAATAATCAAGCAGCAATAATACGAAGATAATTGCACGTAGGATAATGTAAACAGACATTTAGTGAAACTCAGATGCATTTTTGCAACCCACAGACCCAAACACTGTTTAAAAAAAAAAATTAGATGTTGGCCATTTAAGCAACCTGATGAAAGAGTTCCACGTTCCTCATCTTTCACCATTTGCTGTTACATCTACTCAGAAGAAAATTGTAAGTCACACATTGTGGGATAAGGCCCTTGCTGAAGCAAAAATGTGATCTGTTTGAACTCAACACTGAATTCAAATGGCCCTGCTGAATTTGGATTTACTTTGTGTGAGATTCAAGGCACTCCTTGTTTCTCCTACTGCCAAAAATAGGATCTGTCGGAAATGGCCATAGAACTTCAGTTTCTGGGTTACCAGCCCCATTTTGGATAAGGCATGGAGTCACCAAGCATCTTATGACATAATAAGCCTGAGATTCAAGGCACCAGAGTAGAAATAGGTAAATGAGTGGTCAAAAAAATTGCAGGTGGCATGTAAGGTAGAAAAATGTGAACTTGCCAATTTTGGCAGTAAGAATAGAAAATCAGAATATTGTTTGAATGGAGAGAGACTGCAGAACCCCACAGTATGAAGGGATCTGAATGTCCTCAACATAAATAAAAAAAAACATAGTATGCAGGTAAAACATATGATTAGGAAAACAAGTTGAGCGCACTGAGGCGATTGAGTACAAATGGTTGCAGATAGCCCGGGTAATAATTTAACTGAGGTACTATGTGCAGTTTTGGAATTCTTACTTAAATTCTTACTTTAAAAAAAGGCATAATTGCCTTAGAAGTACTTCAGAGTAGATCACTGGACTGATTCCTGGGATGAAAGGGTTATCTTTGAGGGAAAGGTTGTGCAGTTTGGGTCTATAAGCACAACAGAGTTTAGAAGAATGAAATGTGATCTTGTTGAACATATAATATTCTGAGTGACTTGACAAGTTGGATGATAATTTGATGTTTCACCTTCTACAGGAGTCTAAAACTCAGTGATACAGTTTTAAAATGACGACAGATCTCTTTTCTATCTCAGAGCCATGTCAGTCTGTGGAATTCTCTTTGTTAGAATGCAGCAGAGGGTGGTTCATTGAACATATTCAAGGCTGATTTTTGATTGACAAGAAAGCCTTGAGTTATAGGGACAGACAAGAAAGTAGAATTGAGAGCACAATGAGATCAGTCACAATCTTAGTGATTGGCGGACCAGACTCAAGGAGTTGATTGGTCTACTCCTCCTAATACCAGTGTTCTTGGGGATATTAGGGACTTCCTGTTCCAAATGTTCCAAATGCTTCACAGCTACTATGATATTGCACTTAATTGTGTTCTTCCAATAAAGGTAGAATAGTGTATAAATTTGCAACATTAGAGCCCCTGCCTCTCCCCCAACATTGTGAAGTTTGTTGGATCAGTAGGAATTTGTATAGGGCAGGTGCCACTGTGGAAATAGTTGTGATTGTTTACATACAAGGTAAGACAAAAAGTACATGGATAATTGATGGCATGTTGGCAGAGGGTGCATTAAAAAAATGCTAAGGTCATTGACATTACTTAAGAAACGAGAAATATTCACAATCTTTTGGAAAATTTTCCAATTAGAAAATGCTAAAATAATTAAGACAACACTTTAAAATAATGCAGGAAAAAATAAATTTATGAAGAAGTAAAGTCAGAATTTTCTATCAAATTCTGTTTCTGTTTGACCTGATGAATCAATAAGGAACATCAATGAGCATGTAGAAAAGACTGTATTCATTTCTAATTTACAGAGGAATGCATTAGTGATGCACATCAGCCTTCTGATTCAGATATCAGAGCTAAGCTTACTAAAACTCCATGACGGATTCAGTGACATGAAAGACTTCTATTATGTCACTGAGACAATAAGTACTGTGTTCATAGTTAATGTAAAGTCTACAGTGCTAGAAAATAAGCACACTAGAATTTCTAAGCCCAGTGAAAATCTTCCTGTATGATTTTCAGTGGATTGATGCCAACATTACTTCTGTTGTGCCAAGGGCTAAATGTTCAGAGCAGTGAGAAGAGCACCATGTTATACTTGCATTGGAAGTACTGCAGCATATATTTCTGAAAGTATCACTATCTGGATCATGTTGTGCTGTTGAAACATAGTGATCCACAATCGCCTTTGGTCCAGTATCTGTTCTAATCTATTAATGAACTGTCAATCATTAGAACTTTGTACAAGAGGCATGTCTCATACTGAAGCAATATTAAAAGCTTCACATACATGGTTCTTACAGTTACTAATGACATAGAAGATAAATTCAAGCTGAACAATCCAGTAATTGCCATATCACTTCCTTTGTATGCTGGTATCTACTTCAAACCCTGGTTAGTTGCTCGTGGAAATTAAATAGCAACCATTATGCATGATAATATAATATGTCTTTTTTTTAATCAGCACTATACATCAAGCATTTGTTTGTGTAAAGTGTAAATTGGGCAGAGTGAATACATGATTGTATAAACGTTAATGAGAACTACATTTTGAGGAAACATTCTGGACAGACTTATTTACATTGCTGGTTGAAAATACCCTGCACAAATTATTTCTTAAAATTTGTCACAGTTAATAAATGACTGCACAACTATAGTTCCAAGCTCTGGATTTCATGCCATGGCGGTTATGATGTAACATTTGTGAATTATAGCCACTTTACATAATTAATATTATTCAACTATTTGGATTGTCATGAAATTGAAATACTGTAATATAAAAATCACAACCCCATATGTGACAGTTTGATAAGGTGTGAAACATTTGCATGCCGGCAAGATTTCAATGATTTCTTAACTACTTTGTTTGCAACAATATATTCATTGTTTAGAATGTAGCAATGAAGCTTCATTTAACACAAAGCAAGTGCAAAGACCTGGAATTTCCATGAGAACAACAGTGAGGCTATCATCACTCACTATTATAATAAATGAAATCTGTAGAGCATATGCAGTTAAATGCAGAAATTCAGAAGTTGTCAGAGTTACTTCATTTTGTCACCACCTGCTTTGAAACAATCCTTGCCAGTAGACTCAGCAATCAAATTACTCAGATACTTGAACTTGAGACATTGTCCACTAATTCCCAGTCTGTTAGACAAATAGAAATTTTCTCCAGCTTAACATTTGGAAAGTTAAAGCCATCCTCTTCAGTCCCTGCCTCTGACTCTACCCACTCCCTGACAACTAGCCTGAAATGATAGCGGAGAGATAGTAAAAACTGCAGATGCTCAAGTCAGAGACAACACAGTGTGGAGCTGGAGGAACACAGCAGGCCAGGCAACATCAGAGAAGCAGGAAAGTTGATGTTTCGCGTCGGGACCCTTCTTCAGAAATGGGGAGGGGGAAGGGAGCTCAGAAATAAATAGACAGAGGAGGAGTGTCTGTTTATTTCTGAAGAAAGTTCCCGAACCAAAACGTCAACTTTCCTGCTCCCCTGATGCTGCCTGTGTTCCTCCAGCTCCACACTGTGAAAAGATTGCTGGCAGTCTTTGTATTGCATTTGAACCCCAGATAACCTATAGTTTGATATGTACCTACATATCAAACCCACCATAAAGGCTCACTCAGACATAGTAGGAACTGCC
>NC_063342.1:48286993-48303129 GCF_021869965.1 Rhincodon typus | reverse complement strand
TTTCTGAATAAGGGTCTAGACCCGAAACGTCAGCTTTCCTGCTCCTCTGATGCTGCCTGGCCTGCTGTGTTCATCCAGCTCCACACCTTGTTATCCACCATAAAGGCTGCTTGCTTCCATCTCTGTAATGCCACCTGACCACTCCCCTCTCAGAGCTCCAAACTTAATTGTTCCAATACAATGCTGGCTGTCTCCCACTTTCCATGATTCAGACTTTGTTGCTCATCTAAAATCCTCTTACCTTTATGCTAATACATGACAAATTTCAATTATTCACCACCCGTGCTTTCTAATCCACACAGCTCCTGGTTAAGGAACTTCTTGATTCAAAAATTGACTTCCTTCTTTGCAATTCTTTTCCTGACCCTTTTTCCTGAGCTCTGCTGTCATATCATAATATGTACTCCTCCAATTCTAGCCTTTTAAATGCCCTTGCTTTAAATCTCACTTGCATTATTGATCATGCCTGCAGCTACCTAGATTTAAGCTCTAAATTCCTTCCCTAAACCTTTCTGTCCCTCTACAAATCATACACTGTCAAGACCTTCCTTCAAGCTACCACTTAGATAAGCTTTTTTAAATCCAGTTTACTGTCATAGTGACAAATTTTATTTCACTTTATTTTGGGAAAATAAGGATTTATAAATGAAGTTGTTGGGCTTGGAAAAATGGCTGCAAAATTTGGATTTGTTACATTCAGGAATGATGAATTCCAATGTGAGAAATGATAATTGCTGCCAAAGAAATTTGATGACCTTGAAAATTTACCTTGACAATTGTGGAGCCTTATAACTTCAAAACCAACCACATTCTGAATTATTAATTTCTAAAAAAATTCATATGTGTGTCTCGTTCATCTGTCTTTCTTTATCGAGTCTGTCTTTTTTATTCAGCTTTCTGTCCATAATTTGAATGGAATTTTTCTCTCCTTGTTAAGACTTTGCATGTCTCAGTGAGGATTCTTCAATCTGTTCAAAAAGAGCCTCACCATTGCTTGCTCTGCTCATAGAGATCACAAATTTCTTGTAGAGGGCATTGCACTGGAAAATATGTCAAGTCAGAGGAACTTCGTAAAAGATCTATGTACAGCTGTCAGTGAGATGGGTGGTACGAAACAATGCATAACCACTGAGGACAAAATTCAGGGGCCAAGCAATTGTTACTGCCCTGCGCTCAACTGTGTAAAATCAGAATGGTAGTGACCATTTTTGCCCTTCTGTTGAAGCTGAATTTCAAATGGCTTAGCCATATTTTGTTCTTCTGTTTCATTCAATTTTCAAACCTTTCATGTTCTATACTTGCTAACAAGAAAGAAAAGCAGTGTAACTGCAAGTGATATCTGGCATTTTCATGTTATTCATCAAAAGTGTCAATGGTGATCCTTTGAGGCTATTGCAGCAGCAGTTGTTAGTTGAAAAGAACTGAGGCAATTTGATTGCCTGAGGCTTGGTTGAGGCTGTTTACTGGCAAGTGGAAGAACCCTTCATTTTGTAATAAACTGAAAATGACATGTTGTTGGGCAATACACAACTTTTATTTTACATGTAATATTGAATGTGATTACATGTGTGGTAGTTCAAGTTTGGGCTCATTGGGCTGGGTCAAATTCCAGTTAACTTGATCTTAAAATTTCAACCAACTTGAAGTCTTACTTGATGTATCGTAGCATTTTGATGCAGTATGTTACGATTTTCTAACCCAATGTTATGACATATGACAGAAAAAAGGAGTCATCTGTGTAGAAAGAATGAATGTCAATGTATTTTCAAAAAGTGGTTGCTGAATTAACTGAGTTTTGTGATAGCTATTGGCTTTGTTGCATTATATAGCTCAGTCGGCGCCCAGATAACGTTATGGTCCTGATAGGGCTAAAAAGATAGCCAACAAAGGCCCAAATATTCCAGCCAGCATCAGCTGTAAATTCTGATTCCAGCTGAAGCATGGATGGATCAGAAGGGCATCAAAATGCAAGAAGAAAGTCAAGCAGTGAGAACACACTTATTTTTGTGACAGTTGCTGCTGTATGCAGGCATTTTTTAAAAAAGATTTAAACGTTTCAGTGAGTGGTTAAGTTGCAGAGGTGGGTAGATAGGTAGTCAGGTTAGTGAATGATCAGGTGTTTGGGGGTGTTGGCTGTCAGTTAAATTACTCTGGCTACTTACTGAGTTAAACAAGGTATCAAACTTTCTCACATTTTCCTAGGTAAGTTCTATGTATCTCGCACGAAACTCTGCTCTAAACTCAGGGTTGAAGACATTTGCAGAAGGGAATCGCAGCAGGCAATCAGCCAATGGAAGTTTAAGCTTCCTGAATAATTCTATCTATGCTGTGCATCAGGATTTCCACAATGTCATGATGCACATTTCCCAACAAACATGTCATTTCTGCCGATCCTGAGACTGCATGATTTAAGCCAAAGTTGAATCATAATGAATTAGTCCTGTGTCACGTCAAATAAAATGTGCCACATGTCAATACCTCATTCATCAAATATCCATAATTAATACTTCTGCAGTGGATAGACAGGACTCTGAGTGTGAAATATTTATAAATTTGAATCACATTGATAAATGTATTAGTCCCAATCTCAGGAATGCAGTTGCAATGCTGTTGAGGCACTTGCCGATTGTATAGTATTGTATTAACAACAATGTTAATCTTAACTAAAACAGTAAAGGACTTCCATGTACCAGCCAACATAAGTGATTTTTTTCAAAAATATACACGATGTGGAGGTGCTGGTGTTGGACTGGGGTGGATAAGGTCAGAAATCGCACAACACCAGGTTATAGTCCAACAGGCTTATTTGAAAACACAAGCTTTCAGAGCTTCACTCCTTCTTCGGGTGGTAGTGAGAGAGGTTAGTATCAGACACGGAATTTATAAGTAAAAGATCAAAGGGTCACACCACTGATGAGGATGTATTAAATAAAGCCAAGAGATAGTAGGACCTTTCCTGCTCCTCTGATGCTGCCTGGCCTGCTGTGTTCATCCAGCTCCACACCTTAGATACACCTAAGATGCTGTGAAATCTTTAATCAGTTAGAAGGTCTTAATTGATTAATATGTATATGTATATCCCCGAATCCTCATCAGTAGTGTAACCCTTTGATCTTTTACCTATAAATTCTGTGTCTGTTACTACCTCTCTCACTATCACCTGAAGAAGGAGCGAAGCTCTGAAACCTTGTGTTTTCAAATAAACCTGTTCAAAGATTTACAAATAGACTTCATTTCCTCTGCACATTTCACTTTTTCTTTTTGTAAAAATACAGGTGACAATAAATTGCTATTCTGTTCTATTTTCAATTTTCCAAATTTGGAAGAAGCAGATTTTTGACCACCTTAGTTACAACTGTAGCTGTATCATCATCAGATCTAGTCGGTTGATTTTGAAATTTTTTTTTTACGACAAAAAAAGGGTGTCCTGAAAAGTACCAACTCTTTATGAAGATTCAGTTGTTCATTGTTATGGACCAGACCAGACACCCTCAAAGTATTTTATGAAGCGGTGGCGATGGCCTAGTAGTATGATCGCTGGACTGTTAATTCAAAAATCCAGATAATGTTCTGGGGACCCTGGTTCGAATCCTGCCACGGCAGATGGTGGAATTTGAATTCAATAAATATCTGGAATTAAGAGTCTAACAATGACCATGAATCCATTGTCGGTTGTTTAAAAAACCCATCTGGTTCACTAATGTCCTTTAGGGAAGGAAACTGCCATCCTTACCTGGTCTGGCTGACATGTTACTCCAGACCCACAGCAATGTGGTTGACTCTGAACTGCCCTCTGGGCAACTAGGGATGGGCAATAAATGCTGCCTAGCCAGCGACGCCCTCATCCCATAAATGAATAAAGAAATAAAACACAATTTGTTTAATCACTGTGGTAAAAATGTAATCAAAGAAAGAGGAATTTAGAATAACTTTACTGGAAAACTTACAGAATAATATACAGGAACAATTATTAATTAACAGTTCCAATATAGTAACATCCCATAAACTCCCTTGGCATAAAGGAAAATTCAGACACAGATTCTCACATGCAGTTCTCCCATACAGGAGGAAAAAGCATAAAGAGAAACTTAAGAGACAGTAGTAGCCAGGAAACATTTACTGAAGTTACCAACTCTGTTGAAAAATCAACAACTTCTCCTTGAATTTTAATTTAAAAACCCAGAAATCCTGTGAGATCTGGCTACGCCCATTTAGGCTGTTTAGAAAAAAAAAAGGCCTCCCAAGCTGTTTACTCTCGTGGTTCTGGTAGATTGCTCAATGCCCCTACTTTACAACCTCTCTTCAAAGAAAAAGGACAAAATAACTTCTTAAAGCCACAGCATCGTAGCATCATCATTTTTGATTGCAGGGAAAATCCTGCTTTTAGACATACGTATATGCCACATTTGAATTTCTGTTGATGGTTCACAAAATTAGAGATAGAGAGCTTGGTGATATGGTGCAATGAAAACTATCTGTCTCTCAATGTCGGCAAAACTAAAGAACTGACCCTTGACTTCAGAAAGAAAGGAGGAGAACACGTTCCTATCTACATCAACAGAACTGAGGTTGAGAGGGTGAAGAGCATCAAGTTCCTCAGAGTGATGATAACCTGTTCTGGACTTCCCATTAAGTGCAACAGTTGAGAAGGCACAACAATGCCTCTTCTTCCTCAGGTGGCTCAGGAAATTTGGCATGTCCATAAGTTCCTTCACCAACTTATACAGATGCACCGTTGAAAGCATACTGTCTGGGTGCATAACAGCCTGGTATGGCAACTGCTCTGCCCAGGACTATAAGAAACTACAGAAGGTGGTGTGCATAGCCCAGACCATACGGAAGCCAACCTTCCATCCATGGACTTTATTTGCATAGCCCACTGCTGCAGAAAGGTTGACATCATCATCATCAAAGACCCTTTGCACCCTGGTAATGACCTCCTACAACCTCTTCAGTCAGGCAGAAGACACGGAAGCCTGAACACATGCACAAGCAGGTTCAGGAACAGCTTATTTCCTAACAGATTTAGTAAAGTAATAAGAAAGTACATATTCCTTTGATTTCCCCAATTTTTCTTGAATTTCACACAACACCTTAACTCTAGTTTTCTTGGCCGAGTATTTTATATTCCTTTGCATGATTTTGTTCTCAACTCAGATGCATAATCAAATAATTTTTCCAGCACAGAGGACACCATTTGGCTCAATATGACTTCTGAATGAGCACGTGTATACACCCTGCCCCTCCAACCACTTAGAATTGTACCCATTATTTTATATTGTCTCTCCATGTTCATTCGACCAAAATGAATCACTTCATATTTCTCTGCATTGAATCTCATCTGCCATTTGTCCATCTGTTCAACTAATTTGCCTTTGTCCTTTTTGATGTTGTATATTATCCTCCTCACTTTTCCAAATGCTTTCAAGTCTTTTGTTATTCAAAAATGTTGAAGTTGTAAAATAGGCTTAATTAAATTTTTAACAGATATTTAAATTTCAATTTCTTTTCCTCTGATGCTTTTCCTTAAAAACACACTTCATTTTCTTCGTGTCCTCCTAAGTTCCCAATATCAAGAATGACCGTATTTATTCAATTTGATTCACTCCTTATAATATTAAAACTTGGTTAAAGTCAGTGGATGTTGCAAAAATTGTGGACCCTGACACCATTTCATCAGTAGTACTGAAGACCTGTGCATGACAGAAATAATCACATCCCTAGCTAAGCTGCACAAGTACAGTTTTAGCAATGACAGCTACTCTGGGGAAAATTTCCATGGTATGTCCTGTGCACATAAAGCAGAACAAATCCATTCTGACGAAATTCCTTCTGTCAGTCTACTCTTGATGGTTAGCAACGTGATGGGAGGTCTCGACAGCAGTGATATAACTTACAGTAGCACAGCTATAATCTGCTCACTGACAGTCAATTTGGGTTCCCCAGACCATTTAGCTCCTGACTAATTACGACCTTGATCCAAGCATGATAATGGAACTGACTTCCAAAGGGAAGGTGAGAGTGACTATCCTCACATCAAGGTTGCCTTTCACCAAGTATGGCATCAAGGAATGCTGGCAAAATTGAAGTCAGTAGGAAATGAGGGGAAATCTCTCCAATGATTGGAGTGATATCTAATTCAAAGAAAGGAGGAAGCGAAGCACGTTCCGCTGTATAACATCATTGCAGGACTTCACAGACTAAATTCTGAGACTGGGTCACCTTCAGCTTCTTCATCAAAATCTTTCAGTTTGCTGTGACTTATAGCTCCACAGATATTCATATAGCCTGTGTCAATATTCAACAGAATCTGGATAATGTTCAGGCTTACATTGTTAAGTGATAATCAGCAATCGTGACAGAAAAGTACCAGGAGTTGACTATCTCTATCAACAGAGAACCAAACTGTCTCCCCTCAACATTCAGTCTTATTAGTCTTGCTGAATGCCCATCATTAACATAGTTTCTTGATTCAAAGATTAGAAAGTAGAATCAAAATGAATAGAAATTTTATAAAAAGGAAAGATGCAGACAGCATTGGTAGGAGAAGTTAATGAAATTTCTGACAGTAGCCAGATTGCTGTGCAGAGTATTATTTAAGAAATAAGAGGATCTTGTAATGCAGACAATGCAAGAATTATAGATGCCTTCAATATCATGAAAAATCAAATTGCAGATTTTATTTTTTGGTTGGTTCATGAAGACATTTTCCTGGAATAGTGTGGCATGTAACTAACACAAAAGCAAATTATCTTTTCTCTTGTGATGAGAGTGAATCAATTTGTAAAGATAATTAATCCTCTGGGAAATGTGATCAAAATATGGTAGCAATTGACATTGTGTCCAGAAGTGATAATCAAAATGATGTTCATAAGTCCAAAACTAGAATATAAAATTTAAATACAGGAAAATACATTGATATGAGAGAAGAATTGGCTCAGTAAATGGGGGAATTAATTTAAAATGTAGATAAATAGTCACGAGGCTTTAAAGAAATATTCTACAATTCTCAATAAATATCAATGCCATGACTAGTAAAATTTCCATCAGAAAAGTGATCCATCTGTGGCTAAAGAGATTAAAGATAATATTAGATGAACAGAAGGAGCTTATAATATTATTAAAAAGAATAATAAGTCAGATAATTGGAAACATTTCAGAAGACAGCAAAGGATGTCAAAAGAAAACTATTTGAAGGAGCGTAAACTAGCCTGCATTACAAAAAAGAAGGATTGAGAGTTTCCACAACTGTGCAAAAAAAGTGTCATTATGTCACATTATCACATGTCAATTTGTTCACAGAACTCTCGTATTTTCTGATCAATTAGATGTTGATTTTAATGACATTTGAATTAGATGGTCAGAATAACTAAAAACTTTCTTTCTCTCTGAACAGATATGACTTTACCTGCTGAGTTTCTCTGCATTTTAAAATTTGTTTCGGATTGCTCACACCTGCAGTAGTCTCCTTTTATTAAAGCAAAATTTGTTTTATAATAGTAAAAGTTTTATTGTAACTTTAAGTATGTGTGAATATTGAAGGTTGTCCATTACATTACTTATGAAATGGCAATTATACCTTCTCAGAAGATTAGTTTACTGTTGTGAAAATTCGCTGTTTTTGAGTAAGAAATTATGAACAGGTCCATCCTGAACAATTATGATTTTCCACAACTTGTCACAAAGTTATTTAATACTATGAGTTAGCTTGATCTTTAACATTCCAAATGCAATACAAACATTAATTACATCTTTGTCCCCATCATGTTGTCCTACAGCTAATCACTATTTCAGAAACAAGCTCAACACTTTACTTCCTTCTCAAGGTAATACTTTAAATAGACTTACATTTTATGTAGTGATGAGTCAAATAAATAGAAATGTAGGTACAGGGAGTTCTCCTGTAATGTGTGTTCCGGCAACACGAATTGGCTATAACCCGATTGACTAATAGGGGAACGCTATTTGCAAAAAGCAAACTTTTGTGTAGGCTATAATGTGATTCTATCAAGTATGGATTGTATGTCATTAACCTCAAATATAATATCACACAGAGAGCAGCTGTCTTATTAGGAACATATGTGAAGTCTTAGTTTGAAGATTTTATGCTGAACACATTAAATGCATCAGCATTGTTTAAAAATGCGGCTCATTTAAATAGAGGAATGGATTCCAATGCTAAGTTGATGGTATAAGGAAAAAGTGAATGATAGTTTAAAATAATACGGGTGCTGTTAAAACATCCACCTTTGTGTGTAGTATTTTTGCCTAGATTTTGTTACATATTTAATATGTAAGAATTTTTTAACTTGCTCATGTAAATCATCTACACCAAAAGTTGTCAGTGTTATAACCTGCTCTTTTGCAGCACTATTTTGGATACAGTGTTATTCAGGTTTACAATGCATTTTAATTCTGCAATTAACTTCAATGCCAGTGGGCTACTTAGGAAGGAAAGGTCAGATTTCTCTGCTTCACTTATCTGAAAATCTGTCTAAAAGTCTGTGCCAATGGAATGTCAGGCCAAATCAGCATTTAAATGGAGGAGGGAATTTTACTACAGATTGCCAATGTATAAATTTTGGGGGAGTTTGACGGAGGATTGCTGGCTGTGAGCTCTATCTCACACAATTCTGCACTGCTCACCACTTTTGGATCATGCTCGAACTATCATGCAGTACTGTCCATTGCTGGGATTTCCAGTGGCAGAACTCAATTTAAAGCCCAGCTGTCACTTCATTTCAAATACAGGGTCAGATTCTTAAATGTATTGCCTCTTTGCAACATCACCTGTCTGGTAAACTATCAGCTATAAGAATGAAGCTACACAAGTGAGGAAGAATTCTGGAAAGTATAATTATGTGTCCTTTGTGCCCCTAACCCCGCTTTTCCCATCGGTCCCATTATTTATGTGGCCCGATTTTCTTATAACGTGATGTTGCGCTGGAACACAACTACTGCGTCATAGCAGAACCCCCGGTGTGGCAAGTTATTAAGCAACTTGCATTGTATCTAGCTATAATTGTATTGGGCTTGAGCCTCAAAGCACCGTCATACTCATCATTAACTAAATAATATCTAATATAATGATTCACTAATTTATTTTATGTTTATACATAGCAACAGCAACAGTGATTTTAAAAAAAGCAATTCAATTAAATATTTTCTATAATTTGCTCAAGATTTTGTTTATGGATGTATAAAGTACAAAGATGAAATCATTTCTGTGAGCTAATAGACATTCGTTCTATAAAAGACGAGTCTGGAAATTAATGTGAGTGATATTATCATATATGTGCTGAAAATGTTCATCACAATTTTATTTTTCCACCATTTTAATTAAACTATGTTGTCATGTTAAGCCTTCTGTTAAATTCTATCATCATTAGTCATTATTTTAATATTGATTTATTTGGCATAAAAGCTTTCAATAATATCAGTCTATAGCTTTATGCAATGTCTTTGACTACTTTACACAGAAGACACATCAAAGCTAAAAGATACTACAGATTGTATACCAGAATCTGAATATTTGGTATAGTATATGATATTATCTGAATGTCCTACATTCCAATCTGAAGTTTCTAAGTTTGTTTTTGCAACAGATTGTCAAAGTATGTATAACAGAGCAATGGTTGATTCTTCTACAGTTAAAAATTATTAAATATTAACACAGATTGTAGCCAGCCTTAATTCAGATTTTAATGAAATTTTTAAGAAATGGATGTTCTCGTTCACTGATAGAGTAGATAAAAAGCAACCATAAACTAGAAAAGCACAGGTACAAATAAACTATAAATAGTGGAAACCAGAAACAAAAGTAGAAACTACTGGAACTATTCGGAAGACTGGACTGCCCCCATGGAGAGACAAATAGACAAGTTCTAAGGATGCCTAGCCTGAAGAAGTTACCCTCCTCCCTCCGGACAAACCTCAGGGGATCTCTCTCCCACTGCAACTCTCTTGTAATCCATCCCCGCCTCTTCGACCTGTCTGTTTCCTCTCCACCTATCTTCTCCTCTATCCATCTTCTATCCGCCTCCCCCTCTCTCCCTATTTATTTCAGAACCCCCTTCCCCTCCCCCATTTCTGATGAAGGGTCTAGGCCCGAAACGTCAGCCTTTTTGCTCCTATGATGCTGCTTGGCCTGCTGTGTTCATCCAGCTCTGCACCTTGTTGTCCTAGACAAGTTAATGGTTCAGTTATCAGAATTTTGAAATAAACATCAGACAAACATTTTATTTAAATAATGAAGCACAAGGAGAAATAGAAAAGCACACACAACGTAGAATGAGTAACAAAATGGTTTAATAGGAGATGGTCAAAGTGCCTTTCAAGTCAGACAATGGAAAGACATACAAAATGTATGAACAGCTGAGACTTTGTGTGGAGAAATATAAGAGCAAAAGTTGAAATCGAATAAAAAGCAATATGTTGTGGATGCTCGAAATGTGAAATAACACAGAACATTCTCGAAACACTGAGGGAAGGTTGACAAATTAGAACAGAACCCAATAGCATGGACAGTAGGAAGTAATGTCATCTGAATTCAGTAGCGTATACGAGAATCCCTATTTTCAAGACTACTTATGTTCTCTCAAAATGGAATTGTGTTGAGATTCTGACAGAATTTATTAGGTACAGCAGCAGTATTCTCAATCTAATTGGTCCACCTACACAATATCTGTCCCAGCCACTTTTGTCCTTCTGCTGAGTGCTAAGCCGAATACAACATCCCACTTTTAAAAACTAACTAGTGTTCCCTTACTGTGTTTACAAAGCAGTTTTTCTCTTATTCATATATGACATAAAATGGCATCTCCTATAAATTTGTTTACCTGGATTGATAACTGTCTGAAATTTTGTCAAGGTATGAGCTTTTGCCATCTGCCCCAATATTTCCATATGTGACTTTGTGTCAAATGTTATTTGATGCTTCTGTAAGTTCTTTGGCATATTTTACTGTGTTAGAAATGAGTTAAAGTGAAAAATATGAATTATTAGAACATATTGCACTTGGCTTTTTCATAAAGAGTTGAATTTGTAATACACTTGTTAGCTGTATACTGTAAAATCGCATGGTAAAACCTAATAACTCCATATGAACATAAGATATCAGAGCAGAATTAGGCCACTTAGCCCATTGAGTCTGTTCCCATATTCAATCGTGACTGAAATGTTTCTCAACCCCTTCTTCCTGCCTTCTGCCTTGAATCTGTGATCCTTTGACTAATCAGTATCCTATCTATCTCTGTCTTTAAGACCCTCACTCTTGACCTATTAATATATTATTGTTAAATAAAAAAATGCACATTGAAAGTTGAAAATATTTCTTTCAACACGAAATAAGCGTCTAAAGTTTAATGTTATAAATTCATATTTGATTAATGTGTTGAACTTGAAATCTGTGTGCAATTAAAATTAAATTGCAGCAGTTTTCAATATATCACAGTAAGAGAACAGAGGAAGTAGAAGTTGGTTTGTGGAAGGCGGTAATTTTCTCTGCAGGGGAATATATATTGTTTTCTCTCTTAACTTGTGAAAAAGAACTTGCTTTACTTAAGACAGATCATCTTAAGATACTATAATGAAATCAGTTAATAATATATTCATTGAAGTGCTGCTTGATTCTCTTTAAAATTGCAGAATAATTTTGAAATCTTTATCTAAGATTCTTCTTCTGACAAGATTGTCAATAATGAAGTACATTATGTACTCCAGGTCATGGTTCCCAGCATGTGCACTATTGTCAACATGAAGTGCTGAATTTTCATTGTACAGGGAAGGTGGGGCTGGTGGCAGCTTCTGACTTGTGATTTTGGTGCAGGCACAATTGAGGAAATACACTCAACATTGGGAATACCTCCAAACGGTCAGCTGTGTATACCTGTTGCTGCAGTCTGCTCTTGTGAAAACATAGAATTTTGTCTCCATCATTGGATTTCCTCAGGTACAGGGGGTTATTGACTGTTTGTTAGGAAGTTGCTTGATGATTATTTGGGATAGCTCTTCCATCTTTGGAACAAGTCCCCAGTTGTTAGCCAGGAGGACTTAAAGAGGCTGGATTTGTCATTGTTGTTACCTGAGTTGGTGTCTATCGGATTTCATTCTTTTCTTTAGGCTTCATAGTCGTTTGACACAACTGAGTCATCAAGAGTAATTCTATGGATTGGAGTTACATGCAGGCCAGATCCATAAGGACAACTAGTTTCTTTTTGCAGAGGACATATGTGAACCAGATATAGTTTTACAATAATTGACAGTGCTTTCATGGATATCAAAGGACGAGCTTTTATTTCCAGATATATGAACTGAATTTAAACTCACTGGTTAGATTTGAATCCATGTCCCCAGAGCAGGATTACCAGTCCAGTGACATTAACTTTATGCCACTGCCTTCACTTAAATGCACCACAAAGTGGACATATTAGCATGGCACCTTCTTCAATAGCAGCTTCCACAGACTGCAGCCCCTTTGGCTGAGGTTGGTGTCGACTCAGATTGTTTGCAAGCTTATGGCTAGGAACTCTGTCCTCTGTGTTGTGGAGCTAATGCAGGCCCTGTTACCATTAATACAGGGGAAGTCTCTGTCACTGGGCTTTGCTACCTTGATGATGCCTTGGTCAAAAGAACAAAGAAAATGTTTGACAGTGATACTGCCTGTGATGTTTGTTTGCTCAATGTGATCGACAACTGCACAAGCTCTTTTTATGGTTTGTTTACAAGTCAGAGTGGATCATAAGCTGTGGAATGATTAACGGCCTCTGCAGGCTTCTTTACACCATCAGTACCACTGACCAGTCAGTGCACTATTACTGCAACCGCTCTTCATGATGGCTGCAAATAGATCTCCACATGTGTACATGCATTCGTGTGCCTGAGTCAAAGTTGAACACATTTCATGAATGGGCTTATGATTATTTGCCCATGATTCTACCCTGCCTGAGGTAATACCATCATTTAGGCACTTATCTCTTGTTGCTGCCTCAGCCATGTGTGTGACTCATGAGGCTCAGTCTGTTTGAGCCTGGTTGTGTCAGTCATCCCTCCTAAGTACGATTGGTTGTGACTGCCTTTGCATGCCTCACCTCTTACTGCTCCCTCACCAAGTGTTGCACACTCTGTCCGAACCAAAGTAATCTCACTCATGGTTCCGTCACTCAAAGCTCCACCAAGGCAAGTGTATCAGTGCTGCTAGAAGGTATGCTGACCTGATGTGACAGTGGTCCCTCTGCATATTCCTTTTCTGAAGTAGACATTTATGCCACATCAGCATGCCAAGACTCATCACCTACAGTTTGACCTGTTCCTGATTTGAAAGGTGTTGTTAAAAAAAAACAGAAACAAGATGTGGACAATTATAATTCCTTGAACATTTAATTAATTGGTAGATGCATGTCAGGTGATAGATAGTTTGGGTTTAGTTGAATATCTGCAGTGACTTTCCTTACCTTTGGCTAAAATTGTTTGAAGATTAAATGGTGAAACATTTCAGAAACCACTTTAATGTCAATTTACACCGTTTCTAACAAATAGTGAACATTGTGTCCAAAAGCATAACTAAGATTAAGTTCTATGACCTTTTCTGTTCTCAATATTGCAAACAGTGTCAATGAATAAATTAGCTGTGCCACACCTAATTCTTTCTCTGACTAGCACAGAAGATAACAGTTTCTTTGGCTTGAACAATTTAGCACATTTGCAAGATAAGATTCTGAAGTTGATTTTAAAATTTTAGTAATAGTTACTGTGAAGTTAAATTGGCACATTATACAAAGAAAAACATCTCGTATTATTTGAAGTTCCAAGAACAAAGGCTGAAGAAGGTTAGCCTTCACAAAGTAACAAGAGGATGTTTTCATGTTATCGAAATCATGTAAAGTAGATTTGTAAAGAAGTTTTCTGTGCAAAATCAGAACTAAAGAATTGGCATAAATAATTACTAAAGCAGTCATAAATTATGCCTAAGAAAGTACAGCGATTATAAGTTACCATCCTAGAGCATAGTCTGCAACTTCAGCTTATGAATACTTATTTAGTTAAGAAGTTCAAAATGAATTAAGTGTCTTGTCTATTCAAGGAAGAGTAAAGGGATTTTAGTTTGAATAGGAAGAATACAAATATGAATAATAATACAAAGACTCAAATTAAATGTTTATCCTTTACTCATTCCAGGTCATGTCCCAGTAGAGTACAGGGGAACAATTGTGTGATGCTGTCTCAACTCAACTTTGATGTGATAATTTAATAATTCATCATTTTGGGTTTCATGTTTTAGCCTGACACAAGTGGCGAATGTGAACTGAAGCAGTAGAAAATGGGAAAATATACTGAAAGGGATGTGTTATTTTACCATTAGGTTCCTTTGATCTCTTCTTTCTTTGAAGTTTTTTTCTTCATAACTAAATGTATTCAATATTAGCAAGCCTTTATGCGTTATTGGTTGATAGTACTGAGAAGTTTCAGTTCCATCTCATTATTCTAATCAGACAGCTAAAATGGCATCAAGAAATCAGAGCAAGATAAAAACACATCGGTTCAAACCATATTACAAACTTCAGTCCTGCTGTCCAAAAATGTTGCAAGATGAAAAACAAAAATTAAGATCTGTATTTCAGACCAATAATATTGAAAATGGAACAAGATGTAGTAAGTTAGGAAATGCGGATTATGTAACATAAAGTTTGAGAGTATATAACAAAGGAGTATATAACTTGAAAAAAAGTAAATAATTTATGGTATATATAAATAACTCAGACTTGAATGTAGGTGAGTTGATTAGTACATTTGCAGATAACATGGAATTTGGTGCGTTGGTAAATAGTGAAGATAGCCTTAGATTACAGAGTGATGTAGATGGGCTGATCAGTGGTAAATGAAACTCAATCTGAATAAGTTTGAGCTGATGCACTTTGGGCAGGATAAACAAGATAAGGGAATAGATGATGAATAATAGGGCACTGGAAAGCACCACAGGTCAGAATCATAGAATGGCTACAGTGTAGAAAGAGGCCATTTGGTCCATAGAGTCTGCATCAACCCTCAGAAGAGCATCCCACCAAGACCCACATTCCAACCCTAGCCCCATAACCCCACATTTATCATGGCTAATTCACCTAGCCTGCTTTCAACATCTTTCAACACCACAGGGCAATTTACCGTGGTCAATCCACCTAGCCTGCACATCTTTGGACTGTGGGAGGAAACCAGAGCACCCATGCAAATATGGTGAGAATGTGCAAACTCTACATAGACAGTCACCTAAGTCTGGAAAAGAACTCAGGTCCCTGGTGTTGTGAGGCAGCAGTACCACCTCATTGTGTCACCGTCCTGCACCAGAAGGATCTTGGTGTAGGTGTCCACTGGTCCCTTAAGGCAACAGGACAGTTGGATAAAGTGGTTAAGAACGCAATTGGGATACTTGCCTTTATTAGCTATCGCATGAAGATGGAAGCAGGGAGCTTTTGCTGGGACTGTATAAAAAGTTAGTTTGGCCACAGCAAGATCATTGTGTGCATTTCTAGAATCCACATTATAGGAGGGATACGAATGCATTGCAAATGATACAGAAGAGATTTACCAGGATGTTCCTTGGGCTAGTGAGTTTTCATTATGAAGATTGATTGAGATGTATAAAATTATGAGGAGCATAGACAGGGTAGACTGAAAGAAACTCTTTCCCTCGGTGGACTGATCAGTGATGAGGGACTATTGATTTAAGGTAAGGAATAAGAGGTTCAGATGGAATGCGAGGATTTTTGTCGTTCACCTCGATGGGAATCTGGAACTCATTCTCGTAAGGTTTTAATTGGCACAAATCCTCATAACATTTGAGAAATAATTAGATGTACAAGTTATCCAATGTTGTGGGCCAAGTGCTGCAAGTGGGTTTGGAATATTTTGTTGATTGTTTTTGACCAATACAGACCTGATGGGCTAAAGAACCATTTTCTGTGCCATAGACCTCTATGACTCCACATTTTTCATATTGTCACAATGTTGAAATGGAAGAATCAGGGACAGTCATATGAGACAACAAGGTGCAGGGCTGGATGAACACAGCAGGCCAAGCAGCATCATAGGAGCAGAGAGGCTGACGTTTCGGGCCTAGACCCTTTTCTGATGAAGGGTCTAGG
>NC_063342.1:48248037-48286593 GCF_021869965.1 Rhincodon typus | reverse complement strand
CTACTATCTCAGGGACAGTCATATGTTTACTACTCAGAAAGAGTAAGATTGCACTGTGTAGATTACACAACCCAATGTGCTGGTCACAGTGATGTGAAAACTAATTCTGAGAAAATTAGACAAGGAGAAGGAAATGTTCATCTGATTCTAAACATTTTCTTGGCTTCCTGTACTTGGATGCTACAAATGTATGAGAGCCACTATCAAAGTGATACTCAAGTCTTGGACAGAACCAAATATTCAAGAATGTTAAGACATATTTATGTGGAAGAGTGAACAAAATATCTTGGAGGCAGTGGTAGCAAAAACATATAATGTAAGATTTGAGATAACAAGGTGTTGAGCTGGATGAACACAGCAGGCCAGGCAGCATCAGACGAGCAGGAAAGCTAACGTTTCAGGTCTGGACCCTTCTTCAGAAAATGAAGGGTCCATACCCAAAATGTCAGCTTTCCTGCTCCTCTGATGCTGCTTGGCCTGCTGTGTTCATCCAGCTCTACACCTTGTTATCTCAGACTCCAGCATCGGCATTCCTACTATCTCTAATGTAAGATTTGTATTTGTAGTTAGAAGAGACTGCCAGACTTAGCAAGAAGGAGTGAATCCCTCATATGTTAGGCTTGCAAAAGATATGAAGAGTTTGTCTTTCATGAAAGAGGAAAACAGACTCACTGGTCTATCAAAAACTAAAATGGTAGAGAGGATGCAGCTTTGAGAACCTCTGAGTTAAGGAAAAAGTACCAGTGAAGACGATTACGTATATGGGACATTTCTTGCCACCTGCTCAATTTCAAATCATCTGTCATCTACAACTACCACTGTAACTCAGACTTTCCTTTGTTTCCAAGGTCCTTGAATGTGTTGGTCATAAAGCTGAGACCCTTCTTGTCCGAATGTCCATGCTCTAGTTCTTTCAGTTTTACTCGCAGTATTAAGGCTACCATGGTGCAATGTCATTTTGATCTCTCTGCAGCATTGACTGTGATCGACCACTCCATCTTCTCTGGATATAGGATTGGCCAAGTGTTTCCACTCCAGTCCATATGCAGTTTGTACAACCAATAGCTTTTCTTCCTCTACACGTATTTAAAAGGTAGAAACTAATATGTATTAGAAAAGTAGACACATGACAAGATTTTTTGGCTGGATTGAAGAGGAAAATATGATAAATGCATTGCTAAATTTGACGAGATTAAAAAATTGCTGCAGTGCATGAAGCTGGTGCACTCATTGAATAATGAATTGTCATCATTTTACATTCACATCATGGTTTGTGCAGGATGGTCAACACAGCAGACTAATCAGCAGACTTATTAGAAAAGTTACAAAGATATTTGCAAAAGGCCTCCAATTGTAGGGAATTGAAAGCAAGGGAGAGGGAGCTCCAGAGGTTTTAAAATTGGTGTTTCAGTCTCCTTCAAAATGTTTGTGTATAAAAGTATGACTGTTATATAGAAAAAGAAAATGACACATTAAATGGCATTTCCTTCATGCTGTATATGGCAGATCTACTGTTTTTATAGGTTCAGAGTATTAATACAGATGCGGAACCAAAACAACATTGACATAAAATATTTCTGATATCATGACGTTCATAGAATCCCTACAGTGTGGAACCAGGCGCTTCGGCCCAACAGGTCCGCACTGCCCCTCCGTAGAGCATCCCACCTATACCCATCCCTCTACAACCTACCTAATCTCCACATCCCTGAACACTACAGGCAATTTAACATGGCCAGTCCACCTAACCTGCACATCTTTGGACTGTGGGAGGAAACCGGAGCACCCAGAGGAAACCCACGCAGACACGGGGAGAATGTGCAAACTCCACACACACAGTCACCCGAGGCTGGAATTGAACTTGGGTCCCTGGCACTATGAGGCAGCAGTGTTAACCACTGAGCCACCATGCCACCCCACATGTTGTCTACTTTTGAGTTGAAAATTAACTAACTCAATTATCTATTGGGAAAAAAAATCCCTAGTTATTTCTGTATCATATTATGTAGCCAAACAAACAGACATTAACGTGCATTGTCTACGTCAAAGCAGTTCTTTCATCGTTAAGAGAGTTACAGGAAGTATGACTTGCGTTCATGGTTTCTCCTCTCAATTTAGACGTAATTGATCTTTGATCAAGGCCTTCATCCAAACAAATGGTCTGAATCAGGAATTCATTGTTCGTGGAGTTATGACTCTTAATATTGATCCTACTATTGTTTGATATCATTCTTCAGAGGATAAATGAACTTTACTGTTACATTGCCTGAGACAATGTATTATTTAGCAATTGTCAGTGCTTAGTGTCCCCTTAGGAAGAAGATTGGAAGGAAAGCAATAGCAAGATTGAAATTGTCTAACAACCAAAACGAGATGTTAAACACTGATGAAACAGATCATTTAGTAATAAAAAACAAAGTGTGGAATGCATCTCATTCTCAGCCATCAGTAACAGGTTAAATGTCATTGCAGGCATTCTTACTACTCATCTTAATTTTGCAAAGGCTACAAAACCTTAAAATAATACATTATAAGAATGTTAGTTCTCTGCGCTATCAGATGCTATCAGTCATCCTTAACTTGCCCACAAATTAGCAGAAGAATGTGCTTCAGCTAAATCAAACTGTGAATCACACCTCTTGCATCAAGTGTAAGTAAAACTGAAGTGTTGAACAAATTGTTTCTTGAGTCAAGATTCATACTGACATTGCAACTGATTGCAGTTGCAAAAATCTTTTGTTTCTTTCATAAGCCAGCTTTCATTTGCCCTTAAACTCAACAAAGCTGTAATCTGAGCTTTCATCATCAATCAACTGATTTGTTGAGCTTTGTCACAAGAACCTATGATGGGCTAGCTACCAGTTTTGAAGTTAATCGATTAGTTCAGTACGTGGGCCCTTGTGTCAAACTAACATTTGCCTGCTTGGCAAGTAAGGCCATGTCTCTTGTAATTAATTTAATTCTGTCAAAATTCAGAACAGTGCAGGCATACCATGCTGAAATCATTCTCTTAAAATTACACAAACTTTCATGTTTAGCTCTTGATGAGTAGGAAAGTAAGAATGTTCTCATTGTAAGAAAAATCCTCATGAATGATGGTGTTATTTTACTCAGTGATGTTTGATGCTCTAAAGACTTTTTGCATTCTTGATAGAGACATGAGTACTGTGCGATTGTACTTGCAACGGTTTCTACTTAATAGACTACAGTAAGTACAGAAATTTGCTTTGAAATTTGCATTTAGAGGAAGAAAAGGAAAAGGATGTTTCAGGGAGCAGCTTTGGGTGGGATGTAGGGGGGAGAAAGAAGGAAAATCAATTAAAAGGAGACTTGAGGAAATTATAACAAACTAAAATGCTCCAGTTTGGTGAGGAACAGAGTGGAGTCAAAGTATCCAAGAAGTAAAACTCCTGAGGACAGAGCAGCCGAATTTTTTGGCACCTGCCTTAGTAGTTTAAACTCCCTCCACCTTTGGACTGCATGGATTTAAGCGTTTATTAGGTGTACAATGCACTGCAGTAAATCTGCAAGGTTTCTCAAGGATTACCTCCCAGACCTCTGATATCCACCACTGGGACCCACAAGAACATAGGAACTCATCAACTTGACATTCCTTTCAAGCTTGACACTCTGTTCTTCGTTTTCATTGTTGCTATGTCAATATCTGGAATTTCCTATCCAAAAATCATAGTGGGAGAACCTTCACCACATGATGTCCAGTGATCACAAGGGCAACATAAGATCACTGCTTTGAAGGCAGCTAGGGGTGGGCAATTAAGATCAACATTTTGAGCATACCTGCATCCAGAGAATGAAACTATCAGTTTGGAGAAAGACATTCTTTCATCTGCCCAAAACTTGTCTCCTTCCAGTGCAAGAAGTTGTCCTCAATTGAGTGTTACAGACTCACATATTCAAAGGACCATAAAACCATAAGATATAGAAGAATTGGGCCATTCAGCTCGTTGAGTCTGCTCCACCATTAAATTATGACTGATATTTTTCTCAACCCCTTTCTCTTGCCATTTACCTTAACTCTTGATCCCCTTATCAAGAACTTATCCATCTGTCTCAAATACACATAAATTACTTGGCTTCCACAGCCTACTATGGCAATGAGCTCCACAGAATGGAGTATTGTGTATAGAGCATCATATTGTATCAAACTTTCTGTAATTTTCTATTTGATTACTTTTTGTCCTGAAACTGTATACCTGATGCAGAATGTATTTTCTAAATATTATACGCATTACAAATCTTTTGAGTGAACATGCTGTATGGGGACAAGCTAAGTTTTATTCAAGTCAATGTGTCTTTGTAGTGCACTAGTACAAATTTGATGAGTTAGTATTTTTGGAGGAATTAAAAACAGTAGTTGTTGAAGAAAACCCAATATTATTTATGATAAATCAAGGGTTCTTGGGAAATAGGAATATTAGTTGGCCATTGAGGCCCATTGAGCCTGCTGCACCATTTGAAATACAGTCATGGTTGATCTGATCGATTATGACCTTAATTCCATTTTCCTTCCTGACCCCCATAATGCTAGACTTGTTGATCAACAATCTGTCTAGGCCAGCCTCGAATACATTCAGTGATATAGGCTCCACTGTCCTCTGTGGAAGAGAAATTAAAGAGTAATGACCCTTGATAGATGAAAACCTTTCTCTGTCATGTTACTTACCAGTTATTTATTTTCATTCTGTGCCCATTCTGTACACCCAACTATGCACCCAACCTGTCCATCCTTTCTTCATGAAAAAAAGCATCCATACTTGGAATCACCAATACAAGAGAGAAGAACAAAATTAGGCTATTTGGCTCATTGATACTGCTCCTCTGTTCAGTGAGATTGATGTCTGATCTGATAAATTTCAACTCCACTTTCCTGTCTTTTCCCCATAACCCTTGATTCCATTACAGATTAAAAGTATTTATCTCAGCTTTAGAAAAACTTAACATTCCAGCCTGTACAGTTCACTGTAGTGTAGAATTCCAGAGAGTCTCAACCCTCTTAGAGGAAGAAAAGAAAAATGCCTTCTCATCTCTGTCGTAACCAAGTGACCCTTTGCTTTGAAATTATGCTTGGTGGTCTGAGACATTCCCAAAAGGGGAAGCAACCCCTCCACATCTACCCTGTCAAGCCTCCTAAGGACCTTCAATAAGGTCACATTGTTCTTTTAAACCTCATTCATTGGAATGAGCATAAGTCCAACCTACACAACCTGTGCTGATAAGAAAATTCTTCAATGCGTAGGATCAACCTAGTGAACCTTGTCTGAACTGTGTCCAGTGCTGGTATATCTTTCCTTAGGTAAAGGAACGAAAACTGTTCACGGTATTCTAGGTGTGGTCTGACAAGTGTCTTGTATATTTTAGTAAGACTTCCCTATTTTTATACTCAACTCCTTTTGAATTAAAGAGCAGCATTGCATTTGCCTTCCTTATTGAATCAGCCTGGTGAAACTTCTCTGAACAGCTTCCAATGAGTATACTTGTATGTATCCCAGTTTAAGGAGACTAAAACTGTACATAGTATTCCAGATGCCATAGTAGCTTTTACTGCAGTATATATGCTGATTGGTGTTAACAATTGCTGAATATTGAATTAAAATGCATCATTGTTAATTAATTTCACCTTTATGTAACAATATTTTAATTTATTTTGAGTAGTAAAATTTAGAATTTGCCAGTTCAGCAGAAAAAAAAGCTAATACATTTTTGGAGCATGCTATTGATAAGTAAGGGCCCACTATACTTTAAGCAGTTCTCTATCTGCTATTTGTGTCCATTTTTGTTTTTCATAGGTTCTTTTTAGAAGTGAAATGTCTTTCTTCTCAATTTACTTGGAATTACGTAGGATACACAACATAGAAACCCAATGAATCAATGCCAGTCTTTTAGCTCTGCTCAAAAATCCTCCTATCATTTCATATCTGAATCTATCTTCATAACCATCTCTTCCCTCCTTCATCATATGCATTTCTATCTTCATCTACACTGTTTGCTTCAACCACTTCTCTTGGCAGGCGGTTCCGCTTTCATTTTACTCTTTGTGAGGATTTTGTTTTTAAAGGTCCGTGTTGATTTCTTGGTGTCTACCTTACTTAATGGCCACTGGTTATGATTGTCCCCATTGAAGGAAGTATTCCTTCTGTATCCTGTCTCACCAAAGTTTTCATAATTATACATACCTCTATTATTTCCCCTCAACTTCCTTCTCTTTACAAGAGAAGAGACCTGGCATATTAAACTTTTCCTGATATGTATAGCCACACTTTACTTATGGGTATCCTTGTAAATGTTCTCTGCAACCTCTCCAGTACCTTTATATCCTTTGCATAATCCGGTAACAAGAACTGCATGCGTTCCTGTAAGTGTGATCTGACCAAGGCTTGATACAGATTTATATAACTGCCCTGCTTTTCAATTTTACTCCTCTTAAAAAGAAAACCTAGTGCTTAGTTTGACTTTTTCTGTTTTTTTTTAATTCATACTCTGTCACCTTGAATAATTACCTTTTTTACCCACTTCCTGCTTTCTGTATTGATTTCAGGCAATTGCCCTCCAATGCCACATTTTCCAACCTTATTTCTTAGTCAATTAATAGTAGTTTGGTTGCACAGAATTTGAGTCTTGCTGAAAACAGACACATTTGTCAAAACTTTTTCTCATGTGCTCGGGACAGTTTGTAAGAAGAACAATTCAACGAGAAAACCAGCATGTATACTTCATGAGAGGAGAACATTTCATTGTCAGAAACACTCTGATTAGTAAAATATTTTAAGTGTTTGGCTTCATGAAATATCCGACAGAACTTAACTCTGTCTTTTATATTGATTCCTGTGTGAACTTGTGTTTTAGTTAAAGCTGTTCCACTTAAAGTTGTGATTCTCCAGAGTGGAACAAAAGGTTAAAAATGAGAATTGTTTGTGTTGCAATCCATTTACTTAATCTATTGATAGCTTTTTATAATTTTGTGGTTCAACTACACTTTTTATGGGGCTGTCTGTTTGCGTTATATCCTTTGAACAACAAGTGCAATTACAAATTAAAGCCTTAACATAGATCATTGAGTGGCAGCTGCTGTCCCATCCTAGAATAAAGCAACCTACTTGACAAATAGACTACTAACTCAATAATCACCCTTTCTCCCTCTTGCCTCTCAGTCACTTTCCTAATCTGCCAAATGTTTACATTCAATTCCATCAGTTTCAACTTTAGTTAACATTCTGAGAGTCGATATAAAGAACATGCACAAATGTTCTACATCTGTAGAAAGGCAAAAAACAAAGCTAATGGATTTCACAGACATGATCCCTGCACCTCATCAGAACTTAAAAGAAAACACAAGAAATGGACATAATGTGAGTGAGTGAAATGGAGGAGAGTGGAAAGAGCAACAAAAGAGAAAGTCCATGACAGGATGGAAGGAAAGACAGAAGAACTGACAAAAAAAAATTTCATGATCCAAAGCCCAAGGAGGTGGTAATGGGACAAACAACAAAACAAAAGATCTGACCAGACAGGACACAATTTGCACGGCAGCAGCCCTCCAAACAATGGGCCCCAGAGAAAAAAAAAATCAAGCAGTAAGAAAATCCAGAATAAATGGGAACAGATTCTATTGTCTAAAACTGCTTAAATTAACATCGAATCCAGCAAGCTATAAAGTGTGCAGTCAAAAGACAACATGCTGCCCCAGCAGCATACTGCAGCAGGCCAAGCGTTGCTGATGTTTCATAACTTGTTTTTTGTTTAGGTTTGGATTCCCTTAAGGCTGCACTGTCCCTCCACTTTCATGACTTCAAGTACAAGTTTAAAAAATACACTTTTTAGCACTGCAGAATAAGTAGTAACTAACCAAACTTTTTTTTTCTTAAGAGATACTTCCTTTTGCTACTTTGTGAGTTGAAGAGACTGCTGCAGTTTGGACCACGAAGATAACGGTTAATAACGAACAAGTCTGTTGTTAGCACAATGTATGTCCAGAGTCAAATTTCCAGCGCATGGACATACCCTTTAGCAGAGTCAAGTATGATAATTTGAGTTGAGATTTTCTATTTTCAAATTTGCATGTCTGGCATGAGTAAACTTCATAAAGGGAAAATAAGTTTCTATGAGTTGCATACTTAAACCCAAGAGTTTGAGTGTCTCCAGAATCAAAATGAATTTGATTACACCAAACTGTTTGTGTTGGAGAATTGTATTCAAGGTTGCTCAGTTAATTTTTATTAGCGATTACAGTGCTGGAATCTGGTAAATCACTTGATCTTTGTTAAAAATCAGATCCTTTATGTTTTCATCCAAATTAGTGCATCTGCTGCTGATGAGTGTAATTTTTTCGTTTAGATGTCAGCAAAACTTGGCTCTTTGTATCTGTAGTATTCATTGGCAAATGTACAACATCATAATATAAATTAAATTTGAGTTGTTAATGTAAAGTAGTCAACTTTTTGAAATATTTAGCACTAATTTCTTGGACAATGTTGTCATTGGTGAGAAATATGACCATCTTAATTTGTGCAGAATTATTCCGATGTACCATACATTTGTCAGGAAGTCAATGGAATGCCTACAGAAATGATACAAACAGCCAAAGTTTGGGAGAGTCACAGTACAAATGCCAAATAAAGTGTAATTTACCTCTGTCCAAATCACTGCAAAATGCAGATAAATGAACACAATCAATCAATCAATCACTTCTTTGCCAACTCCCCAAAGCCTGTCCATCATCTTCAAGACGCAAGTTGTTTGATAGAAAACATACCACTTGCTTGGATAATTGCAACTTGAATAACACTGAAGAAGCTCAACACTTTCCAGAACAAAGCAACCTACTGATTAGTGCAATTGTTGCTATTAATATCTTGATTCTATCCACGTATCTTGTTTTCCTATATCTTCAAACTCTTGACTAGCAAAATATTGTCACTCTCACATTTGAAATTACTAATGGAGCTAATATCTACTGTGTCTTTATGGGAGAGTGTTCCAAACTTCAGCAAACCCCCTCCCCATAAGCTGTGTCAGTTATAGTTACAGAGACATACAGCATCGAAACAGATGCTTTGGTCCAACCAGTCCATCCTGAACAAACTAAACTCATCCCACCTGCCTGCTCCTGGCCCATATCGCTTCAAACCTTTCCTAATCAAATGTCCATCCAAATGTCTTTTAAACATTGTAATTGTACCTGCATCTACCACTTCATCAGGAAGTTCATTCCACATGTGAACCACCCTCTCCATAAAAAAATTGCCCCTCATGTCGTTTTTAAATCTCTCTCCTCTCACCTTAAAAATGTGTTCCACCCTCGGATTATTTAATAACTAACATCTTGAACAACCTGGGCCTGTGTTGAGGTTATTTCTCTTTGTCCTGTACTTTCCCACCAGCAAATAAAAGTTATTTCTTCCTTTTGAAATCCTAAAACAAAAACTCCAAACAGATTATTTCTTAATCTGCTATATTTAAGAATTACAAGATCGGTTCATTAATATCTAAATTGATCCCTTGAGGAATCTGTGTGGCATACTTTTGAGGCCACTGTAGCTAAGGTGCAGTGGTCAAAACTGTACATATTCTAACCAGGGACACGGTCTAACCAGGCATCTGTATAGCTGTGGCAAAACTTACTTGCCTCTATCTTCCTATTGTTGATTGAAGGTTACCTTCTGTGCCTCAATCTTTTTTTTGTGCCTGGCCATTACTTTCTCATTCTTGATATACATGGTACCCTAACACTCTGTTGACGTACATTTAAACAATACTATGTTTTGCCCATTTTTGCTCAAGGTAGAGGATCTCATACTTAACCTGTGTTAAAAAAGTACCTGTTTCAGAGATAGTAGGAACTGCAGATGCTGGAGAATCTGAGATAACAAGGTGTAGAGCTGGATGAACACAGCAGGCCAAGCAGCATCAGAGGAGCAGGAAGGCTGATGTTTCGGGCCTAAACCCTTCTTCAGAAATGGGGGAGGGGAAGGGGGGGTTCTGAAATAAATAGGGAGAGAGGGGGAGGTGGATAGAAGATGGATAGAGGAGAAGATAGGTGGAGAGGAGACAGACAGGTCAAAGAAGCAAGGATGGAGCCAGTAAAGGTGAGTGTAGGTGGGGAGGTAGGGAGGAGATAGGTCAGTCCAGGGAGGATGGACAGGTCAAGGGGGGTGGGATGAGGTTAGTAGGTAGGAGATGGGGGTGGGGCTTGAGGTGGAAGGAGGGGATAGGTGGGAGGAAGGACAGGTTAGGGAGGCGGGGACGAGCTGGGCTGGTTTTGGGATGCTGTGGGGGGAGGGGAGATTTTGAAGCTTGTGAAGTCCACAACGATGCTACCTGAAGGTTGCAGGAACAGCAACTCCGCTTGGGAACCCTGCAGCCCAATGGTATCAATGTGGACTTCATAAGCTTCAAAATCTCCCCTCCTGCTACCGCATCCCGAAACCAGCCCAGCTCGTCCCCGCCTCCTAACCTGTCCTTCCTCCCACTTATCCCCTCCTCCCACCTCAAGCCCCACCCCATCTCCTCCCTCCTAACCTCATCCCGCCCCCTTGACCTGTCCGTCCTCCCTGGACTGACCTATCTCCTCCCTACTTCCCCACCTACACTCACCTTTACTGGCTCCATCCCCGCCTCTTTGACCTGTCTGTCTCCTCTCCAACTATCTTCTCCTCTATCCATCTTCTATCCGCCTCCCCCTCTCTCCCTATTTATTTCAGAACCCCCTTCCCCTCCCCCATTTCTGAAGAAGGGTCCAGGCCCGAAACATCAACCTTCCTGCTCCTCTGATGCTGCTTGGCCTGTGTTCATCCAGCTGTACACCTTGTTACCTTAAAAAAATACCTGTCATTGTTTTTGTCTGCTCACTTATTCTAATAATGTTTATTGAGTGTCTATACTGCTAACTATACCACCAAAATTAGTGCCATCAGCAAGCTTGGATGTCAAGCTCGTCAGTGGAACGTATATGTTGTAAATAAATGTGGTCAGGCTGTAGCATAGATACTTATGGTAATAGCACTTAACACATCCTTCCAATTTTTAGACATGTCCATTATCTGTTGATTGCTATCCTTTATGATTTAATTAATTCCCTTAACAGGCCAACAATTTGTCTTCAGTTTTATCTAACCATCTCTTCTGTGGAATCATATGGCTTCTAGGAGGTCATATAAACTACATCCTTAGAGTTGCTCCTGGTCATTACTTAGTTGCATTCCAAAAAAATTCATTTAGTTTGTTAGCTATGATCTACCCATTATGTATCCCTGTGGCAGACTGTAATTAGCTTAATCCCTCTAAATACTTCATCACTTTGTCTGGAATCTATAATTAAGGACAGACTCTGCCTCGCCATGATGGAGCATTGAATATTGTACAGTTGCTGTATTAATGAAACAGGTGCAAGTTAAACCTACTTCGGCTATCTAGGGCTAATAATTAAAAGTGCACTTCATTTTAAACAATCTGGTAAGTGCTAACACTGTCAGCTAACCTAAAGAGCAATGATTGAAGTGTGGGGTCTCATTCTTACAGGTTGTGAGTTGCTTTAGGAGATTTTGAAGGTACTATTTTAAATTCAGATTTCTGTTTTCTATCTCTTTACTCTTGTGATTAGTTTAATATTGCTTTCCATCTATTTGGTGTTTTCTGATTCGACATTGAATTAATCTCCTGCCACAGGCCTTCCACTGTTTACATCTCATGAATTAAAGAGAAACCTTGTTAACCACCCTGTTTTGTTATTGGCCTGCACTTTCAGCAAACTGGTGGACACACTTGCTGCATGAGTTCCCTGTGGCAGATATTTTCTAATCAACCTGTTCAGGAATGTTATTACACATCTTTGGAACAAGTGGGACTCGAAACCAGTCGTCTTGGTTGAAGGTGGGGACACTATCACTGCACTATAAGAGACTTCCGTTCCCCGAGAATAGATATTTTTAAGCAGTTAATTAGCTTGCCAAGTGACATATGTAATCTAGAAGGACATGGGTAACAGACAGTTTAGAAGTCTACTACTATCAAATTCACCTGGAAGTCAGATACCATCCTTACCTGAACATTTATCATCACTCATTCATTGCCCCTCGTGCCACTGCACTGGTTCGTACAATTGCCTCATGTACAGACATGTTATAAAGACTTTTGGAGTAGGTGGAACTTGAAACCATACCTTCTGACCAGATGTAGGGATACACCTTCTGCACCACAACAGCCCTGCTCACGAAAGGCTGTATCCTGGTTCCGGTTCTCTTCAACTCCTTAATCAATGATTTGCCGTCTGTCATAATGTCAGAATTGGGGATGTTAACTGATGATCACAGAATTTCTAGTTCCAGTTGCAATTTGGCAGCAAAAGAAGCAGCTTTTACCTATGTGCTGCAGGATGTAGAAATCATCTCGGCTTAGGCCAATAAATTGCATGCAATTTTTCATGCCACACAAATGCCACACAATGACTAACTCCAACAGAACAGTTTTAGCTTCTTTGATATTCAATGAGGTTGCCACTGCTGAGTCTCTTCCTTATTAACATCCTGATCACGTTAGAGACATCAAAGCAAGGTTTCAGTGTCAATTCAAAATTGTGATGACTCTGGAACTAACAATGGCATATGAGTTAGTCAGGAAGCACGGACAGACTTTTAAGCTCCCTAACATTTTACCTTGCAGAACAGATTCTTAGCTTTTTTGTTAACAACAGACAAATCCTTGAAAAATATTCTGACGTATCAAATGATTTCTTCTAGAAATTATGGAGGGACAATGGCCAAATCCCTCGGATGCTCAAACCAACACAAGCCCCAATCTGCTATTACTGGAGTGAAGGTTCCTTCTAATAGTTACCCCTGAAACACCCAGAGAAGCTCGCCCTTCCCTTTGTATCCTGTTAAATTAATGGTTAAAGGAAAGGAAATCCCTGATCCACTTAATAAATCACAAGTAACAATTTATATATTTAACCTTAACAATGAACAAATTAAAAGAGATACTAACAAACCAAACAATTTCCCTCTTTTATTCTAACTACCCCCTAACTAAACTAAGTTCTACTGGAATACTGTTCAAATAAACACAAGTCCCACAGATAAATCCAATTAATAAAAGAAAAATGAATTATAACTTAATCTCTTCAAGTTCGCACAGACTATCTTCTCCGGTCTTTTCACAAATGCCTTTCTTCCGCTAATTCTGCTGTCAGGAATGTTTTATCTCTATAATTTCTTCAGTGAGGACTTTGAGCTAAAATACTGTGGTATGTTTGATTACTTAAATGGGCATTCTCTGAGAGCTGAATGGTGCTAACACTGGCAGGTGGCAGATGGCTCTCTCTGATTTTCCAAATGCCCTCGTCTGATACACCCATAATGAAATAATCAAATTCATATAATATGATTGGTTTCAGGTTGTCGACACCATCAGATTTAAATTCAATTGGCTTTTTTGTATCCAGGTGCTTGGTTTAAATTAATTGGCCAAATTCAAACTTGCTGTCTTGGGAAAAAGTGCTGCTTGGCTGTTCTATACAAAATGTTTCCATTCAGACACTTTCTGTGCAACTGCATTTATAAACTTCCAAGCACAGACAAAGCGTAAGTTCTTTAATGGCACTCTTTTCCCCACAAGTTCTATTTACCAACAAATTCTAACTTCCTGCCTGCCAATTCTTGAGTACTCTACTCAACTTGTAATTCTAGAGCAGCCCAGTATTTGAGGGAACAAACCAATTCTCATTGCAAACAATGGACAATCATTAATCATCTCAGAACCAGTCACAATAGCTGCTGCTGCTGCCTTCTTCATAAATGGGTGATAAAAGCATTCCGAGTCGATACAGTGTGATACATTAGGGCTGATGAAGGATCCTGACCTGAAACATCAACTTTCCTGCTTCCCTAATGCTGCCTTACCTGCTGTGTTCCTCCAGTTCCACACTGTATCGACTCTGACTTCCAGTATCTGCAGTTCTTGCTATCTCCATAAAAGCATTCCGTTCATGTGGCTGTAGAATTCCTATTTAGACTTTGGATTGCATCATCAAACACTGCCCTCATTTAACATTCACAAGCATCTTGCAAGATACACTGCAACTGATACACTGCAAACAATGGCTTGAGTATCTGATTTAAATATTGATGTTTATTACTATCATCTGAAGAAAGAGAATGAGAAGTTCTGGGATTTACCACTCAGATTCTTACCTCCTGATTTTAAGTCTTTCCACCTCCTAGAAAGCACAAGTTGGCAGTGTGATGGAATACTCCTTGCTTTTGCAGTTCCAACAATATGCAAGTAACTTGACATCATGACAAAGAAAACAGTTGGCTTGATCACCACCAACTTTAGTATTCACTCCCTCCACGACAGATACATTGGTGCAGCCATCTGTATCATCTAAAAGATGCAGTTAAATAGCTTGCCAGGTGACAAATACCACCGAGAAAGACATGGGCAGCAGGCAGTTAGGAAGTCTGCCTCTATCAAGTTTGCCTTAAAGTCACATACCATCCTTACTTAAACACGTACTATCCTCATTCATTGCCCCTAGGGCCACTGTAGTGGTTTGAACAGGTGGTTCATAGTCTTGTTCACAAGGCCAGGTATCAGTGGCCAATTAATGTTGGTTTTGGCAGTGCTATCCCCTTCTGTGAATAAGTGAAAAAAAACAAAGTTTTCATCTGAATGGTACACAGTCAAATCTAACCTAATAGCAGTCACTGTTAGCTGCCCTGCTATAGCAAAATCTGACTCTACATCATTCTATTCTTCAGCTCCAACTGGCTTCTTTCCTTCTGCATACATTAAAGATTTGTGTCCCCTGATATGTCACACCCCCACCGCCATTGGTCTTTTGACATCATCAATCTATCCCAAAGTACTTTATAGAGTCAAATCAAAGTATAATCTTTGCTGCAACATAGGAAACACACAACCAATTCACACATGGTAAAATTTCACAAACAGCAATGTGGCATGAAAAAATTCTTGTAATAGAGAGATGATCAATAGCTGTTGCACTGGGAGGACCTCCCTGAATACCATGGGAAGATTTTTTTACATGCTTATTAGTTGGGTTATGAGGGCCACACAAAATTCTGAGGGTGTCCTGACAGCCCTGACCTGGCTGTGAATGTCCAGGGGATGGCTGAGGCCTCGCGTAACCTTCCTACTCTCCTACCCAGCGATAATTTTCAGGCCATTGGAGAAGGCTGGAGATGGGGATGGGTGGAGAGTGTAGGAGAGGCCTGGCAGGTTACATTGCTGGGTTCTAAGGTGGGAAGATTGTGGGGTTAACAAGATGTAGAGCTGGATGAACACAGCAGGCCAAGCAGCATCAGAGGAGCAGGAAGGCTGACGTTTCGGGTCTCCAGCATCTGCAGTTCCTGCCATCTCTGAAACAAGATTGTGGGGTTACCTCCCTCACTGATTCTCTTCCCTGTTCTGGATTGCACAAAATCTATCTACTGTCATCCCAATATCTCCCACCATGCCCCACCTATCACAAATCATGCTGGTGCTGTCAGGAATGAAGTCAGATTGGCTGGCAGCTGTCAAAGTCATGATTTAATTCTGATACAGAGGCTAAAGCTCTATTTAAAGCAAATTAAAGCTCCACAAATGATAATATAGCTGTGAAGCAGCTACCAAGTGTGGCTGTGCATTTCACACCATTTCTAGTGGCACAGTGGAACATTCAGCCCCATAAGATCTTTTCTTAACAGTTAAGATTGCAGATAAAACCTTTAATTAACAAGTCATCTCAAAGGTTAATCATTATGTACTGCTTCTGTGCTTCTTCCTTTTATTTCTTCCTTTGAATTTTATGAACTAATTTAGAAATCTTGTTTCTTTTCTGAAGTCCATTCACATTGGCATAATCAGATCACGTAATCTACTGACAAAGTTCTCCTGGCTTTCTTTATTATGCTTCACTGAAGATATTCCTTCTGTTAAGCAAGTGACTAATTATAAATAAATACAAATATTCAAAATTCGTTTCAGAAATGTTTGTAAATTTTAGCAACAAAATTGACGTCAGATTTATAATTACAAAAGGTAAATAGTCATCTAGTCACAATTGGGGCGTTTGCAACACATACACTTTATAGATTGATGGACTGTAATCAAACAATATTGGGATGTGCTAATATGGTTCTAATAAAAAAAGTTATGTCCTTAGAACTAACTAATTAATATTGCATTAGAGTTTAAGTCAGTTGGCAATTACAAAAAGAACACACAATAAAAAAAAATCTTATTATAAATACAACGTCAATTGAATGTAGAATCTTGCAGTCCTTCAATGGCATTCAAATTTAAATGGTGGATTTCTGTTCAGAGTATAATGAAAAATAAATCAAGCAGAAAAAAGTGATGAGAATTTTCCTAAATGCTTACGTCATTTATTTTCAAAGCCCAGTAACAATACCCTTCCAAGCAGCAATTACATCTGATGAGCATATGTAGATAGATTAGTGCAATGCAGATAAAGTATTTCAGAAGACACTATTTGTAGTTGTGCCCAGGATTGGCAGTTAAATGTTTAATTGCAGTATTCTTTAGTGGGGATGCTCCACCCAACAGTCATTCATTCTCTAAGTGCCTGCTTTCGAAGAGCAATTACATTATTAATTCCTTCCAGTCATGGTCACAGTTGATGGATCAATTGATATATATAATATATAGAAATGACATTCAACTTGCAGATGGATGAAACCTGATCTTTCCTGATAGTTTTGATTTCGATATAAGAAGGTTGCAAACAGATATAGATAAGTTGAGTGAGTGAACAAAATTCTTGCACTTGGAGTATTAAGTGGGAAAATGTGAAATTGGTCACTTTGGTGGGAAGAATGCAGATAGCAGATTATTACTTTGATGGAGAATGACTTTGGAATTCTGAAATGCAGATGGATTTAGTTATTCCAGTTCATGCGTCTCAAAAAGTTAGTATGCGAGTACAAGAAGGCTAGTGGGATGCTCTCCTTTATTATGAACGGAATTAAATGTAAAAAGGAGGATGTTATGATTCAGTTATCCATGGCATTGGTGAGACCATGTATTAAATACTGTACAGCTTTAGTTTCCTTATTTAAGGAATGCAGTAAATGAATTGGTGACAGTTCAGAGGATGTTTACTAGATTGATACATAGAATAACAGAGTTGTCTTAAGTGGTTAAGTTGGAGAAACTGGACATTTTTCCACTGGGGTTTAGGTAATTACACTAAATTAAATGTATAAGATCCCGATCCATCTTGATGAGGTGGAAGTGGAAAAAGTGTTTTCTCTTCAGGATGAGTCCAGAACTCGGGAGCACTGTTTTAAAATTAGGGATCACACTTTAATGACAAAGATGATGGGAACATTTTCTACCAGAGGATTGTGCAACTTTGGAACACACTCACATAGAAAGTGGTAGCACTGCACTCATTAAATATTTTTCAGGCAAAGGTAGATAGATTCTTGTTAGATGAAAGAATCAAAGACGATGGGGATAGATGAGAATGTGGAATTCAGCTTTGATTTTATTGATTGGCATATTAGGCTCAAGGGCCTGAATAGTCAACTTCTCTTATTTTGTTCATTCACATTTAGTTTATATAAGAGTATGCCTACTTCAGTCAAACATTCAAATTAGGTCTTGTGAACTCACTTAATTTTGTTCTTAATTTTGACTACAAGTTCACTTAAAATCAAAGTAATGTTCAGTTTGGAGACAGAAATTATAACCTCAGGTCAACTTGTATCTGATTTCTGGAGCATTGCTTTAATCCGTTGCTAGTTCTCCAGTGCATACAATCTGCAATTTTGAATACTTGTTTGAATAAAGGTCCTATCAAAATTCCTGACATTGCAAGAACATTAAATTGCTCTTTGGTTTCACTTCTTCAAGTTATAACATCAGATTTCAACTATGAGTTTGCAACCCAACTGATTTGAATAAATGAAAGAGGCATACTTTGTACCAAAATGCAGTCAGTTGTCTATCTGATATATGAATACCTTTCACAGTCACAGTACCACTGACTGGAGTAAATGGAAAATTTCTCTCGGTTTGAAGTGTATTTTAATCGTGCACCCTGGACATCACTTATCCCTCATCCAATATCATAAGCATAATATCTGATGATTTATTTCACTGTTGTTTGTGGATGCTCGTTATATGATGCTGCATGCCCTTCATTTCAATAGTGTTCAAACTTCTGAAGTGCTTAATTGGTTGTCTGAACTGTGGTCCCAAGGACTTTAAATAGTATTACTTCTATGACCCACATAGAAAAATGTGCTGATTCTTGAGCACACAGCTCCTGGGGGCAATACAAAAGTTATTCATTTAATCAAAGTCCCCAATTTTCCTGTCTGATGGAATCAGGTTAATAAAAAACACTGAGCAAGTTCCTGTGCTTAACAAAATTACTATTTATTACAAAGAAATGAGTCCTAGTTAGATAAACAAAACTATAAATTATCAAGGTATTATACCAAAAGTTGAAACTGAAACCCTAAACCCACATAGGGACACAAGACAAACAAAAAAAAAGGTGTTATGCATAAAGGGAAAGAAAACACATTTCAATAGCAACAGTTTGTAAACTTTGAGTTTGTTTTTCTAACCAAGACCTTCTGGTCTCTGATCTCCTTCCTTCCTTTCAGTTTCTTTTAGTTCCTTGCTGAAGACACAGGGGATTTGAATGTCAATTGTTCAGTTTTACTGTTTTGAGAAAGAGCTTCTACCAAATGGTGGGAAAGAATCATTGTCTGTCTCCAGTTTTGAATTATTTTGCTGTAAAGAGTTGGACATAAACGCTGCTTCTTCCAGCCTGGAGACCTTCTACCTCTATACCATTCATACACATGCCAGCTACTCAGCTGTCTGGAAACTAAGCCGAGAATTGTTGTCAAGCAGATGACCACTGGCATCCACAACTAGTCAGATTTACACAAACTAATCAGCAATCTGTTGCTGGATGAATCTCATTCAACACAGAGACACCACTGCTGTGCGGTCATATTTCCCTTCCCCCAATGCTTTCAAAACAACAATGTAAATATAACTCCTAATGCATTCCTGTCACTTGTTTTCTTAAAAGTACCGCCGTGTCTTCCCAAGTCCTTTATTTTAAAGGAATCCTTTTCGCATTTCAATCAATAGTAGTACATAAAAATAGAAAGATTTGGACTTTACAATAACCAGTGTGCTTTCTTTCTCTTTCCATGTCGTGATTAAGTAGTCTGACAATGCTCTTCAAAAAAATTCACACATTGGAAATGTTGACTCAGCACTGGAGCATTCATTTACGAAATAATACCATGACGTGAGTCTAAAGGAGGAGATCATTCAAAAACTGAACAATTCTGAAGCATTTGTATCACTTTTCATCTGGCTATAATGTTGCAATTTCCAACAATTTGACAATGCATGGGAAAGGAAATTGAATGATGAACTTTCAGTAGTTTTGAAACCACAAGAATTTATTTGAAAAACAAATTTGGAAATGTAGAGATTACTGTGATGGAATGGTAAAAGTATTAGGCTGTAGCTGTTGAATGACATTAGGAGTCGTAATTTAAATCATTTGATTTTATCATAAGAGGCCTGGGTTAAAATGCTGTTATTTCAGGGTAGCTGATCTGAAATATGCAAATAATTAAGAAATATGATTGGGTGCGTGTTGATATAATCGTCCCACATCTCATGTGCAATCATTTATTAGCCTTAGAACAAAGAGCTATAAAAAATGACACAACCAATGTCACAGATAAACACATACTCATGTTAATCGTTTCTATTAGCTGCCACAATGTTTGCCTTCATCACACCACTTCAATTCACGTTCACACTTTGGGATAACCGGTGCTTTGAAGTAGTTTGTTTAATCACCAAATTCTGGAAACAAACTGATTATTACACCACTTCAAAATTTTCTGGAACACTTCCATGATTCAGTAAGTACTAATGCACCATATGATTTTGCAATTTATAAAGCCAAACTTGAATTTTAATATATCAAGATCCAAACATTTAACTCAGTTTCAGTATTCAATTGTTACATCTGTAGATTGTATTTGGTTCTGTATTGCTTTCTACACTCTACACCTTGAAGATGCTGCTTAAAATCTACCACTTTGACCAGGAGATTGTCAGTTGTTCTGATGCTATTGCCTTTGGCTTGATGTCAATTTTTGTCTGATTACATATCAGTATTTTGTTTTAATAAAGGCACTAAAACATAAATGTTGTTGTATATTTTTCAATGATATTGAGATTGTGTTACAGCTTTTAAAAAAAGGCAACTAAATGCATTCAAAATGATACCAAAGTAAACATTTCTAACTTCTGTCTTCATTTCAGTGCCCAACAATTAGATTTGCTGCACAAATGATGTGTAACTTGAGTTTTACTCAAGGTTGCCTCAACATCAAGTTAAATCTGTCATATACCATCTCTGGCTCTCGTGTTCAAGAAATTCCTTTGACATTCACTCTTTTCATAAAATTATGTATTATAGGAATTTTTCATTTCACTTCATCACGCTTACCACTAATGCTGTAATTACCAGCTCCAATACATTATAAACACAATGTGATTATGCTTCAATGTGGTGGAATATGAGTTTATTCCATGAGTGATATAATCAAGCTGTTCCATTTTTAAGAGTACACAGATTAAATACAATGTCAAGTTCTTTAATTTTTGAGTCTCTAACCTTGAATAATCAAAATTAATGCTTTGGGTTTTTTTAAGCAAAACAACCTGAATGGTACAATAGATTGAAGGTTCCAACTGTGAAATGTCGACGAACTATCATTATTTTGGCTGTATGTGACAGAAGATGTTGTACAGAAAACTATGTTAGCCAATAAGACCAGACCAAGGTTTTTGTTTTGATGCAGTATCCCTATTTGATGAAAAAAATGTTACTGGCTTCCACAATGCATTATCTGTAATTCTGTACATACAGGGTTTTGATGACAGGTTGTCACTGTAACCAACAAGATTGCTTATATATCCCTTTAACTGATTACTTCACTCGTGAAGGAATAAACTTTTGTGCAAACCTTTTGCCCACTGTTAGCTGTCAAGTTGATTTTGAGTTTAACTAGAAATTAGAATCTAAAGGAGCAATGTCTGAAAACTGGATGTGGAACAAAAATAGAGTTATATTTGCAGATCATTACTTGAGAACTTCAGCCAAACTTATCAAGGGGTCATTGATCCTTTCCTTGATCACTGATTATAAATCTAATAATTCTACTGTTGGCTATTCCAAATCTGTTACTAAATGATTTTTAACTGTTGGTTTCCTAATCTTGCAGCCAGGTATTATTTTCAAACAATTTATAGTTATTGCATGCATTAAAAAAAGTCCAAGATCATGGTGAGGCAATGACAAATAAATTGGAGTGTATGGGATGGGTTCGTCCCTGATAGCTTGATGTTCCTTTTTAAAGAATTTTGGCTTGATATTAAAGTTAGTGATTGAATCCTCTGTGCTTAACAAGCACAGATACTTTGCACACTTAATGAGGTGTCTCATTTGCCAGTCAGTAGCTACTTATTTGTGTAGACTGTGTTTAAACTAGTCAACATTTTAAATAATGATTTAAGTAAGTTTAGCTATTTTAGACGTTAGCAGAATGCAGACCTTGCAGTTAAAACAGAAACATTTTGGATGAATTTAAATGATCCAAATTTCACCTAATTCATCTTTCTCCGAATTTGTAAAGGAAATGACAGAATCTATGCAGGTGCTTTGCTTTTCTTTCTGTTGTCAAATATTATGATCATGATTTGTGTTTTTGATGAGAGCTATTAAAGGGTGAGTGGTTTTCCTGTTCAATGGATCCTCAGATTTCAGTTCATCGATTTTAGGAAGCCTCTTGCAGTATACAATAGGGAAGGAATTGTTTTCTGCAAGAAGAAGCCTGTCTTTCAAAGAAAAGCCTCTCAGAACAGATTAACTTTTGGACTTGTTAGTTGGCACTATGCCCTGCAATTTTGTGCCAGACTTCATCCACATCACAGGTACCATCAGTATTCTGAATTGCTGTACATCAGGAAAAATACAATACTTGGGCTTTACATTCATATTGCACTTTTAACATTGTATAAGGTCTAAATTTAATGCTGATTCTTGTTAAAAAAGAATTTTTCACTTGATTTTATTGTTTTATGTTTTACAGAAGTTCTTGTAATTTTGGATTTGTGTTGCTGGCAAACCCATCAATTAATCCTGATATCCAATTTCGTTTGAAAAAGTGGTGGTGAGGTGGCTTTCAAGCCACTGCAACAAAAACAAAGTTGCTGGAAAAAACCACTGCAGTTCATTTGGTGTAAGGATACCTATCATACTGTCAGCTAGAGAATTCCAGAATTTTTTTGACCAGCGGCCACTTCAAATCAGTGACTTGGACGGGAACTTCATGAGTCGTGGTGTGCCTGTGTGCCTGCTTCCTTTGTTGTTCTAGGCAGGACATGTCACAGACTTGAAGGGAATAAACGGAAATAGCCACAATCAATTATACAGAGGACAGCAATACTATTAAATACACTATTAGCTAGATTAGACACTATTGGAACCTAAAAACAACAGTTTACAGATTGAAAAACAGAAACTGCTGGAAAAGCTCAGCAGGGTGAGCCACGTGGACTCCAGTTTACAGAATCTTTAATCAGGCTTCGTACCGTTAGGGATCCCAATGTACTGTCGCCATCAACTCCCCCCCCTCCCCCTTCCCTGCTGGCTAGGTCGAAACTTTGGGATCTCGAGAGTTTTAGCTTACCACTGAGAAAACACAGTTCTGAAATACGCCTGGATGTTCCCACTTGCTGCAAACAGATCCTGGATGAAGAGCCATCTTCTTTCCCAACCAATCTCCGCCACCCCCTATCTGCATCCACCTATCACCATCCCACCTACTTTTCCCCAGCTCCAACCCCCCATTAATTTCCGAGCTCCCTTCCCCCTTCCCAGTCCTGATGAAGGGTGTAAACCCGAAATGTCGACTTTCCTGCTCTTCTGACCTGCTGTGTTCCTCCAGATCCACACTGTATTGACTCTGACTCCAGCATCTGTAGTTCTTGCTGTCTCCTAGATGAAGACTTGGGGCTGTGTAGGTTTGCCAGTTTGGGTGAGTCTGCAGATGTGGATCTGTCAAGTTTTCTTTGCTTTCTGCTGTTTTGCGAACCCCGTTTTCACCGCAGAATGTGTCTGAGGCCTGGTGCTGTCAGTCAGGTCATTTGGGTAACCCAAGGTGTGAAAGCTGTCTTGGGCTAAAATCTGTTAGATTTGGTTGATTGTTCTTTTAGAGAGTAGGTGTAAATTGGAATTCCAGGCTGAACAATAATCCCAGACAGAAATCCCCATTCTGCTGGCTCTGTTGTTTGTTTACTGCAGCCTCAGTCAAGGGTTTTTCCCAGTATTTTGGAATTTGGAAAAATCCAGGGTCTTGTTCAGTATTTAAGATGACGGGGTTTTTTTTCTTGATCCTACATATCTCTCCTTTGTTACTCTGTGCCTTAGAGTATCACTCTCTGGTCAAGCAAAATCGTTGAGACTCAAACGTGAACCCCCAAATTACCTAACCCCAGTGCACACATTACCTCCATTGAGAGGCAGTGCATTGTCCCCTGAAAGGAAAGCAAAAGGCAGGATTGGGAAAAATCAAAATATACAGGCATATAATGCGCACACACAACACTAGATTTACACCTTAAGTTCATGTTATACAGTAGGCCTGGCAACATCTGTGGAGTGAAATCAGAGTTAATGTTTCGGGTCCAGTGACCCTTCTTCTGAATATTGTGCTTGTGTTTTGTGAACTAGAAAAACTTGTGTGTAATTTTACTTAGAAACATAGAAGGTAGGAGCAGAAGTAGGTCATTTGATTCTTCAGGCCAGTTTTACCATTCAATACGATCATGGCTGACAATCCACCTCAGTACCTTGTTCCCACTTTCTCCTCTTACCCTTTGATCCCTTTAACTCTAAAAACAATATCTAATTCCTTCTTGAAAACATTCAGTGTTTTGGCCCCAACTGCTTTCTGTGGCAGAGAATTCCACAGGCTCACCAATCTCTGGATGAAGAACATTTTCATCTTAGTCCTAAATGGTCTAGCCCATCTCCATTGACTGTGACTCCTGATTCCAAACTTGCCGATCATCAGGAACATTGTCTTTGTGTTTACCCTGTCTAGTCCTGTTAGAATTTTATTCGTCTGTTCGATATTCTCCCCTCACTCTTCTAAACTCTCATGAATTTAGCCTTAAACAATCCAATCTCTTCATACATCAGTTTTGCTATCCTAGAAATCAGCCTGGTAAAACCTCAGTGCACTCCCTCCACAGTCAGAACATTCCTTCTCAGGTAAAGAGTCCAAAACTGCCTGCTTGAATCCTCTTGCTATGAAGGTCAACATACCATTTATCTTCTTCACCATATGCTGCATCTGCATGCCTCTTCTCAGTGAATAGTGTACAAGGACACCCAGTTCTTGTTGCACCTCCCCCTTTCCCAATCTATCACCATTCAGATACTAAAATGCCTTCCTGTTTTTGTTACCAACCTGGATAACCTCATAGTTATATACATCATACTTCATCTGCCATGCATTTGCCCACTGAACTTGTCCACATCACACTGAAGTGATTTCACCTCACGAGTTCACCCTCCCACCTAGCTTTGTGAAGTCTGCAGACTTGGAGATATTACAATTATCTGAAATGTTAATAAATATTGTGAATAACTGTGGTCCAAGCTCTGATCTTTGTGATAACCCACAAGTTACTGCCTGCCACTTGGATAAAGATCTATTTATTCCCACTCTTTGTTTCTTGTCTACCAATGAGCTTTCTATCCATGTCAATATACTACCCCCAATCCCATACGTTTTAACTTCACATGCTAATCTCTCACATGGGACGCAAAAGTCTTCTGAAAGTGCAAATAAACCACATCTATAGGCTCCCCATTATCAAATCTTTTCCAGTGTTGGGTAGAATGCAAGACTGCAATTATACTGGACCAGTATGACTTGGTGCACATCTTATGTATAGTTAAAAAAGTCACCAACAAATGCAGTAAGACATAGTATCAAGCAATAATAAATAGCTTGTACAAATTCAAGAAACAGAAGAAATCTAGAAGACTGGAAAAGCTATGTAAAAACAAAATAATGAGAAGAAAGTAGTGAAATGTGTAAAGGAAAATTTAAGAAAAAATTGAGGGACATCAACATTAAGAGCATACCACAGCTGTTTTATTGTTTGAAATGTCTAAAAAGAAAGAGCGGTAGAAGGAATGTAAGCTCATGAAAGATGGATGGTGGTAGGAGAATAATAGGTGGTTAGACACAAAGCATATCTGAAAAACCGATACATTGTATCCTTTACCGAAGGGCATTTTTTCTTTATTCTTTGATGGGATGTCAGTGTCATTGGCAAGAAGAGTCTTCTCCCTCCCTAAATGCCCTGATCTAAAAATCTCGCGCAGCCATTTCAGAAGACCATCACAAGTCAATGGGTTTGCTGTGGGTCTGGATTCCTATATAGATCAGACTGACATGACAGAATTAAATGAAAGGTTTCCTATCCTAAAGGGCAATAGTGAAACAGATGGAGTTTTACAAAAATCAGTTTCATGGCATCATTACTAAAAGTAGCTTCATATTCAGATTTTTATGAATGGAATTTAAGTCACAAACCCTGTCATATTGGGATTTAAACACGTGTCCCCAAAACATTAACCTGAGCCTCTGGACTGCTTGACTGGTGAGATTATGGTTATGCCACTGTCTTGAGTGAGCAAAGGTATTTGCCTGTCTGTATGCATGGATCAGCATGTTCTAAGTGAATGGTGGAACTGGCTGAGAATGAATGACTCATTCCTTCTCTGCATTTTTTAATTTAATGTTCTTGAGTCATCCCATTCTCACAAATCAAAGACATTCATTTGAACAAAACACATAATTATTGAAATGTTTGAATATCATATAAATTTAACCTACAGCATCAAGTGAATGAGCCCCTTTGGATTTTTAATTAATGTATTTATGCTATTCGACAGGCCATATCCTCCTGGTCAAATCAGCATGTATTATAGCACTATTTCATGTCTTAAAATAAAGAATTAATCAATATAATGCAATCGGTATCATCTATGTTTCATTTCTAATTGAATGATGTTGTAAGATGGTTTGAATTGACAGTGCAATTTTCAGTGATGTATCTCCAAAGAACATTGGAACAATTTTCCATTTGAACCCAGGTTTCACCATTGTAATTTTTCACCCATTGTAATTTGTGTGTGTTGATAGCTGATGCCAATAACAGGAATATATAGTTCTCAGAAACAAAACCTGACATAAAGATATAAAGTTCTTGAAATATACTTGATTGCAGACCACATTGACATCAGTAATAAGGGAGGCATTAAAATAATGTTCTGTCAAACCATTTCTTTATCTTAGCACCATTCCTGGGCTCATCACAATCTTAGAAAAAATTTTAAAAGTACACAGAATTCCCCAATTTACCTGTCTTTCAGATCCAGGTTGGCAGAATGAGTGGGCCAGGTTTCTTTACTTAATAATAATTAATATTTATTACAAGCAAATAGACTCTTGGTACATCTGAATAATTATGAACAATTAGCATATAACTCTATTAGTTAACATCCCAATTCCCCTTATACACTCTCCCTTACATATGCACAGGAAGGGGAAAGAAAAGGTGTTGTACTGGGAGGGAAAATCTCGGAAAGGAGTTCAGTCGTCTCAAGGCTTCCTAAGATGGTTCCTGTGCTGATCAGAATGCTGCTTCTCAATTGTCCTTCTCCACATGCTTTCACTGATTTTCAAATACATAGGATGGATCGTTCACAGTTATAAAAGCATAGCTTGCAGCAAATAAACTGGCTTTCTTCGGTTTAAAATGACTCATACTGCAGAGAACAGAAGGAGCTCCTAAGCTGGTAGAGATCTTTTAGCTTCTCGCTATCATGTTTACAGCACCTAGCTGTTTGGTTACCTCAGAACTAATCACATAGCTGTTGGCAGGTAGAAGCCCTTTGTTGTCAATAACTAGTCGCCAGTCCAAGGCCAATAACATCTTGATGCTATCTGAATCTCCATTGTATACAACCCTTGACTCCAGCCTGTCTTTTCCCATCCAGCAGTTCTTCTTTCACTTCACAAAACTACAGAAAAGCAAAATGATATAGTCTTTACACTAATTATCTACCACAAAGAACTTTACTGATTAAAACTCTCACCTCCTTATAACACTCCCCCTACACACAGATATATTGACAAAGAACGGCAAAAAAAAGCACAGGTGTTTCAGGCAGAGGAAAAGACAGGAATGGCAGTTCAATGGTTTTAAACTTTTCCAGCTGTAACTCTAGTTTACTTTTTAGTATTTAGACAATTATTTTCAAACATAGTTACATTTAATATGGTATTTTAAATCATAACGGCCAAAACAATTGGCTTCTAAGTGATGCCGGATAATGAATGTTGTGTTAGCATGCTGTAAAGGAAGCTTAAAGAGGCAACTCCACCACCATTGCTTGTAATAATATGTAATTCAACTGCAAAGCTTCCTGAGGTATTTTATTTTCCAAATGGATACATGTAGTGTAAAGACTGCATCCTTTTTAATTTTTTAAATTGTGGACTGAAATGGGAAAAGGACTGTCTTAAAGCAAGGGATGATTGAAAAATTGCTGCACTTTTTAAAAGCGAGTGACCCGACATTCACTGGAAGAGATGTTTACATAACTATTTGCTCAAGCAGTGGGGATAACCTAGTTACAGATTAGCTGCAGCCATGGGTTATGTACCAAAGGTGTTTCAGCCAGCAAGAAGCAGCTGATTGATCCCCAGTGGGGTGAGCAGTTATCAATGACAAAAGCTTTCTGCCTGCCAACAACTAAGTGATTAGCTCTCAGATAGCTGAACAGCTTATAAGCATGAATCTTTGATAGAGAGCTGTTGAATCTCTGAGGAAGGCAGAGGTGCCCCTTTTCTCTGCAGTTGAAAAAAAACCTCAAGCCTGAAGAAGGCCAATATATTTCTTCTCAACAGTTGCTGTAAGCTTATTTTTTAAACCAGTAATTCCATGACTGTATAAGTCTGAACCAGCTGCCCTGTGTCCTAGTAAGCAAGTGAAAGTACCCAGAAAAGGAAGATTGAAGAGTAGCCAATCCTGACATGCCAAAAGGATCATCTAAGTAAACACTGTGGACAGGGACCATTGAACTGCCTCCCTCATGTTTCCTTCCGCCTGTAACACCCTGCTTTTTTTTTGTCATCATTTTTAAAGGTTTTATCTTTCATCTTCTTTCAAAGCATCATTCTGAAGACGCTGTCAGTTCCTTTTGGACCAGGATGGAACGGCATATTTTTTTAATGGTCAATTTACAAGTACTGTCATGGTGCTATTTTGGGAAGACTAGAAAGATTATTTTTGAAATCATAGTCACTGTAAACCCCACAGACAACAACAAGATTTTAACCACAGCAATTGTTCTACTGCCATCTATTTTCCGAGGTACCAAAACTGCTGTGTGTGAATATATTGCACGTGGCTGCTTTTTTGTATTTAGAAAGTAAATGATTGGTCTGTTCATTTTTAACCTTATGAATCTGTGATGGTGATGGATCAGAACCCTGAGTTACTTATGCATATATTGAACTTTTGGACAAAATTGGATTTGTTTATTTAAATAAGATTGCAAGCCAAACCTGGCTGGTAATGTAACTTCGAAGAATGGAATTCAATTACTGCTGAAAGAGTCTCTGTGTGAATGTCAAGAATGTCATACAAAGTAGGGTGCTAAGGAAGCTTCAACAAAAGAGACTCAAAAGGCAGAGGTATGAGGAATTCTAGTTACTTCCTCCTGGTAGGAAAATATTCAGACTGAACATGAGTTCAAAAACACTCTTCTCGGAATATACTGTGGGGAAAAAAAGGAATTAAAACCAACTGCAGCCTCTGATTTGTTCATGTTAGTGTTTGGTATGCTCAAGCGGACTAATGTAGTGCAGACTGTGAAGGTCACAGCTTAAGGTCAGTCATTAGACACCCCTACACAGCAGATAAAAAGAAATAAACTTTACTGCTCTTAGAGCTGGAAGCCAGGCAAGCAAGTCACCGTTGAAAGGAAATGGACAAAAGAATTTCAGCTAATCTGCAAAGCCAAAAGTCTCAAAATTGACTGCTGAATTACCAATATCAGCACCACAGGTATCACACAACATAACAGCCACAACATTGCATCATTTACTCTTCACGAACAACCCAGAGCCTGATTGGTGTACGATAGAGTCATAGAGCTGTACAGCATGGAAACGGATCCTTCGGTCCAACTCATCCATGCTGACCAGATATCATAAATACATCTCGTCCCATTTGTCAGCATTTGACCCATATCACTCTAAACCCTTCCAATTCATTTACCCATCCAGATGCCTTTCAAATGTTGTAATTGTACCAGCCTCCAACATCTCCTCTGGCAGCTCATTCCACACACGCATCACCTTCTGCGTGAAAAGATCTCCCCTTAGGTCCTTTTTAAATCTTTCCCCTCTCACCTTAAACCTGTGCCCTCTAGTTTTGGACTCCCATATCCCGGGGAAAAGTCCTTGTCAATTCACCCTATCCATGCCCCTCATGATTTTATAAATGTCTACAAGGTCACCTTTTCAGCATCTCCCTATAGCCCAAATACTCTAACCCTGGCAACAAACTTTTCAATCTTTTATGAACCCTTTCAAGTTTCACAACATCCTTCCCATAGCAGGGAGACCAGAATTGAAAGCAGTATTCCAAAAGACATCCAGAATTGAAATCTGTATTACAAAAGGCATTCCTCCCAACCAATGTCCTGTACAGCTGCAACATGACCTCCTAACTCATATACTGAATGGACTGACCAATAAAGGCAAGCATACCAAATGCCTTCTTCACTATCCTATCTACCTGTGGTTCCATTTTCAAGAAACTGTGAACCTGCTCTCCAAGTTCTGTTTGTTCAACAACACTCCCCAGGTCCTTCCCATTAAGTATATAAGTCCTACCCTGATTTGCCTTACCAAAATACAGCACTTCACATTTGTCAAAATTAAACTCCATCTGCCACTCCTCGGCCCATTGGCCCATCTGATCAAGGTCCTGTTGAACTCTGAGATAACTTTCTTTGCTGCCCACGACACCACCAATTTTGGTTTTGTCTGCAAACTTCCTAACCATACTTCCTATGTTCACATCCAAATTATTTATATAAATGATGAAAAGCAGTGGACCCAGCACCAGTCTTTGTGGCAGTCTGAAAAGCAACCCTCCACCACCACCTTCTGTCTCCAACCTTTGAGCCAGTTCTGTTTGCAAATGGCTAGTTCTCCCTCTGTTCCATGTGATCTAACCTTACTAAACAGTGTACCATGAGGAAACTTTCCGAACGTCTTACTGAAGTCCATGTAGAACACATCCACCACTCTGTCCTCATCAATCCTCTTTGTTACTTCTTCAAAAGACTCAAGTTAGTGAGACACAATTTCCCATGCACAAAGCCATGTTGACTATGCCTGATCAGTGCTTGCCTTTCTAAATACTGTAAATCCTGTCCCTCAGGATTCCCTCCAACAATTTTCCCATCACCGTTGTCAGGCTCACTGGCCTGTAGTTCCCTGACTTAGCCAGCTCCAGTCTTCGGGCCTGTGGCTATTGATGATACAAATATCTCAGCAAGGGGCCCAACATTCCCTTCCCTAGCTTCCCACAGCATTCTAGCATACACCTGATCAGATCTCAGGGATTTATCCACCTTTATGCATTTTAAGACATCCAGCACCACCTCATCTGTGATATGAACATTTTTCAAGATGTTGTCACTTATTTCCCCGGGCTGTCTATCCTCCATATCCTTCTCCACAGTAAACACTGATGCAGAATACTTGTTTAGTGTCTCCCCTGTCTCCTGTTCTTCCACATATAGGTGGCCTTGCTGATCTCTAAGTGGTCCTATTCTCTCCCTAGTTACTCTTTTGCCCTTAATGTATTTCTAGAGTCCATTTGGATTCTCCTGAACTCTGTTTGCCAAAGGTATCTCATGCCTCCTTTTTGCCCTCCTGATTTCCCTCTTGAGCATACTCATACTGCCTTTATACTCCTCTTGGGTTTCACTCGATCCCTGCTGTTTATCCTGATGTATACTTCCTTCTTATTCTTGCCCAAAACCTCAATTTCTCTAATTATCCCACATTCCCTACATCTACCTGCCTTGCCCTTCACCCTAACAGGAACATACTGTCTCTGGTTTCTTGTTATCTCATTTTCGAAGGCTTCCTATTTTGCAGCCATCCCTTTACTTGTGAACATCTGTCCCAAATCAGCTTTTGAAAGTGCTTGCCTAATACTGTCAAAATTGGCCTTCCTCCAATTTAGAACTTTAACTCGTTTACCGTTCTTTTGAACTTGCTTCGTATTTCTGACCTGTGTGTATATATGACTCATTATTACTTGCCATGTTTAATGACGAATAAACTTACCGTTACTTCGACTACATATGACCTCATTACATTGCCTCCTTTTAGAAAATAGACCTTGGTGCAACCAGTTTAGGGATGACAGAATAAAAAAGGAGAAGCCAGTTTATCTCTCGTGCATAAAATAATTGGAGTATCACTTCTGGAATTGGGGAAACTCACTGGTGATTAGTTGTAGCAAATCAGATCACTGAAATTGCAACTCACTAAGAACTGATAATATAAATTATTTCTTTTTCCTACTTCTTCTGTCTCCCTAACTTTTGATCTGTTCCATGGAAACAGCTATCCTTGAATATCTGTCTTTCATGTGTCAAGTATAATAGCTGTCATTTAACTTTCAGCCAGTATCTGCTGATTATGATAATGAGCAAGAATCCTTAGATTTTTCTGCTCCATGATCAAGATGTGCTGAGGGCAAATCTAAGATCACATTAAAATTCAAAGTTGCGAGCTATTAGCTCAAAATATTTTGCTCTATGAAGTTAATCACTTTATTGGGTAGAGCTAATAAGACAATGATAATTCAGAAGTTCAATTTTTAAAGAAAATAATGTTAATACATGTTTATTACTAGTAAGTGATGCCAATTACCTACCAATTAACAGATATTTTGAGGTCTATCATCACTCCTTGGTGATGGAAAGATGAAGTTGGACATCAAATTAAAGTTAAATTGAATAAAAGACATAATTGTATGAGAATGCAAAATGGAAATGCATATTTTGAATAGGATATTTCTTTGGAACCATTATTATTTAGCTTATACCGGACAACATTTCCCATGCTCAGGATACAAACAGAGTTACAAATGAAACTTTAAAAATTCAAATTATATTAGTAAGTCATAAACAATGTCCTGTGAAAAAAATTACCAATTTTCTGAAGGTGTTGATTATTCCAAATGTTCCCCCATGTAGGCTATGGTCCATGACCACTCTGATATGTTGCGAACTACAAACCTTGAAAAAACCTGGCTTAACTCCATGAAAATTGTAGGCCAATGCAATCTCCACAATGGAGCTAGCTCGTTTGGGTGTGTTAGGGGATTATAATTTGAACAGCTTGACCTATAAAAGCCCTAATATAATTGGCAAGCCATAGGATCGACTGGGGATTCACAGAACCAGGTCCTGGCCAACATAATTGAAGGGCTCCCAATTTAAATCGACTACATTAAAAGTCAGTCCCCAAAACGTTTGCAAAGGAAAATAGGTCAGTTGAATAAGGAAAAGAAAAATGGCATCTGAAGTATAACATGGGGAAATGCAAGGTTGTCCACTTTGGCAGGACAAATGGGAAAGCTGAGTGTTGTTAAAATAGAGAAATAGCGCAGAAGTCAAAGGAGTTGGGTATCCTTGAACATGAATCACAAAAATACAGGTAATGATTTCAAAGGCAATTGGAATGTTGGTCTTTATTGCAGGCAGAGAGGAAGTATAAAAGTAGAGATATGTTACTGCAGCTATACAGAGCATTGGTGAGTTTGTGCTTGGTGTTCTGCATACAATAATGGTCCACTTATTTATGAAGAGATACACTTGCATCAGAATATTACAAGCAGACCTGGGAGACACTTCCGAATTCATTACAGTTCCAGATGGGGTACCATCTGTAGCCATTCATTGGAGATGATGGTCATGTTGACCTTGGTAGCTGAACCATCAGTTTATAATTCTTTGTTTTATTGTTTGATTGAAATTCCTTTGTCATGGTTGTTTTTTTTTTTAAGCAATGGCTTGCAGCATTTGGAATGAGAAAGAATCTTCATTTGCCTGAAACAAAAGGGTAACTGGGAGATAGTTTTTCCTCAGTAATCTTCACAACACACCCATGCTCAAATCCATGACTCAAGTCCCATGATTCTCCTCCAGTAAATCCGAAACTGTTTTTTTTTTGTAGCCTCACTCCTTGTGTTTTCTTCTGAAGAGAAAGCACAAAATGTGTCAGCAGTTTGGAAGATAACTCGGAAGGGGATTGCTTGCTGTTGAACAGGGGCTCATCAGTCCATTGTTATCATTGTAGTCATAAGAAGTCACAGTCCAACCTGTGTGAAGTTTCTTTGATCATTTTGGTGATCCATTGGTCTCTCTCTCTCTTTCTCTAGATTGTCACTTAATTTAGAAACATAGACATGTTTGGCTATATCAGCTTTCTTTTAATAAAACTAATTTTACAATTTCAAATTAAAAATTTCTACAGAACTTTGAGGTTTTGACACATCATAACAGAAAGCAATTTGGAGAAGGTTCAACCAGTTGATACTTGGGATGAAAGATTGAGCTGCTGAGGCCTTTGTTTATTGGAGTTTAGAAGAATGAGGGGTGATCTTATTGAACATACAAGATTCTAAGGGAACTACATAATGTGGATGCTGGGAGGATGTTAAAATTTTCACTTTTGTAGGGAGGGGCAGGCCCCATGGTAATGAGATTCCAAATTAAGACAAAGATGAGGACTTTTTTTTCCTCAGAAGGTCATTAAACTTTGAAATTCTTTTCTGCAATGGAGGCTAGGTTTTTGAGTATATTCAAGGCAGATGTAGACACGTTATTTGATAGTCAAGAGTTATTAGAGGGTGTGCAGGAAAGTGGAGTGCAGCCACAATCAGATCAATAATGATTTTATGGAATGCTACAGCTGATGTAAGGGAACAAATGGCTTTTGCTCCAACATTGCATAATCCGTGTGATGGTACCATTTGATTGTTAAGCAAATATTCAATGTGCTGATTTGGCTGTGATCATAGTTTTTACGAATTTCGAACTCTCTATCAGACACTGCATAACTTATTGAGGGAAGAATTTGCTGAGGCTTCTAGATAGACATTTGTTAAAACCATACTGGGTTTGAATTGATGATCTGAGCCAAAGTATAATCTCTAAGCAAGGAAATGGAAAAGAACCAAAATTATTTCACACTTAGATTATGCCTATTTAATTTCAGGTAGAAACTTTTACTGTTGACAAAGGCACACCTGATTTTCAGCCTGCTCTCTCAGCATTGAAGGAACTTCCTTGGCTACCACTATAATTCTATCCAGCACACCATCAAAAGCCTCCGAGAAAATGCATCCCAACAGCTGTCAAGAGCTTCACTAAAACTCTAGAATTTGTGAAAAAGTGACTTATTACCTTATTGATCCGCTTATTGTAACAGGATGATAGTTGCTGTTCTAGACATAATTTAGTCTCTTTTCATTGAAGGACTTTTGGAGCCCTTTGTTGAGTAATGAGAGTCACACAGCTTTCTTGAGTGAATTAGAGTTTATAGTGTGACATTGCTCTTGTAAAGATGTATCATTTATTTTGCTCATGTCTACATCCCCAAGATTTGGGATTGGGGTTGGTGTGCATGGCTAAGAATCCTGCTTCAGTGTCCTTCAAGGATCTTGGTCCAACTAACTTTTATTAATTTCATTCAGACAGGTGAGTTATTTAACTTCAATTTTTCAAAAAAAGTTGATCTGAGAAAGGATTTGTGGTACCTCAATTTTATGTGTAAAAAGCAACAAAGTACAAAGTTTATCAGAGCTCCTGAAGTCTTAACAGGATTTAAAGAGTCAATACTGTTGGCAGACAGCTTAAAGATTTCTCAGAGATCAAGTTGAGTAGAACTGCATTAAGGGAATCACCAAAGATTAGCCACTCTTAGCAAACAACTGAGTTGCAATTGTGATGTTGTTTGCCATAAGCCGTATCAGCTTTGCACAGCTGCAAGAAAACAAAGTCCAAGCTGCCATCTTCCTTGGATTGAGATGGCAGCAAGCGGATTGATAATTGGGGATGTTATTAGAAATGAAGGAGTTAAAACAGGATCAAGTTATCAGCAAATCATTGATTTCTGGATCTTGAATCATGACAGTCCTTTTTCCTTTGAATTTCCACAGGTTTCACCAACACCACTAACCACCACTGCATTACAGCATATTCCCCCACACCTTTACCACACAATTACAACTGTGATTTGGCTATGAAACAAGTGACAGTGTGTTCAGGGATAACTTTTTGTTCTTCAGCTTTTCTGATATCTCTATGAAGAGCTGACTGCCTGTTGCACAATACTACCCACAGAAGCTTAGTTAAAGTCAAGTGTTTGTGTGGCTGTGACACAAAAATGTTTAACATTTCAGACACAAAACTCTGAAAACAGCGGCAGGAAAATTTGAAATGTCTGGCATTTTTGACAGCATCTAATAAAGCTCAGTTAACCTTTCAGGCTTTGGATTGTTTGTATTCTTTGACTGTGAGGGAGCTGCTTTTTGTTCACAGACATTTTCATTTCATTTGTTTTTATGAAGTTCTATCACTCTAAAGTTAGTAAAACATCCCAAGGCACTTAAACAATATTTAATACGGAACCACAACAGTGACCTCATCCTTCTGCTGATTGTTAAGATGTCATGATTTTGTCCCAGCTATATTTTTCAAACAGTTTAGTTTGAATTTCTGCAGGTGAGGCAAAGAATGCTTAAGGCAGTTGCTTCAAGAGTTTTGTTGCCCCAATGGTTATTGAAGATTTTGAACAGTCTGGTTTTAAGCACCATGTTTTAATTACACCACGTGCAACTCCAGATCTGTAATTAATTTTAAAGAAATAAGCAAGAAGTTGAACTTAACAAGAACTGTATGCATGAATACATTTGCGAGCTGACATGTTCAGTTAACTACATCTGTACAACTAAACATCTATACTTTAGAAGGGCATCCTGATATTCTCCTAGAAACATTTTGTACTTAATTTTTTTAGTATCCAAGGAATATGAGGTAACTTGTTTATGATAATTGGTATTATTCTTACAATAAGGTGACCATGAAGGAAAATACTACCCCTTTTTAAACCTTGCTGGTTGCCCATGATAAAAATTTGTTTCTTTTTTGAATGATGCTATATTACTTCCCCAGTTAAGATACAGTTAACTGATTTCTACTGTAGCAGTAATGAACCAATTACCAGATTTTCTGGAGTGAAAGAAAAGATGAGTAATTTGTACATTCAAATAAATGTTAACTCTTTGGATCTAGGAAATTAGACTTTGATTTTTGTTTAACCTACGTGACATCGGTTACAGAGGATGGGTGACACCAAGTACCCCTCATCTTAAGCTAATGGAAATAATTGATTGAGATCATTTTCTGAAAAGGAATAATTCCCCAGAATTAAAGTTAAGAAGTGGATTCTCAGGGTCTTTCCACAGCTTGCAACAGTTTCTGTTGTATAATTTTTTTTTGACTTGGTACAAGGTAACATAACTTCAGAGATAGGAGAAGAAAGCCATATTCTGTGCTGGCGATGTTCACAAGAACTTTGGTCTGGAGAGATAAGAAACTTCTATGGTTCCCCGCTTGTTTGTTTTGATAATAACTTGCTTAATAAGTTCTACTTGATTCATAATTGCTGTCAGATCAAGCATAACTGATTGTTTTAAATTAAGAATGTATTTCAGAATTTGGAGTTTAGGCATTTTAAGGAAAACAGTTTTATACCTTCAAGCCCCTAAAACTATATTGTCCCCCAGAGTAAAATGGACTACAGCATGTGGCAAGAACTTGTTGGTGGAATCTTCTATCTTGAGGAACCTGTTGCACTATGGCTACCACATGGTTCTGGCTGAATATGAGATTCTCCCTCTCCTACTGATTTCAAAATGCAAAAAGGAAGAATTTGAAGATTGACAATCAATCTGTTTGGCCATGTCATGAACATAACTTTTGTGGCCATCAGGTCTTATAATGAGGATCTTCCAAAATTAAGGACATGACCTGGACCTGGAAGTCCCGCCTCCTACTTTGAATGGATCCTATATTTGACAAACTGAATTAGAGATATTTCAATCACTATTTTGTTTAATCTCAATGTGGTGCCGAGGTCTGCCATAATGGAAACTAGGTGGACTAGCATGGAGGGTTAAAACGTGAAGGGAGGTGGTTGTGATGTTGCAAATTTGTATGGATGGGACATAGGGAGTGATGGGCAGTTGGTGGAGTTTGTGGTTGAGAGATTGAGTGTCCAATGTTTGATTTAAAAAAAGGACTGGGATAAAGCTCTAGAGAATCAAGCTAGTCCTTTAAAACAGCCCAGATTGACAATCAAACAGCCCTTCATGGGGATGGTGAGCCCAACTCCATCCAACAAGCATTCTCTGGAGTGAAAATTGTTAATTGGGGTACACTGGCTTATTTTCCCAAGTTGGATGCAGCAAACTGAGAAATTTCCAGACTCAAGCTCCCTGCTTCATGAGTGAAAATTCAGCCCACAATTCTCCAAGCCTTTGGAACAATACAATAATATAATGGATTGAAACATTGAAATTGAGGCACAGCTTAACCAGGAACCACTGAAGTCACTGAACATTAGGCTTCTGGGTGAATAAGAGTTAGTACCAGTTAGGATAAGGGCCACAATGTTTTGCATGAACTGTAGTTTAAAGAAGGTAAAAAGAAGAATTCCAGCCAAGAGACCATTTGGATAGTCAATTCTAAAGGTCAGAAATATATGGATCAGAGGTAGAACTCAAAAGAATTGGTGAAGTAATGGATCTGGGATCAGAGCACAATGCAGAATCAGATAGGATGTGAACATTGTTAAAGGTCTGGTTTAGTCTTTGACAGTGGATGGGAAAAAGGATTGGAATCAGTGCCTAAGGGATGGAGTTTATAGCTGGAAACAAAGTCAAGTTTCATACTTCCCATTGTTCTGTTGAGGAAATTACTGTTCAGCTATTATTGGATGTTGGGAAGATGTGTAAAAAATCAACAGTACTCAAGCAGTTCAAAGGTAATGGTGCGGTAGAGCTGGATGATGAATCAGGTTAAGTACGTTTATGAGTACATTTTGTGATCAAATGTAAAATTTGATAGTCTTTGTTTAGATTTGAAAGCCTTGTAGACATTAATACATCTATGACAACAAGGTGCAGGGCTGGATGAACACAGCAGGCCAAGCAGCATCATAGGAGCAGAGAGGCTGATGTTTCGGGCCTAGACCCTTCATCAGAAAA
>NC_063342.1:48203430-48247637 GCF_021869965.1 Rhincodon typus | reverse complement strand
ATTAATACATCTATCGTGGGTTTCAGTATCTCAATGTTTTGGTTTCTTGTTGGATGAAAGCATATTTTGACACTGCTGAATGGATGTTGGTTTGTGTAACAGAAATACTGTTAGACAGAATGGCTGTTTGTTTTTGTCCTGAATCTCTGTCTACCATTGCGTTCATTTGAACATTACCTTCTTTAGTTAATTTAGACATCCTTTTGATTCAGTTTCATATCACGCATTTATCTTACTCCTTGTGCACTTGAAAACAAATATTGTAAAATGTGATTTAATGTCATAGCTCATGCAATGTGCCAATAATTCAATCATGCAAATTTTGAAGTTTAATTTCTAACCAGCGTACATGAAGTTAATCAATTTCCAGGCTCCAAAATGAATTGTTTTCTTGTGCATTTCAATCTGGTAAAGTAATCCTTCTGACCTGAAGGTAGGATAATATAAAATTATCTCACTAGCTGAACTAAAGTTCCAGTTTCAGTTCTTTCATTTTCTCCCCAAATGAATTCCTGGTTGGTATGGTTTAAGGGATGCATTCAGTCCTCCAGATATCTGATCCAAATTGCTGTTCTTCAAGAGTGAGCCTTTACAGTCAATGTTAGAAAACTGCTCCTGGGAACTTGACAGCTAAATGTAACCCAATCATCAATGTCCACACATGCATTTACCTGTACAAGTCATTGGACGCTGTTAGGAGGCCTGGCAGAAAGGTCAACCTGGACAAATTATCTGTTGAGTAAATAGCTTGTGGTTTAAAAGTTAGACAAATATATATTTAGCATGTAGAAGAAAATCAGCCTTTATATGACACCTATAACCCAATCAAATGCCTAAGTTGGTTCTGATATGCTGCTATATTCCAGTTAATTTAATACTCTGCTATGTATTTTTTAAAGAAATTATATGGAAAAAATCTTTAATGCTGTATCTCCTGACACTAAACTGGAACAGGGTGTCAACACCCACTTTGTATGCTGGCACATGCAGTCTGCTTGCTGCCTGCTCCCAATCTCCTGTTGCCCTCCGAACTGACTGCCATAATGCCATCCCTTTAGTGCTTGTTGCTTACAATGTTGATCCTTTATTATCTACCCTTTGCAGCATTATTCATTGCCTCACTGGTCGTTCTGCTCACGACCCTTCAGTGCCTACCATTTCGCACCCCACCCAAAACTTGTGCTGTCTTACACTGATACTTCACACCACCTTGTGTGCACAGGAAAGGTGGCAAGGTCCCAGCAGAGGAGCAGCAAGTGAAGCAGTCAAGAGTTGGGAGCAGGGTGACATGCCAGACAGTGAGAGGATGGACACAGCTGATGGTGAAAGGAATCGGGAGCTGGGAAGCAAACCAAGCAGAAAATGAGGTAGCACATGAGGCAGCGAGAAGGATAAAAACAAGCAAGCAAAGTGACAAATGTGCTAACAGGGATTAGGGCAGTGAGTGGGAGGCAGCCAAAACAATGTTCTTTGCTTTGGCAACTATCTGCAACATCACTAGTGGTGCCATAAGTAATGCAACTGCATGTGAAATGAATGCATCCACTGCAGCTTTGGTGTCAGCGTAGACTGCTTAAATTCAAAGTATGCCTATTGCTTCTGAAAATTTTATGAAAATTCTCCAAAATGACTCCTATTCAAAGTTGCAACGAGTCGAGAAAATGTCATTGAGTTACTGTTCCTTAATATTAATGTGACTAATATAATGCGACTCATTCCACATAAATATCAATTTCACTAAGGTAAGAATTCAATCAAGTAGCCACTCAGACTTGCTTAGCAGCAATCTCCACGGCAAGTGCTTTCTCCAAAGCTCTTGTGTTACCAACAGATTCTTCTGATAATTCCTTCAGACTGCAGACAAAGCATTCTCTTTTCATATCATCATGAAATCTTTCAAAGTCACGAACGCTCAGAAATTCTTTGACCACTTGAACTAACTCCTTATGCATATTTTTTAAACACTGGACTATAGTAATTGGGTTCTTTATCATGGAATATGTTACAAATCCATATATAATAAACATAGCCCCTCACAAATATAATAATGCATTTTCTCAAAACCATGTTCGGTATCCCCCTGTTTTAATTTCTTTCATGGGATGCATGAGTCACAGCAAAGTCAGCAGTTTGTTGTCTGTTCCTAATTTGAGTGGTTTGTATTTCAAGGGCAGTTAAGAGTCAAGCATATTGCTTCAGGTACAGTTTCTCATGTAGGCTTGACAAGGTAAGGACACGAGATTTCCCCCCCACTCCCTACAATACATCAGTGAGCCAGATAGATTTTTACAGTAATTGATGGTAGATTCATGTTCATTATTACTGTGAATGTAACTTTTTAATTTCAGATTTACAATTTTAATTTTAACTCCACCTGCCATTATGGTGAGGTTTGAACATATGCCTTACAGCATCAGCTCTCTCGATTACTAGTCTTTGATATTGCTACTGCACTATTGTCTCACCATAATTACATTAGTAAATGCTAACATGATGAAATGGATTTTAGGATTATGGATTTAATGCATTACTTGTGCTATCAATGTGGAGGACTTAGCCTCAGGACTTGTAATTTCCTATTTTCAAAAAAAAATTTGCTTTGAATTTTGCTCTTTACTCATTGGTAAGATCGCAACTGCTATATGTAACACTGTGATGAGAAGAATGTGATTTTCTAATATCTTAGAAATTAAATTTTAAGATAATGGTATGGGTAGTTTGGGTATTTCTGTTAAAAGGTTTTTTTGGTAAAATAACTAGGTCAGACTGTTCTTGCAAAACAGTGACCTAATCCAGTTTGTGTCGGAGTGCATGGACTCCCTGGAATTTCATGGAAAAGTATGTTTGCTGTGGTTGGTTGTGAGAGATGAAGTAACATTGAAGGCACATGCTTGTTTTTTGTTCAAGATAATGAAGCAGTGATTTTAGCTTAGAAAAGCCAGAGGTTGAATGCCTTCAGGGAGTTTGGAGGAGAGATGACTCGAGTTAGAAGAAAATATAATTTTTCTCCTAGAAAACAATATGGCACAGTTCAGGAAAAGCAGTTACTTCAGTAGAAAATGCCAGTTTGTGAAACTTCCAAATCAGGCGTGTTTCTCTAGATATCTGCAGGTTATCTGAGAAGGGCAACTTTTCATTTACGAGAGTATTCACATACAAAGTCTTCACAATTCAGAAGAAAAAATGAGGGAAAACCATTAAGTAGAATTTAGAGATTTGATGGAGAGATGTAATTTCTCTGGATTCACACTGTCTGAATGTACATTGGGTTGTTTTCTAATGCAGTGATCTCCAACCTTTTTATGCACAGAATCACTTTTTAAGGGCAATCCAGACTCCACTAAGAAAATGTAGAATAAACAGCTTACTTTTAGTGCTCTATAAATCTAAAACCAAGTATATATGGTTGTTCATTTTATCCTATACTCACCATTTCTGTGTGACACTTGTGACTGCACTTCATCTACCCATACCTTTGAAGTCTGGGTTGAAGTTGGAGACTGTTAGTCATGTGCAGTCCATTAAATAGATATCTGTGAAGTGAATGTGATACATGGACTTGATTATCTTTGTTTGGGAGACTGCTGTATCACAGTAGTATGTGTAGCCCAAATAAGCCTTCACTTCAAAAGCACAGGATGACAGAAGTGGCTATTTTTCCCTGCTTGAATCCTCAAAAATCATTATTTCATAAACTGACTTTCAGCTCAATATAATTTTCTGTTGTAACGTTCTTGGTCTGAGACATGCTTCTCAAGGGAAGACTATCCTTGAATTTGTTATGCATTGTTATGTAGTATCATTTGAAATGCCATTTCTAAACTTATTGATTTTTCATAGAATCCCTGCAGTGTGGAAGCAGGCCATTCAGCCCATTGAATCCATACCAACCCTCCAAAGACCATCCCACCCAGACCCACCCTATCCCTGTAACTCTGATATACTTTCGTGACATAAATGGCTAATGCTGTTTTCTTAAGTCGTGATCAAAAATTAATTTTCTCATTCCACGTGTAAATTGTACATTTCCAATTTCTTTTCAAATGGTCCAGTTTCATCACTCTTTGTTATTCTTGGCCAAGGATGTGTCATTTTAGGCAACACTAAACTAAGATAGCACTAGCTACTAGATTACAGTGGAGAGCACGCCTTGGGTTAGAGATATGCACCGCACATGATAACCAAGAGTAAAGGCATTTTTTAAAACCAAGTTTTAAAATTGTTTGTCACTCAGCCACAGGCTGCAGGTGGACCTCTGGATCTGCATCCATGGGACATCCGGAATGTTGCTGGCTGCTTTTAAGTGTGGAGGCAAAAGAGGTCACAAATTTGGTCACAATTTGTTTCTGGGGGCCCAGGTTAGCTTCTATCGCATGGATATTGGAGGCAGGGGTGTGGCAACATTCCCCATCATTTTTCTTCATCCTGCATGGATCACCAAGTTCCACACACAACAGTGGCATCCGGAAGTGGAAGTCATGCAGTGGCATGACAATCAACATATATAGACTGTTTAGAGGGAGCAGGCATGATGTTTGGGGGTCGGTGACTGAGATTGACTTTCAGAGACTCTGTAATGCACCAACCGATCACAATCTCTGGGTCAGAGACCATGGCTCTAATCTAAAAGCACTCTCAGTGAGACTGAATGGTGACTTAGTTATTTCATGTAAGGGAGATTGCCTGCCTGGGTCATTTGACTTCTTTTTTACCTTTGAACAACATTCGTGAGTTGGGTTGAAATTTCAAAGTCATGGCTGTTTTTTTGTGGTACTTGACATTATTGGTTTGGGAAAATATGCTCTAGAAAAACATAGAGAAATGAAATATATTGCTGAGCCATTTATCTGCCATGAAAGCTGAGGTCTTGTTTATGTTGGCGGAGAGCATATGCTTTTCTGTAATGCCTGGCAACAAACGGTTACAAAACAGCCATTCAGACAGTGCTAAATTTCAATTCAGGACATAATTATAGAGCTTGTTGTCGACATTGGTGGGTAAATTAAGGGCAACTCTTCATCTGTGACTGGAAATACCTGATCTGCACACTTTTCAATGCATTTTTCAAACTCCAAACACAATCCATTTGTGACTTTAGGTGCCATTTTTGTGTTTTTTTTTTGATGGGAAGTTGGTTCACAGTGCATTTTATGAGCCACAATGCAACTGCATAAGGAGTGTGGGTGTCAAGCAGGCTAGTTTCAAGCACCAGCACAGTGGCAATGCTGCCAAAGTTGTTTAAAGGCACTCTAAACCGTACCCTTCTCTTCCTTCACACCTGTACTCATCCATCTATGCCATCCCATTAAATTTTGTATGCTACCACTTAACCCCTCTATTCCCATGTGTCCTCTATTCCCATCAGATTTCATTGCTCCTTTTATGTATCCCATGTACCCCCATGCCCTCATGCCCCCATCCCCCTTGGGTCACCGTGGCACCTTAATGACTCAACTATTCATCCAAGAGCCATGGAATAGCAATCGAAATTATTTCAAAATCATTGAAAAATTATGAAACCTGTAATAATCAAGAAAACTGTTTATTCAAACATACTACCATTGACAAAAGTTGCAAAGTAAACTTCTAATGTTTTACAGCCTATTAAGTTTGTAAACAAACAAGATAACACACCATTCATAAGACTTTCAACAGCTCCACAATTGTCTGCAAAGCTGAAACCTTTGAAACTCAGCCAAGCTCTAACAAGTGGCTACCAAAAGAAAAATTCCCAATCAAAGCACAGCACCTTTCAATCATTTGAGGAAACCAAAGCATTTTGCTGCCTTGAGAGCCTTTTAAACAAAAAAAAAGCAATCTCCTTTTACATTGACATTGCAAGAAACCACTTTAATTTTATTGTTTGTACTGTGGATTGAGAGATTGAGAGAAATGAACCTGACTTTTGAAGAGTGAGGATGTATAATGTGTGTTTTGTAACTTGGTAAAAGAAGTAAATCTAGCTGTTTCATGTGTGACAGTGTTATGTTTTGAGGACATTGGTACCATCAGTTATGGATTCTGGATATCTTTATGCTAGTGCACCAATATCGAGTCCCACTGTTTGCTGAGTTGTCCCATTGTGAAAGTTTAACTAAGTGACCAAAATTCCTGAAGTCCCTGCCAGTCTGATTCAGGTTATAATATATACACATCAAGTTTTAGTCATTAACAAGGATATAACTGTTTGTTGTAATCAAATGGATTTTCTTAACCAATACATTATTTTTTAAATGGTTTGCTAATTTGTGGTCTTACTACTCAAACATTTGCCCATTTTAAATCCCACATTCTCACAAACAGTCACTTACAGCCAAGACACAAATATTATGAGTGGAGGACAAAACTGGTATTGTATCACGAGTCTAAGTCAGAAGACTGAATGGCAATGTCTCTTAGACATTTTGATTCTTCAATGATGCCATGCTGTTATCTGCACAGCAATAATTAGTCTTTCTTTACCCCACTTGCTTAATTGGACCTGGGTCTTTCATCCTTCCTAGAATTATTTATTTTAGCACCTCTGAATATAATTTAGCTGTTCTTTCAACGTAGAATTGTGAAGAACAACTTTACAGAAAATGGGGACAGGAAAAGAAATATTAATGCAGCCAGCTTCAGGAGGTTTGTCCTGATTTTGTTTGCATTTCCCTCTGTGTTAAGCTGCAGCTGGACCAATCAGAGGGTTGCTACTATGCTAAATTCTTCTGAAACCACAACATACTGAGCCAATTTTTCTGGACTCAACTATGCCCAAAAAGTAATGTTGTCTCATGTGCATTGGATTGTTTCACTTGTTTTTCTCTCTTACAGTATGAAAATCACGTAGTCCTTGCTCTTCCAAATGTTTTCAATTCCTCAGCAAGCTTTCTTCATGACCTCTCTAATCTAGCATACTTTTCCCGTGCTTGTAACACTCTACACTGCAATTTGATAATGGTGTGCAGGAGCAGAACTGATTTTCATCTCCTATTTAAAAAATGGGGAACCTGACACCAGTGGTTTTGCACAATATACATTCTCAAACTCCATAAAGGCCAGAGGAAAGGCATGTGCAGTTGAGAAAATGGAAAAACCAACTTCATTCAAAAAGAGATAGTAGGAACTGCAGATGCTGGAGAATCTGAGATAACAAGGTGTAGAGCTGGATGAACACAGCAGGCCAAGCAGCATCATAGGAGCATTGCTGTTATTCTGTTTCTCTACTCAATTCTTTTTAAGTTTTGGCTGCACAGTCTGACTAAGCAGTAATGGATTTATTTAATTGGAAGAATAAAGGGAATGCTCAGCTAATTCCAAATAAAAAAGACATGAATTTTTTAAAAAATGGCCTGACCAGACCTGCTGGAAGGAAGTTTAATCTTAACCTATCAATTTGAATGAAACAGGTATGAGCAATTCTAATGGGGAGGGGAGGATAGGTGTGCCTGATTTATGATAAGTAGATCATGAAACTGAATAGAACTTTCAGCTTTCTGATTCTGATAACTGAGAGAGACGTTTCTTGGTTGATGTAGTAGAATTATCTGTGGGTATTTAGAGACTCTTTGTAGGTTTGGGCCACGTATGTTTTCCTGTTTCCTGTTATTATGTGCAATACGAATTTACAAACCTATGGATATGTAAGGTCATTAACCTATGCAGGAGACAGGATTTTCGAAACCTCATATTAAATTTCTTGGCAGAGCTGTGTTTGATTTTTGTGAGTTCCTTGTCAGATTGGAGCTAGTCCATTGCCTCGCACCACTCTCTGGCAACAATTATCAAGCATTGCCCTGGGCTTGCATGTGATTAAATCAATATCTTTTTTATTTGCTAACCAGCATTGAGAATATGATATTTAAGAGTTTGAAATTACTGACATTGCATATTATTGTGTGGTAGAAACCAGTAAGATTTTTATAAAGCATGATATTTCAGTGACTCAGTTGGCTAGAAAGCTGGTTTGTAATGACAAACTTGATGCCAACAGCTTGGGTTCAATTCCCACACCAGCTGATGTTGCTGTGAAGGACTCTCCTCCTCAACTTTTTCCCTCACCAGAAGCTTGGTGACCCTCACGGTAAACCAGTATTCACTCTTCCACTTGCTCACCTGCTCCGACCTCTCTTCTTTCTTTTCTTGTTTTCTTCCTCCTCATGCTTTTTTTTCTTCTTCTCTTTCTTTTTTTGTCCCTTCAACTCACGGCCTCTGATGATGACTCCTGGACTCTGGCGACCTTTGGTGAGGAGAGACGATTCCTGGCTTCTAGTGATGACTCCGGACCTAGCGAAGTGGCCTCCCAGCATGGCTTGGCAACCTCGCGGCAACCTGCAGTGGCCTCCTGGCATTGGTGTGGCGACCTCTCAGCATAGCAGCTTTGTCCCATGTGTGTGTGTGTGTGTGTGTGTGTGTGGGCGTGGAGGGGTTGGTGGTGTGGTCTGTCAGCGTGGCATGGCAACGTTCTGGCCTCCTGTGGCAGCCTCCCGCTGCTGTACTGACCTCTTTGCTGGACATTTTATTTCTGTAACAAAAGAAGCTGTGCCTAGGTACTTTTGTTTTCGTCTAAGTTGACGTTGCAGTTGGTGACATATAAACTTTTCTCATTGATTGATATGCATAAATATATATGCATATTTAAACTGAATTGTTAGTTGTTCTCTCCAGCTTTTGAAATGTGCATCCTTGGAAAGGAAATTTTTGAAAAATGTGAATTTCTAAGCACAATTGTTGATTTGAGAAATGGATGAAACTGTCAATATGGTACTTGATATTCATGTTAGATTATAAGTTAAAGTATACTCATTCAGTACATGTGACAATAGAGGCTATTCTGTTCTAATGAAAGAGCTGCCCTCTCTAATTTATTTAAAGGAACAATTTTGAAGGCAGATAAAAGACGCTGGTGTTCCAGTGTCATAAAATTCAGCTTTGAGTCCAATACTTGTCCAATGTCTTAACTTCTGACAGATGCGGGGGGGTGGGCATAAATTTGAAGGAAGAGCAGGAAAAGTGTCTCTCTCCTTCAAGCAGTGTGTCACTTTAGAATAGTGGATTTAAAGACAGAGCAATAGATGGTCTTAATTAGCTAATGTTGTATACATTGGGTGATAGTGAAATAGAAGAAGCAAAATAACCAACCTTAACATTGGTCTTCACAGGATATGATTGATATGCATAAATATATATACATATTTAAACTGAATTGTTAGTCCTCTCCAGCTTTTGAAATGTGTATCCTTGTAAAGGAAATTTTTAAAGATGTGAATTTCTAAGCACAATTGTTGATTTGAGAAATGGATGAAACTGTAAATATGGTATTTGTTTAGACTGGGACTGTCTGTTTTATTGAGAATAATGATGCTCTGGCATTGGTTGCATGGAAGCAATGATGTTGCATGATAACAATATCATAAAGATATTCAAGTTAGACTATAAGTGAGAAATCAAAGCTGGCAATAGAACATTAGATTTCCTGGGCTGACCCTTGTCATAACATTTTCATGTTTGTGTCAGCTCAGGAGCCATTGTGTACTTTCTTAGTTTATAACTATTGAATGCAACACATTTTAAAGTTTATAACAGCTGTCAAAGCCACAATGCCTTGCACCAGAAAATTGCTCAAAGTGAAATAATTCTTATTGCTAACTGAAACCTTGTTTTGACTTCTGTGTGAAGTGTCTTTCTGCGCTCTTGTGTGCTTTTGTGGAAAGTCTCAACATTTGTGGTACCTTTTTCAATTTTCAAGTAGCGGAGAGGCAAAATCACATTGGCTAACTGGATCCCAAAAAAAAGGGCAGAAAATCAACTTATCCTTTAGCAGGAAAAGGTCCATTTTATAAATGACACAGTACAATTGTTTTTTTTGGAAAATTAGGCCTTTCTAAACTTCCATTAACCATCTCCAAATATTGACATATTCCAAGTGGTATCCTCTTCCTGATGTAAAATCAAGTGTTAGCCACAACAGAATGGAAAATGGTTTAACATTACACACCATAACTGTAATGAAGTACAAATAGCTCCACATAAGTAGAAATGTAATTCTAAAAACTAACCAAAATGTCATAGTGTCAGCAAATTGGAATTCTGTTGTAGAGATCCAAGCATTCAAGGATCATACTTTAAGAACCTGTGCTTTGCTGCAAATGGAGCAAACACGACTGACAGTGTTGTATTTCAAGGACAAACTTGTTAAAATCAGTTTACCAAGTCTTTTGCAACTTTGATAAAAAATGTAATGTAAGTTATTTAAAACACGATCATTCGATGTTCGAATGAAAATGAAAGGATATTTGAACATAAGGAACATTCAAGATGCATGCACATTATTTAAATGTTTACCAGTGTCTTGAGCTTTGCAATATTAATGGGTTCCATAGAGGATGCATTGAAATAATAACACCACATAATAAAGACCAAAGTATTAGCCGATATTAGCCCTACAGTGCTAGCAAAATATTGCTCTAAGCAATGAACCAGAGAATGCCTCTTACCTAATTGTTCTGTTTAAACAGGGGTTAGTGTGTGCACAAGTTCTTTTTGTCTGCAAAGAACATAGCCCAGTATATTAATATGTGTTGTTTCCAGGATGTGTAAGTGTTAAACACTGCAAGCCTGACCAATAATCGTAAATTGTTTGTCACCTGAATTCTTAGCACACTGAGCCAACATTTACTAAATAATTCAGTCACAAATTCTGAACTAATGTTGTTTGGCTTTTTTGAGCGTTTTGCAAGCATGGGCTAGTTGGTTATGTTCAATATTTTGCCTGTTTAGAACAGCTAAAGGAAAATGCGGTTGATATGATTTGCCAGTTTTTGGGATTTACAGTTTACATACCTAGCAGCAGACAGGTACTGAAATTCATATCTTATATTACTCATTTATATGATAAGCAGAATATCTTTTTGTCTTGAATGTAGCATCTTGTGGTGATCATCACTCATGTTGCAACTACAAGGTACTACTGTGAAAGATTTTGATGTACCTTACCTTTCCAGGTATTCTGAGGTATGCTGAGCACTTTTCAAGTCTGACAGTGGCTGCATTAGGCTCATGATATACAATGAGAAATATCCAATCACAGAAGCTATTGATGACTTCATTTGCCTATTTCATGATCAACCTTTGATGGTGAGCAAATGGCTAGGGTCTTATTTACTAGGTTGCTGATAAGGCCAGAGTTGTAGCATGTGGAATTCTAGGAATCCCAATGTGTACCATTCCTGATGAAGGTAGTCTTGCGGTAGACAGTAGTTGAGAACCCCTTGGCAGATTTGTTAACTCGCATGCCAAGGGAAAGATGTTCATTTGACTGATTTGTTTAAAAGTTGGATGCAGAATGAGACGTTGACATATGCAAGGAAATTTTCACATGCAGCTATGGATTCAAGAACAGCGAAAGTATCAACTACGTGACAGACCATATGCAAGAACTAGGAGTTTGGGGGTTATTCTCTGAAAACACATATCTCAGGAATGCAGCAAGATGTTTGTGAGAGCTGGACATAGAAAGACTGAAATAGAATGCAACAGGTGAAGATACCAGTTGCACTCTGCTACAAGGCTGTAGCAACATGAGTGGTATTTACAGAATGCTGTCATCAAGCCGATGTTCTGCTTATAACACAAATGGATAACATTGGATGTGAATTTCAGTGCTAGTATATTGCTAGGTGTGTACACCACATGTCCCAAAGACTGGTAGATTGTATCAAACAGCTCCTGATCATGTTCGTCCAGTTTGTGCTTACAAAATTCAAAATACAGTGTGCAACATTAAATGTGATTCTTGGACTGGACAACACAAACCCAAGTGTGCTAAGAGTTATCGGTGATAAGCAATGTTAACGTCAGTTAGATTTGCAACGTGATGCATTTATTTTCACAGACTGGAAACTACATACATTAAAACACTGGGTCTGTTCTTTGCCAACAAAAATATAATGTTGCAATTGAACAAAGTAAGCAATAGCTATTCTCTAGTTCAGTTCTCCGGAAAATCCTTGATCAGAGTCAACCTGCCTGGTTTGAATTTGAGCAAAGCTGGACAGTTAATTAACAGCCATTAACAAAATGATCATGGCAGCACCTCTCTTGATCAGAGTCCAGTTGACAAATGGACAGCACACTCTGTTCAGACACCATAAAAATATTTTTTCCCTTTACATTGGTATTCTTAATCCATACTGCTTACTGTGAAGCAGTTAGATTTTGACTAATGTTTTGTTTCAGAATAATAACATTTGAGTTTGGAGCAGCTAATCTTTTGATGGAATACGTTTTGTCAAAGGCCTTTTATTTTGTAATTTGCAGAGGAATGGGTTTATGAAATAAGTCCGGAGGCTATTTAGAGGACAATCAAGTAGAATGGAGAAGACAGTTGTTCTATGGGCACTCACATCTCTTAGGATTGGGTTGTTTGTTTTGTTCATGGCCAGAAGGGTGTGACTACGAGTGAGTTAGCTAAGGGGATCCAAAGGGCAGGAACACAGTAGCTTCAGTTGTTGCAATGGAGCAATAGGCCTGATGATCTTTCAACTTGCCTGGATGAGAGTGAGTGCTGCAGGACTAAGAGATAGGCCTAAGAAGAAATGGAAAGGAATGCAATGTAGTACGGTGAGGAGGATTGAGGTTTAAGGACATCTGGTCAGGGATTGAGAGGAATTAGCAGTGAGAAGGTGAATCATTTAGTTGTCATGGTCCATGTGTGTACCAATGACATTGGTACGACAAAAAGTAGTGTCAGTATGAATAGCTAGGTGCCAAATTAAGAAGCAAAACTGAGAAATTCATAATCAGTGCACTATTACCTGAGCCATGTGTGAAATATTGTAGAGCAAATCAGATTATAGAGATAAACGTGTGGTAAATTAAATAATAGACTCAAGGCCAAAGAGAACGGTATTAAGACTGTAAATAAGATGAGGGAACAAATTGAGTAGAAATAAGAAATGATATTGATAAAAAGACATTTGTGGGTGTAGAGTACAGCATTCCCCTCCCCCGCTTTCACACAACAGCAAACACATGATAGTATAGAACATAAAGGAGCAAATAATGAAAGATTCTCAGAAAGGCATGCTGACAGTTTTAAATTTTAAATCTTAATTTCCAGACCTAATGGAAGAGTCAGATGTGCAAAGCTAAACTAGATGAGCTTATAAAATGTTTGATGGTATAGTTCTTGGAGCAGCGTGTTCTGTAGCCAACCTGAGGGCATGCCATATAAGTCTCACAATTGTGCAACGAGATGGAATTAATTAATAATTTTGATGAAAGTGCCCCCAGGTTGTAGCAGCAAAAAATATCTTGAAGTTTTACTCTCAGTTTCACCAAGAGAAGATGAGGTCTAAGACTATGTTACATAATTGAAAACAAAAGCAATTATGGAGAATGAAATCAGAGCTGGCTAAAGTTCACTGGCAAATTAGGTTAATGGATGGATTAATGGAGATACAATGGCAAACAGTTAAGGGGATGGTTCAGTAGATATATGGAATTAATACATTTCAATCAGAGATAATAATTCCAAGGAAGAAACCCACAGTCTACGGTTAACTACTAATGTTAAAGGTAGTATCAAACTTAAAAAAAAACATATAATTGGGCAAAGATGGATGGCAGGTAAGAAAATTGGTGGGTGCTTCACTTAAGCTTAAATCAAAATATATTCCAGAAGACTCTAACAATCCTTGAACCACCGTTATTTACCTCACTGGATCTCAAAACAATGTAAGCTGGGCCTCAGAACCATTTTAAAAGAAATTACTATAGCTATATAATAATTAAAAGTTAATTGTTAACTTCAGACACATAGAAAACCCACCAGTTACAAAGTAAAAAATCAGAAACCCAAACTTACAATAAATGTTGTTCAACAACCTACATAAATCTCACATTTTATAATCACAGAACTCAGGAAAATGACAATCAGCAGAGAAGTTTAATTTTCCAACCCTCCCTTGTACTCTTCCTTGTACTTACCTACCATCCCATCAGCATCCACATCCAGAGGACCATTCGTCTCCATTTCCATCACCACCTGCAGGATGCCATCACCAAACCCTTCCCTTCCTTGTCAGGCTTCTGCAAAGACCATTTTCCATGGGACACCTTGGACCACTACTCCTTCACTACCGACATCCCGCCCAACCCACAGCACCTTCCCCTGCATCGCAGAATGTGAAACACATGGCATTTAGTTCATCCCTCCTCAATATCCTTGGACCCAGACACACCTTCCAGGTTAAGTAGCTCTTTATCTGCATTTCACTCAATCTCGTCTACTGCATTCGCTGCTCACAATGTGGTCTCCCCTACATTGGGGAAATGAAGCATTGACTGAGTGACCACTTCACAGAACACCTCCGTTCTGTCTGCCAAAAAACATGCCTTGCCAACATCTCTGTCTCTGGCTTGCTGTAGTGGTCCAGCGAAGCTCAGCACAAGCTGGAAGAACAGCACCTCATTTTCCACTTGGGAACTCGACAGCCTCCTGGACTCAATATTGAGTTCAACAATTTTAGGCCTTGATCTCTCCCATGCCCTTTGCCCCAACTACCGCATATCAGGCCTTGTTATCACGTAGTCAGCTATTATACAACACCAATTGTTAGTAGCTGTTCATTCTCCTAGGCTGACCTTTATCCACTCCTTTGTCTGTCTAACGATTCTTCTCTCTCTTTGGACTCTATCTTCACCTATCATTTACTCCTTACCCCATCCCCTGACTCTATCTTTTGCATAAAAAACAATCTTTTCCGAGCTGCCATCAGTTCTGAAGAAGAGTCACTGGCCCCGAAACATTAACTTTGATTTCTCTCCAAAGATGCTGCCAAACCTGCTGAGTTTTTCCAGCAATTCCCATTTTTGTTGTGGAAGTGAAAGGGCTGTTCAATAATCAATAGTCACCCACTTAAAAAAGATTTAGCATTTTTATTACTTCAAGAGTTCAAGTCTTTGGAACTTTCTTCTGAAACAGTGGTGGAAGTAGAGTCCTTGAATATTTTCGTGGCAGAGTTGATAGACTCTTGTTAAGCAAAAACAAGGCAGTGAAAAGTTCTGTGGTCGGCAGGAATATGGATTTGAGGTTGTACCCAGATCAGCATGAACTTAGAGAATTAAGGAGCAGACTCGAGTGTCTGCATGTCCTACTCCTTGCTTTATTTCAGCTGCAATGAATATTAACCATAAGGACAACAATCCCAAACCATAATTGATCTTCTGAAATTTTCCACTGTAAGGTAACTTTCATTGAAAAGACTAAATGTTGGCTGTTGTGTGTTTTGTTTGTGTTTCGTTACCGAGTTATAGCTTTGAAATTGTTTTCTTCATGAATTCCTTTGATGCCGATTCATATTGTTATTTTCAAAGTTAATACTGAAGATGCTTAGTTCTTTTTAATTTGTGTTCTTGCTGAGTCAGATTTCAAAAATTAAGTATGCTCGATGTTGGGTAACATGATTTGCAGCTGAATATTTTGTGCATTTAAATTAATTGTTTCCCTTATGTAATTCAATTCTCATCGAGGCTATAAAATTTGATACTGTCTAGCCAATGATTTTTGAGAGTTTTATTGCATATGAATTTTGATCCTATTATTTCCTTTTGAAGACTTGCAATAAAATTATCTTAATATGCAGTTCTACTGATCTTTTAAGACAATGAAATATGACATTTCTGTATTGTCATAGATTTGAATGTTTTGGATTGCATCCAGATTATTTATTCAAGATGGGAGCAGGATGAGAACATGAGACTAGATACCTGCAGGTTTAACCTTTCCATGTGTCAGGCGATGACTCAGTTGAGAAAGTTATGTTAGTGCACATACTGTACTATCAATTCTTTATACAGGATTTTGGATTGTAACGTTGCAGGCAATAATGAATTTGTTCTGTCAAGTCAATGCAGTTCCTCAGCCTTGCTCTTAGTTATTTGCACTGCTTTCATCAGTCTTTTTTGTACTGACAGTTTTCAACTTCTGTAAATGAACTTGAATTGCAATATGACAGATTGGTCACGGAAATAGAATTTTGTACGACCAGTTACACTCAACCCGTTTTTAGTACTTCCACCCTGTTCTACATGGAGCTGCACTTACAAAAGATCTGAACTGATTATGATTTATAAGCATCCTCCATGAAGGTCTAATAACCTTAGCAAGATACATGAAAGGGTCAGAGAATATAATGGGATAAATCAAGATTCAGAAACAACATAATTTTTAATGCATAATTTTTATTTGGAAAGCTCATAGATTCTTACATCTTGAAAAAGTAAGATGTTTAACGTAAAATACACTGAAAGTGCTATAAATACGGGTTCAATTCTGGCAATGCCTGTCCAAAGGAAAATAGTGAATGTTTCAATTCTGCAGCTTTTCATAAGTACAGACTTTGTTCTCCTATTCATGGATGCGACCTTACTTGTTGACTTCTAGCATTTTCTATTTTTATTTCAGATTTCCAGCATAACACTATTTTGCTTTTGTATGTAGTTTGATAATTTAATGTTTTGGAAAGATGGGTCAAAACAGATAATATGAGATGCAATAAGCTTTGATTTTGAACAGTTAATAAAGATCATATTAGATTATCAGAAAGCAAAATAACTAAGAATTAGTTATCTAATTTCTGAAAAGTAGTCATCCTCAAATAAATATCCAAATTGCTTACAGAAATACTGCAGTAATACTATAGGAACATCTAACTTCAACCAAGACATAGGTAATACTTAGTTTATGAGGACAAAAAAAAAGTCTGGTCCTTGAATTAACAAACATTTAATAAGGCATTGACACCTTTCCCTAAAATCTATGTAGCAGAAGTCAACAAGAGAGGATACCATACTTAACATTATCCTCACCAATCTGCCTGCCTGCCGCAGAAGTATCTGTAAATGGTGGTGTCAATAGAGTGACCACCACACAGTCCTTGTGGGGACAAAATCCCATCTTCACAGTGAAAATACCCTGCATTGTGTTGTGTGGCACTACCAGTGTGCTTAACAGGCTAGATTTTGACCAGATTTAACAATTCAAGACTGGGCTTCTTTGAGACTTTTTAGGCTATCAGTAGCAACAAGATTGTTCCCAAATACAATGTGCAAACTCATGGCCTGGCACATCCCTCACTCTACCATGATCATCAAGCCAGGAGACCTCCCCTGATTCAATGAAGAGTGGAGGATGGCATGCCAGGAGCAACACCCAGGTATTACTAAAGCTAAGTGTCAACTTTGTGAAGCTACAGCACAAGACAAGCAACATAAGCATCAAGTGATATACAGAGATAAGCGATTCCACAATCAACTTATCAGATCTAAGCTCTGCAGTCTTGCCACATTCAGTCTTAAATGGTGGTGGATAATTAAACAACTCAGTGGAGGAGGAGGCTTCACAATTATTCTTAACCTCACTGATAGAGGAGCCCAGCACATCAGTGCAAAAAATAAAACTGAAGCATTTATAACAATGTTCAGCCAAAAGTACCAAGCAGATGATCCACCTCAGCCTCCCCAAGCACCTCAGATAGCAGTCTTTAGCTGATTTGATTTACTGCATATGATATCAAAAAATGATTGGAGGCATTGGTACTGCAAAGGCTCTGGACCCTGACAACATTCAGACAACAGTACAGAAGACTTGTGCTCTAGAAATTGCTTTTCCCCTGCACAGCTGTTCTAGTACAACACAGGCATCTACCCACAATGTGGAAAATTGCTTAGGAATGACTGGTATCTAAAAAGCAGGATGAATTCAACCCAGCCCATTACTGCCCATTCTTGATCATCAGTAAAGTGATCGAAGGTGCCAACAACAGTGCTATCAAGCAGCACCTGAGCCATAACCTGCTCATTGACATTTTGTTTGGATTTCACCTGGGCTACTCAGCTCCTGACCACATTTCAGTTTTGGTTCAAACATGGACAAAAGAATTCCAGAGTTGAGATGGAAGTGACAGCCCTTGGTATCAAGGCTATATTCAACCCAGTGTGGCATCAATGAGCCCGAGTAAACTTGGAGTCAATGGCAATCGGGCATAGTTCTGCACTGGTTAGAGTCATACAAAGGAAGATGGTTGTGGTTGTTGGAGATCAGTCATCTCAGCTCCAGGACATCTCTGCAGCAGATTCATTACACACCATTACCTATAAGTTCTCCTACAAGCCACACACTATGCTAACTTGGAACTGTATTGCCTGTTCATCTCTGTTGCTGGATCTTAATATTGACCATCTCTTCCAAACAGCACTGTTTTTTTTTCCTTTATACTCCAAGTATTGCATCAGTTCGAGAAGGCAGCTCAATACTATTTGCAGATAATTGGGCTGATAAATGTTGGCCTAGCCTACAGTCTGTGCATACATTTAAAATATTGATGATGCCTGAACTTTGAGATGGGAAGGAGCTGCATGTCTATTAAAACCTTTGTATGACTCTAACCAGTGCAGAACTATCCCCGATTGCCATTGACTCTAAGTTTACTAGGGCTCATTGATGCCACACTGGGTTGAATGTAGCCTTGATATCAAGGGCTGTCACTTTCATCTCACTTCTGGAATTCTTTTGTCCATGCATGAACCAGAGCTGAAATTATTGTCACTTCCTTGGGAGGGTTTTGCTATTTGATATAACTTCTTAATGGTTTCCTTTCGGAATCCCAACTTCTACAAACACTTCTGATTCATTAAGATTTTAAAACCTTCTCTATTTCTGCAAATGTAGACAGAGTTGGAGGTTCCTTCCCTGCATCAATTCCTGTCCCTGCTGGCTCCGATTCTGTACCTCCTCATTTGTCATTAAAGTCAGAAAAACATGAGATTCTAGAGAAGAAGTCAAAACTCCATTCTGAGGAAGGGTCACTGGACCCGAAACGTTAACTCTGATATTTTCTTCACAGATGCTGCCAGACCTGCTGAGCTATTCCAGCAACTTCAGTTTTTGACCTCATCAGAAGTTGGTGAGGAGAAGTATTAAAAAAGAAGCTTCAAAGCTGAAAAAGAAATCTCTGAAACTTCAGTGAAGTGGTGCTGGAGCTGCAGTTAGGAGTGTGACCATAATGAAATAGAGGACTTTTTTATAACTAAGGTTCATACCTTTGTTATCTCAATCATTCTAAAGCTCACAGTTGTTATAACAGATCATTCCTTGATCTATCAAGGATTAAAATAGTCTACTCCAAGATCTATTTCCCTGAGTTGGCCTAAGAGTTTTGATTTTCTTTTGCCTTCACAGGAGATTACACAGTTTCTGTTATATGGGTTCAATGGACTTATTATGCTCATGTGTAGCACAATTGAATGGGACCAACTCACTGGACCAGGTCTTATTGGAGATCTTGAGATAACAAGGTGTAGAGCACTTCCAAGTGGATGATCCTTCTCGGCCAACGTCAGTGGTCTCCAGCATCACAGATACCAGTATTTAGCCAATGTGATTTGTTCCATGTGATGCCAAGAAATTGTCACAGGCACAGGATACTGCAAAATCTCCAGACCCTGATAACATTCCAGCAACAATACTGAAGACTTGTGCTCCAGAACTTGCCACTCCCCTAGCTAAGCTGTTCCAATACAGCTACAATATCGACATCTACTTAACAATGTGTAAAATTGCCCAGGTTCATCCTGTATGCAAAAAGCAAGACAAATCCAACCAGGCCAGTTGACACCCCATCAGTCTACTCTCGATCATCAGTAAAGTGATGGAAGGTGTCATCAACAATGCTATCAACATGCACCTGTTCAACAATGACTACTCACTGACTCCTCAATTTGCAATTTGCCAGGGTCACTCAACTTTTGACCTCATTACAGCCTTGGCTCAAACAGGGCAAAAGAGCTAAATTCCAGAGGTGAGGTGAGAGTGACAGCCCTTGACATCAAGGCTGCATTTGAGTGTGGCATCAAGCAGCCCTAGCAAAACTGGAACCTACATGATTAGGGGGGGTATTCTCCACCGTTTGGAGTCATACCTGGCATATAAGATGATGTTTGTAGTTGTTAGAGGTGCATCATCTCAGCTCCAGGACATCCCTGCAGGAGTTCCTCAGGGTAGAGTCCTCAGCCTGACCATCTTCAGCTATTTCATCAATCACCTTCCCTCCATCACAAGGTCGGAACTGGGAGTGTTTGCTGATGATTGCACAACGTTCACTGCCATTTGTGACTCCTCAGATACTGAAACGGTCCATGTTCAAATGCAACAAAATCTGGACAATATTCAGGATTGGGCAAATAAGTGGCAAGTAACATTCACGCCACATAAGTGCCAGGTAATGACCATTTCCAACAAGAGAGAATCTAACCATTGACCCTTGACATGCAACGGTGTTACCCTCACTGAATCCCTCACTATCAACATCCTAGGGTTACCACTGATTTGAAACTCAACTGGACTCATCATATAAATACAACGGCTACAAGAGCAGTTCAAAGACTAGAAATACACTGGTGGGTACCTCACCTCCTGATTCCCCAAAGCCAGTCCACCATCTACAAAGCACAATTCTAGAATTCTGAACCATCACCAGTGAAGTATTACTTACATACTTCCAAGTTAGGATGGTGTGTGACTTATAGGGATGTTGAAGAAAATACTGAAGTGCAAAATTATGACTGTGAAATATTACTGAATCGGATTGTACCATAAATGTCCAGATTAGCACTATTTTACATTGTATACAGGATAGCAGAAGTTGTTACTCTAACTGTCATTCAACTGTGCAAGATGATAAATAAAATTGTACAGTATTGCAACAATAGGACAATGGGACTTATTTGTATTACACTATAATTGGTAAAACAAAGTTACACCTTACAACAAATTTATAGGTCAATGCAACATTACACAATGTTCTAATAGATAAATATATTCTAATTGTGTAGATTGTAGCTGTGAGGGAATACAGGTTTATGGAAAATTATCAAATTTCACTGTACCATAACTGTTTGATTATGCAAAACTGGTAATGCTACATTTTATTGTAACAATGTAGGGCAGTATAAAGCAAACAATATGTAACATATACTATGATGCCATGCAGAACTGCAGCACACCATAATTTTATCAAAAGTGTGAAACTATGAAATAGAAACTGCAGTGATATTCTAGAAAAAATAAGTAATGATATATTTCCCTTTAGTTGAATATTTTCCAAATAACGTAATATAACTGCCCATAATAACTCAGTAGAATGTCAGCATCAAAACATATGAAATTAACTGAACCAATTTTCTCAGAGATCCATTTAAGGGATTTAAACTTTTACATAATTCAAGTGGAGAAGGTGTAATTTCCTTACCTTGCAAAAAATAGACTGTGATAAAATTCAGAGTTACTTCTTGAAAAATAAAGATAAAATGCCAAAACAAGTTTTAAAAAGCTGCTCACATACGCTAGCATCAATGTTTGCACTGTAACCTTTGAGAATTACCCACAAATTGCTTCTACTTACAATGACTTTTGAAACATAGCACAACTGACATTTGGGCCCCTTGCAGAAAGTTTTACTGCTGGAGCTCCCATTTTATCTGGTTGATACCATGATTGGCATTGGAATTAATGTTATTGAGAAATGGTGTTTACAGTACCTGGAATGAAAACAGACGGGGAAAAAAAACTATATTTATTCAACAAGGTATTTGCCTTGATTCGATCCAAGCCACCTGTTCTGATTCTGCCATGAGATTAAAACCTGAAAAAAACCTCCAATTTTTTTCTAAAGAAGGGTCTAGGCCCGAAACGTCAGCTTTCCTGCTCCTCTGGTGCTGCTTGGCCTGCTGTGTTCATCCAGCTCTACACCTTGTTATCTCAAGATCTCCAATAAGACCTGGTCCAGTGAGTTGGTCCCATTCAATTGTGCTACACATGAGCATAATAAGTCCATTGAACCCATATAACAGAAACTGTGTAATCTCCTGTGAAGGCAAAAGAAAATCAAAACTCTTAGGCCAACTCAGGGAAATAGATCTTGGAGTAGACTATTTTAATCCTTGATAGATCAAGGAATGATCTGTTATAACAACTGTGAGCTTTAGAATGATTGAGATAACAAAGGTATGAACCTTAGTTATAAAAAAGTCCTCTATTTCATTATGGTCACACTCCTAACTGCAGCTCCAGCACCACTTCACTGAAGTTTCAGAGATTTCTTTTTCAGCTTTGAAGCTTCTTTTTTAATACTTCTCCTCACCAACTTCTGATGAGGTCAAAAACTGAAGTTGCTGGAATAGCTCAGCAGGTCTGGCAGCATCTGTGAAGAAAATATCAGAGTTAACGTTTCGGGTCCAGTGACCCTTCCTCAGAATGGAGTTTTGACTTCTTCTCTAGAATCTCATGTTTTTCTGACTTTAATGACAAATGAGGAGGTACAGAATCGGAGCCAGCAGGGACAGGAATTGATGCAGGGAAGGAACCTCCAACTCTGTCTACATTTGCAGAAATAGAGAAGGCTTCAGCCTTACCTTTTGCACTGATGCACTGGACTTTTCTATCATTGAGGATGGGGATATTTGTGGAGCCTCCTCCTCCAGTGAGTTTAATTGTCCACCACTATTCACTACTGGATGTGGCAGGACTGCACAACTTAGATATTATCTGTTGGTTGTGGATTCACTTAGCACTATCTATCACTTGCTGCTTATGCTATTTTGGAACACAAGTAGTCCTTTTTGGTAGCTTCACCAGGTTGACACCTCATTTGTAGGTACAGCTGGTACTGCTCCTCGCATGCTATCCTGCACTCTCCATTTAACCAGGGTTGATTCCCTGACTTGATTGTAATGGTTGAGTTGGAGTATGCCAGGCCATGATGTTAATTGTTTTGGAGTACAATTCTGCTGCAGCTGCCAATGGCCCACAGTGCCTCATGGATCCTCAGTCCTAAGTTGCTCGGGCTGTTCAAAATCTGTCCCATTTTGCACAGCGACAGAGCCTCATAAAATGATGGAAAGTATTCTGAATGTGAAGGCAGGACTTTGTCTCTACGAGGACTCTGCAAGATGTCATTCTTAATGATACTGTTATTGACAGATACATCTCCAGTGGATTGGCAGAATTAAGTCAGTATGTTTTTCTTTCTTTTTGGTTTCCTAACCACCTGCAACAGACCCCCAGTCTAGTAGCTATGTCCTTTTAGACCCTACCAGTTTGATCAGTAGTGCTACTGCCAAGCCACTGTTGGTGGTGGACATGGAAATCCTCCACCAAGTGTATATTTTGCGTTCTTGCCACCCTCAATGCTTTCTCCAAGTGTTTTTCAATGTGGGGGATGACTGATTCATCAGCTGAAGGAAGATAGTTGGTGGTAATCAGCAGGAGGTTTCCTTGTCCATGTTTAATCTGATGCCATTAGTCTTCATGAGGTCCAGAGTGAATGTTGAGGACTCCCAAGCCAACCCCCTCCCAGCTGTATACCACTGTGCCATCACCTCCACTGGGTCTTTCCCACCAATGGCACACAACATATCTAAGGACGATGATGGTCGTGTCTGGCACATTGTCTGTAAAGTATGATTTTATGTGTATGATTATGTCAGCTGTTGCTTCACAAGTTTGTGAGACAGCTCTTCAAATGTTGGCACTAGTCCCCAGATGTTAGTAAGGAGGACTTTCAATGCCATCATAGCAATTAAGGAGTTATGTTTTTGAAATTCAACCAATGGTCGTTTCCCCATGGGTGGGTCTGAGTTTCATTTCTTGGCCCCAAAAGTCTCTCGTCATAGGTGTGTCTAAAACTCATGGCACATTGCTTAATTTTTTTTTTCTTTATTCATTCACGGGATGAGGGCTTCACTGGTCAGGCAGCATTTATTGCCCATCCCTAATTGCCCAGAGGGCGGTTAAGAGTCAACCACGTTGCTGTGGGCCTGGAGTCATATGTAGGCCAGACCAAGTAAGGATGGCAGTTTCCTTCCCTTAAGGACATTAGTGAACCAGATGTTTTTTCTCCCCCCGACAATTGACAATGGATTCATGGTCATCATTAGACCCTTAATTCCAGATATTTATTGAATTCAAATTCCACCATCTGCCATGGTATGGCCATCTGCCATGGCGGGATTTGAACCCAGATCCCCAGAACATTATCTGGGTCTCTGGATTAACAGTCCAGCGATAATACCACTAGGCCATCACCTCCCCTAATACCTGAACATTAACAAAGTTATCTCAAATTAGCGATAACAAGGTATAGAGCTGGATGAACACAGCAGGCCAAGCAGCATCAGAGGAGCAGGAAGGCTGACGTTTCAGGCCTAGACCCTTCTCCAGCATCTGCAATTCCTACTATCTCTATCTCAAATCAGCAGTCTGCTCACTATATGGTTTCCTGACACTGTCCTTGTTCATGGACAGCTGCATATAAAGTTAGCACATTTGCAGTGCTGTGTGAATTTAGAAGAAATTATTGCTTATAGTTTTCTTTCCGTGGACCACACTACAAAAACAATAATCAAGTCATGTTTAAATGTACAGAAGTATACATTTCTGTAAAATCTTTATTCTTTGTTCTTCAAATGAGTGAATAACAAAATGGATCCAAGACAACAAGGTGCAGGGCTGGATGAACACAGCAGGCCAAGCAGCATCATAGGAGCAGAGAGGCTGACGTTTCGGGCCTAGACTCAGTTCCTACTATCTCTGACAAAATGGATCCATGCTGGATCTTGCAACATTGCCAGTCCTTCAATAACTAAGCTGCAAAGTGGGAAAACCTATTAAACTTGGAGCAAGGCTTTGGAGCTGGAAATTATCAATAACATTGTAATTTTTTTATTCATTTGTGGGCATCACTGGCTGGCCAGCATTTATTGTCCGCCCCTAGTTGCCCTTGAGAAGATGGTGGTGAACTGCCTTCTTGAACCACTGCAGTACACCTGTTGTGAGTTGACCCACAATTCCATTAGGGAGGGAATTCCAGGATTTTGACCTCGCGACAGTGAAGGAAAATTGAATACTGTGTAAAGTCAAGTGAAATTTCTGTCTCTTTACTGTTCAATGAGCAGTAAGTTCATAATGCTTTAGATATTTCAGTGTCCATTTGCACACAATGCAGGTATTCTAATTTTGGCACTTCTCAATACCCATGCATGTACAAACAAGGAACAAAAGTAGACCACTCGGTCCTTTGAGCTGGCTCCACCATTCAACTCTTATGTTATTGCATACCCAAATAATCTTTCATCCTCTGATTATCAAGAATCTATCTACCTCTGCTTTTAAAAATATGCAGGCAGCCAACCATCTAGTGCCACGTCTGGTCATGGGCTGCCCAGCAGATGCCATAATTGTTTGCAGAAGTAAATAAGAATAGACAGAGATTGGAGAAACAATCAGTTTGCATGAACATCTGAATGTCTTTCCTTTTCATCTATTACGGCCCATATATCAATTGCTTCTGACATTTTGCTCTTTGATTTCAAATGCTGAATAATGTCTCCAATAATTATTTTTTGCATGTTAAAGTACCTGACAACTATAAACTTCTGTGCTCTGTACTGAGTCCTGCAGCATTTCAGCAAAACATAGGAAATCAATATTAAGTAGATTTTTTAAAAAATCTTTTAGCAACTTCAAGTAAGAGTTATTCTGGTAAACTAACATGAGTTGTAATCCATCTCCAAGCCTATCTATTTAACTGATGAGGTGACTTTGTGATGACAGTCACATACTAGCATGCTGGACTAAGCATACCTCCTGTTAATGTTGTTTTATTTTTAATTCAAAACTGTGCTTGGTTAAAGTAAATTTTAATTTCATAATCAGAGGCGCAGAATATTATTTTCAAATTGGATGAGAAACAAATGAGTAATAGACTGACATTTTAAAAGTAACAATTCCTTCTAGCCAAAAGATATTTTATTGCCGGAAGTTGCTCTAAGCTGTAACCGTAGTTAAGGAACATTATTTTTATAGATTTGTACTGAGAACAGGAACTCTTGTACATGCACAAGTTCTGTCATTTGTTATGATGAATGAATGCTTTAAATGTAACTGGGCAAATCCAGTTTTGCAAACAACTGTGTGAAAGGCTAATTTGTCAGCTTCAAGTCTTTTCCCTTGCATACCTAATAATGTGTCAGTATGCCATACAATCTCATTTTCTCTGCAGTATCTAATGATGCACAGTAATGTTGTTTACAGGTTTATGTACTGCAAGGTTCACTAATTAATTTTGAATTCCTTTTATAGAATAGCAACCAGCTTAACGTTTTATTTAAGACCTCCCATATGGCAATTAGGTTCTTGCACCCGCACCGCCCCCCCACACCTATATGTGAACACCCAAGAGAGCAATTAGAAGTTAAAATGTAATTTGTGGAAAAAAATAACCGCCGCCTATAGTTTTTGTGAAGGGTAACTAAATCTTAATTATAATTAGGAGCTGAGAAGTCAGTCCAGAATGCATAACTATTTAATTAGAAGCTGTTTTAAATGCAAGAATTTCCAGCAGTGCTATTTGCATATAATTATATACATTTTAGAGGGTGGAAACAGACCATTCAGCCCACTTGGTCTGCACTAGTGATTATTGCTGTACATGAGACATTCTTGCATTCAATTTCATGTAGCGGTGAAAACTTATATTCCTTCCTTCCTCATGTATTTATTCAGTTTTCCTGTAAAAGCATCTATACCATTCATCTCAACTACTCCTTATGGTAGTGCAAGATACTGCTCTTGGTGTACAAGTTTCTCCTGAGTTCCATATTTAACTTTATTAATTTTTTGATTTTATTGAACAGAATGTTTGTTGTTGACATGACCAGCATTAATTGCTTATGCCCCTAGTTTTGAATTCATCCGTCTTACAGAAAGACTTTTGCTATTCATCTTAGCTATGCCCCTCATGATTTTATAAACCTTTATAAGCTCACCGCTCAACCTCCCAAGCTCCAGTGAAAAATGTCCCAGCCTATCCAGTCTCTCCTTATAATTCAGTCTTGGCGGTCACAGCATCATCCTGGTAAATCTTTTCTCAACCCTCTCCAATTTAATTATATCCTTCCTATAGCAAGGCAACCAGAACTGTACACAGTACTCCAAAAGTGACCTCAGCAATGGCCTGTACAACTTCAACATGACATCCAAACTTCTATGCTCAGTCGGTCTGGCAGCATCTGTGAAGGAAAAAACAGAGTTAACGTTTCAGGTCCGGTGACCCTTCCTCAGTTCTTTCGGTTTTTACTCTTCTATACTCAGTGGTCTGAGCAATAAAAGCAAATGCACTGAATGCCTTCTTAAATACCCTATCTATCTGTGATGCAGCTTTCAAAGAACTACATACCTGAACCCCTCGGCCTCTCTGTTCTACAACACTACCCAGGGTCCAACCGTTAACTTTATAAGTCCTATCTTTGTTTGTTTCACCAAAATGCAATACCTCATATTTATCCAAATTAAACTCCATCTGCCACTCCTCAGCCCATTGGCCCAATTGATGAAGATCCCTTTGTAATCTTAGAAAATCTTCTTCACTGTCCACTATACCACCAATTTCAGTATCATCCTCAAACTTACTAACCATGCCTCCGAAATTCTCATCTAATTCGTTTATCTAAATTACAAAAAAAGGGGACTCAGCACTGATCCATGCAGAACACCACTGGTCACAGGCCTCTAGTCTGTAAAATAATCCTCCAACACCACTCTGTCTCCTGCCATCAAGCCAATTTGTATCCAATTAGCAAGCTCTCCCTGAATCCCTAATCTAACTTTACTAATTAGCATACCATGCAGAACTTTGTCAAAGACTTTACTAAAGACCATGTAGACAACATCTACCACTCTGCTCTCATCAATCTTTTTGGTTACATCCTGAAAAATTGCAATCAAGTCTGTGAGATATAATTTCCCTTGCACAAATCCATGCTGACCATCCCTTACCAGTCCTTGCCTCTCAAAATCATTTCTCTCCAATAACTTCATGAATTTGCAATAAATAGCCTGAGCGCTTGACTTAGCATAATGGCCAGTTTCAATGTGCATTTTAATATGCTTTGGATTCTGTATTATGACATCTGACTCAAATATTTGGTTACCTTGTCCCAGTTAAATTGATGGCCTTCATTGTCTGAATGTACAGATATTAAGGAGAGTTTGTTGTGCTGTTTTGCTGCTCGTTGATATTCATGTATTCTGATGGCTAGTTTCTTTCCTGTCTGTCCGATGTAATGTTTGTGGCAGTCGTTGCATGGTATTTTGTAAACCGCGTTTGTTCTGCATGTTGTGGGAATGGGGTCTTTAAACCTTGTAAGTGTTTGTCGTAGTTTGGCTGTGGGCTTGTGGACCACCATGATTCCTAGTCTTGTTGTCAGTTCCGATATGTTCTTGATGTAGGGCAGTGTGGCCAGTGTGTTAGAGCATACTGTGTCCTCCTGTTGTTGTCTGTTTTGTAGGTATCTGTGGATGAAGTTATGGGGATATCCGTTTAAAGCGAGGATCTTGTATAAGTGTTCTTCCTCTTCCCGGCATAGTTCTGGAGTGTCGCAGTGTGTCCTGGTCCATTCAAATAGTGTCCTAATGCAGAGATAGTAGGAACTGCCGATGCTGGAGTCTAAGATAACAAGGTGTAGAACTGGATGAACACAGCAGGCCAAGCAGCATCAGAGGAGCAGGAAAGCTGATGTTTCGGGTCTGGACCCTTCTTCAGAAGTGGGGGAGGGGAAGGGGGTTCTGAAATAAATAGAGAGATGGGGAGGCGATGATGGAAGGTGGATAGTGGAGCAGATAGGTGGAGAGAAGACAGACAGGTCAAGGAGGCGGGGATGGTGCCAGTAAAGGTGAATGTAGGTAGAGAGTTGGGATAGGAGTTGGTCAGTTGGGAGGGAGGGGTGGGTAGGTGGGAGGGAAGACGGACAGATCAAGGAGGCGGGGATGAGGCTAGTCCACATTGTCCATAATGAAGTCCACATTGAGACCATTAGGCTGCAGGGTTCCCAAGCGGAATATGAGGTGCTGTTCCTCCAGCCTTTGGGTGGCATCGTTGTGGCACTGGAGGAGGCCTAAGATGGACATGTCATCCAAAGAGCGGGAGGAGGAGTTGAAGTGCAGTGTACTGGGAGGTGCAGTCGTTTGTCACGAACCAAGCGTAGGTGTTCCACAAAGCGGAGACCGTTTGCCTATAATAATGACAAATGTGTCATCTACGTGCTGGATCCATAGTTTATGTTGAATGTGCGGGAGGGTGGTGTGTTCTAGTCTTTGCATGACTGCTTCTGCGATGAGTCCTGAGATGGGTGACCCCATTGGTGTACTGTTGATCTGTTTGTATACTTGACCATTAAAGAAAACGTGTTTGTGAGGCAGAGGTCTAGTAATTTAAGTATGTTGTCCTTGCTGATGGAGCTGCTGGTCTGCGTTGCTGTTTCTTCTGGGAATATGGCCACTATTTCTTTGGCCAGTGGGATGTCAATTGATGTGAATAAAGCTGTGACACCGAAGGATACCATAATCTCGTCCTCGCTGGTTTTTATGTTCTTGAGGGTATCAAGGAAATCTTGGGTTGAGTGGATAGAATGGGGTGATCCATCTACTAGGTGTTTCAATCTCTGTTGTAGGTCCTTGCCCAGTTTGTGTGAAGGTGTGCCTGGTAGGAAAACAATGGGTCTGAGAGGGATGTCTGGTTTATGTACTTTAGGCAGTCCATAGAAGCGGGGGATGTTTGTGCCTTCTGGTTTCATTTTCATGAAGTCTGCCTTGGTTGTCTGCCCTGCATTCATTAGTCTCTTCAGTGTCTGGGTGTTCCTATTACCTAGCTGTGGTATTGAGTCTATCACCATGTGCTGGTAAGTGGTTGTATCTGCAAGCAATGTCTGTGCTTTCTTAATGTAGTCTGGTTTGTTCATAATGACGGTCAGACACCCTTTGCCTGCTGGTAGGATTACGATGTTCTTGTCTTTCCTGAGTTTATCTAGTGCTTTTCTCTCTGTTGTGTTCAGGTTGTCTCCTTTGTTCCTTCTGTATAGTGTGGGGATTATAGTTTGTCAGATGGCTTGTTGTGTTTCATCCATGAGTTTGTTGTCTTTTAATGTAGTCTCCAGAGCGGCCATGAAGTCTGTTCTGTTTGCATCTGTGTGGTTATAGTTCAGTCAGCGTAACAGGACAGCTTTCTCCGTTTCTGTGAGTTGTCTGCTGGATAGGTTTCTTCTCCATGTGTCTGGTTTGTTGTCCTTGTTTTTGTGGTGGATCAGTTTGGTGAGTTTCTCCTGTAGCTTGTGTCTTTCTCCTTAGTTTTTGTTTTGTGTTGTTTGATGGTGATGGTCCATTCTAGGGTTGTAGTCCATTACTGGTCTGTTCAGTTTAGATACTGTGATTTTTGGCGCGCAATTTCTGATTCGTACCTGTGGAGTCGGTTATGGGCATCATTAATCATTGCTCGTAACATTCTGCGTCCATTCTGTTCAGCTATTTTATATGCCTGTGGATTGTTGGTTTGTATTTCACTCTGCGGGGCTGTACCTGGTTCCTGAGGCATTCATATAGACCCCATATACAAACCCATACAGATCAAAACCGGAAATGACAGTACTCACCATAACAGACCGGACAGTATAAATTCCAAATGGAGTAGAATAACATCGCTTTATCGGAGGCTGTACTGATGATGTCACCTCGCATGGTGACGAAACATCTGAACAAAAACAAGCCAGCTCGGTAGTGAGCTTCTTCAGATGTGTTGTAGCTGCACTCACTTAGTCAATTATAGAGTACTTTATCACATTTCTGACTATGCCTTGCAGAAAGTGGACATGTTTTTGTGCATCAAGGACTGAATTACTCATTGAAAAACTCCCTGCCTCTATTGTTCCCATGTGACTGCTCCCCTTCTCTTTCTAAGATATAGGTGTTGTAGCTGTACTAGAATAGCTCTGTTAGAGGTGCAGCTAGTTCTCAAGTATCTGTCTTTAATACCACTGCCAGAATGTTGTCAGGGCCTATCTTTTTTGCAAGATTTGATATATTTAGCCCTTTCTGATTAACACGTGTTGGCTGAAATTTGGCATCTATTATGCTGGGAATCATATCTTCACATGGGCACATTGTTTGCAAATTTTTCTGCCTTGTCTCTTGCATCAATGTGCTGGACTCACACATCCTTAAGGATGGGAATATTTGTGGAACCTCCTCTTCTGGTTGGTCACGCATCGCATTCACACTGAATGAGTTTGGACTGCATATTTGCAACCTAATCGATTGTTGTGGAATTGCTGAACTGTATCTGTTGCATGCTGCTTTTATTCCAAGTTCATAATATTGTAGCTATCAGTAGAAAATGACAACCATGGTATATGGATCTCTGCATTGTTTATGTTGATTTCTGATTTGGTCTCAATCTGAGAAGAGTAATTTGTGTTGAAATGAGTGAAAATTGCAATTTATATTTTTAAATGTTTTGTTCTTCTGTAAATTCTGTTCAGACAGAGGAGAATCTGGCAAATGTTCCACATTCAACAGACTGAACCATCAAGGGCAATTACACCACCTCCACCAGCACCCAAGTGTATTCAACAAAAACAATGTAGGGATTCAGTCCAGGATCTAACGCAATTTTTTTTCTCAAATTGAGAAAATTACTGAAGGACGGACAAGCTGTTATTCATTATTGACTAACAAAATGGCACCGTTGTGCAGAAATAATTGTAATCTGTGATTTCTACTCAAATTTTTTGTTTGTTTTATTCCATTATTGTAAAAGTGTTCAATTTACTGAAAACCCTGTTTGCCTGAAGTCCCGATTTTTGGCACGCTGAGCATGTTGTTTGTGCACCTATGCTCACTGTTCTGTTTGTTGGAACAGTTGCCTAGTCATAAATTTACTGGACTGGTAATTCAGAAGACATGAATAATTGACCAGGGGCATGATTCAAATACTACAACAGCAGGTGCAAAATTCAAATTCAGTGAATTAAATGAATTTGGAATTAAAATGTCAAATTAGGAATAGTGACGGTGAAACTTCTAGATGGTTGTTGATAATATGTTTGGTTCAATCATGTCCAGTTGGGAAGGAAACCTGCCAATCTTAACTCTGTCTGGCAAGTATGTGACTCCAAATTCACAGCAATGTGGTTAACTGTTAAATGCCCTCTGAAATAACTGAACAAGTCAATTAGTTGTACCAGCTAAACAAATTCCATGAATAACAAAAAAAGAAACATCCAGCATAAACCTAAGCAGTGGTCACAACAATGGCACACCTAGTCCAATTGCAAAGTCCTAAGAACATAAGGACCAGGAGCAGGAGTAGGCCATCTGGCCCCTCGAACCCACTCCGCCATTCAATAAGATCATGGCTGATCTTTTCGTGGCTTCAACTCCACTTACTCACCCTCTCACCATCACCCTTAATCCCTTTATTGTTCAAAAAGTTATCTATCTTAACTTCAAAAACCTTCAGTGAGGAAGCCTCAATTACTTCACTGGGCAGGGAATTCCACGGATTCACAACCCTTTGGGTGAAGAAATTCATACTCAATTCAGTCCTAAATCTGCTCCCCCCCTTATTTTGAGACTATGCTTGTTCCAGTTTCACTCACCAGAGGAAACATCCTCCCTGCTTCTATTTTTTCTGTTCCTTTCATAATTTTATATGTTTCCTAAGATTGCCCCTCATTCTTTGAAATTCCAATGAATATAATCCCAGTCCTGATGAAGGGTCGAGGCCTGAAACGTTGACTGTCCTGCTCCTCTGACGCTGCCTGACTTGCTGTGTTCCTCCAGCTCCACACTGTATTGACCATATTCCTAGTCTACTCAGTCTGTCCTCACAAGCCAACCCAGTCAACTCCAGAATAACCTAGTCAATAACCAGAACAACCTAGTCTGCACCCCCTCCAGTGCCAATACATCCTTTCTGAAGTAAGGAGAACAAAACTGCTTGCAGTGCTCCAGGTGTGGCCTCACCAGCACCCTATACAGCTGTAACATAATGTCCCTGCTTTTAAACTCAATCCCTCTGGCAATGAAGGACAAAATTCTCTTTGCCTTCTTAATGACCTGTTGTACCTGCAAAGCAGCCTCTGTGATTCATGTACAAGGACACCCAGCACAGCAGCATGCTGCAAATTTTTACTGTTCAAATAATAGCCCTTTTTACTGTTATTCCTTCCAAAATGGATGACTTCACATTTATCAACATTGTACCCCATCTGCCAGACCTTTGCCCACTCACTTAAACTATCTATATCCCTCTGCAAATTTTCAGAGTCCTCTGCACACTTTGCTCTATCACTCAGCTTACAGTTATCCACAAACTTTTGACACACTACACATTGTCCCCAACTCCAAATCATCGATGTAAATTGTAAACAATTGCGGTCCCAACACTGATCCTTGAGGCACACCACTCGTCACTGATTGCTAGCTACAAAAGTGCTACTTTATCCCCATTCTTTGCTCCCTGTTAGTTAACCAAACCTGTATCCATGCTAATACATTGCCTGTAACGCTGTGCACCTCTCCAACAACATTTGAGGAAATGTTCCCTAGACCGGTAAAGCAACAGCTTGGCATATTCACAGAATCATATACATTTCACCCATCACCATCCTTGTGTATGTCCTGTTCCACTGGCAGAACAGACCTGGGAAAGGTGGCACTGCAGTGTTCAATGGGGATGCACAGAAATGGCGAGGGAGCACCACTATTTTCAGAAATGACTGAGTTCCAACATATGTAGCAGCCAAACTGAGTATGAGCAGGTGACAACGAAAGGAAATAAAACATTCTTGTCATCATTAAATTCCCCCTCATAGATATCTTTGTCCTGTATTGGAAGGAGGGAATGCTCCACAGTCCTTGTAGAGACAAAATTCTGCTTTCACAATGAGGGCACCATCAGTTACACTGCATGCAACTACAGCTGCACTGTGATAGATTCAGAACAAACTTAACAAGTCAAAACTGGAATCCATGAGCATTCTGGGTCATCATCAGCAGCAAAACCTTACTCCATCACAATCTGTAATAGCTTGAGCTGGCATATGCCTCACTACCATTAGCATCAATACATAGGAATAACATGCATGATAAACAGTGGGGAAAAAAAATAGAAGCATAGAAAATAGGAGCAGGAGTAGGCCAATTCGTCATTCAAGTCTACATCACCATTCAATGTGATCATGACAGATCATCCAATTCAGTACTGTTTCTACTTTCTCCCCGTACCCTTTGATCCTTTAACCCTGAGAACTATATCTAACGTCTTCTTGAAAACATTTGATGTTTTGTGCTCAACCACTTTCTGTGGCAAAGAATTCTAGAGACTCACCACTCTCTGACTGAGAATAATTTCATCCCATCTCAGTCCTGAATGGCCTACTCCCATATCCTTAGACAGTGACCACTGGTTCTGGACTCTCCTGGGAATATCCTTCCCATATTTATCCTGTCTGGTCCTGTTAGGATTTCTTATTGGCTGGCTGTTCAGCCAGAGAGGGGATACGGCATGTAAATGATTGTTTATTGTGTACCTTCAAAGGAGGAAGAATATTCTACCTGGTTAAACAAATGTAGTCTAGCCCACTGTTGCATTGGATTCCCCTGCATCCTGAAATCAGATCCTGCAGCACCCAAAAATGAGCATTTTACAGCCTACATGCTGGCTAGGCTGAAATCTCTAATCCGGAGGTTAATATTCAGTACACAGCCCAGGAGTCATCAAAATGGACCTCAGTTGTACTTAATTTAATAGAAACAATTTGTTTGTAATTGAGCATGTCAAGTACCCACGGATTTGCAATGAGCAGTAGGAGTTTGGAACATTGAAATGTCAGGTGTCAGCATTGGCAGCAGTGCAAAAATAACAGCTCTAAGCAGGCCAGTTGTCTTCCTTTAGAGTTTGAAATCTTTCTTTTCCCCTACAGCAAAAAAAATTCAAATGCGTTTGTTTCAACTTGAAAATTGAAGATTTAGACTTGAAATAATCCTTTCGGACCCATCAGGTTTTGGAATACATTTTTAAAAATGTTGTGAATGTTTTGTGATTTTAGGAATGATTTGTAAGGATTATTACAATCCCAGCTGCTGTTATTACTGGTCAAGTCAGGACCAGACTAAATCTGGCCTGACAGATCCTGACTTTTTTTCTATTTAACGAGGTGATCTTTCACTGAAACACAAGCAACAATGATACAGATCTAATTTTAACAAGGAAATATGAGTTTATTACATAAAAGAAAGGATAAAATCGAATAAAGCAAGCTATTTACATATAACAAAATTTGAAAGATATTAAAACGACTACAAAAGTAGAATATTCCATCATTCACAATAGTATAGTACTTAGACACCATGGAGAACTCCCTTCTCTATCAGATCTGCAAGTTTGACTTAACTGTTTCTTTCAATTCCCAGTCTTGGAGTTTGATAAACTCTTCCTGGGGATTCATACAACTGAGCTTCAAGTATGCCCTTCAGAATTCTAATCAAAGACTTCTGTTTGGAACTTTTAAGCTCAACCACCTACTCTAACTGTTCTGATCTGTCTCCTTTCTCGAGGACAAACTGTTTTATTCACCCAACTACAAACAGGCCATCTGCAAACTGAAACCAAAACCTTTCCAAAATATAGATTTTTATTCCCCCAACAAGTTAAAAAAATAATCCTGATCCTTCCAACTGAATGCAAGCTAATGCTCCTCAAATGTTCGTTAGTTCATATAATTCTCCCAATGCAAACAGATTTCTGTTACCATTCTGGAAAGTTTTTTAAAATGATGTGATGTCTTAAATGGTTGTGCATTGTCCTATAACTTTTAATGCAATCTGCACACAAAATGTACAATTTGTAAAATAATGTTTTGGTTTAATCTTTCAAAACTTGAGAAGAAGCAAGAACAAATAATTGGAGTCTAGCTCTGTGATAATAAAATTGCAAAATGGAGTTGGTCCCACTGACTCAAGAAGCTGAGCAGGGGCAGCGGGGACAGACACATACCAAGGCTAAAAGGCTTGGCTTGGTTCTCTGTATCTTCACCTTGATGTGCAAGACATATTTGGGTCATCTCGCCCTCATTTGCCTCTTACCATTCCCGTCTATCATCTGCCCGCATGGCTCCTTATGCCTTTCATGCCAATTTAGTGCCATATAACCACACCCATGACCATTCATAATGTCGGGCCAACTCATTGCTAACTCATTCTCTTTCCTCTTGCATTTGCCCAGTGTGCACTATGTATATGACTAATGAGACATATGATAATAATAGCATGTAGTGAGCCACTGAATAATAATAGCATGTACAAAACCACTGAATAATAATAGCATGGAGCCACTAAGAAGAAATAGGCACTGCTGTTCCTACAGTTCTATAAAAGTATTAATCAACAGCCATTAAATCATGAATAACAAGCTTCAAACACTTTATACCTCCGAATCTAGTCCAAATGGCATTGAGACATTGACAAAAGTTACTCCAGAAAGAACAACAATCCATCAAGCAAAATCAATTCATTTCAATTGTCAGAACAGAACACCTACTAAGTAATTGCTTTTAGTGGTCTGAGCTCTCAGCCAAGCCCCATTATGGTTGGCTGTCTAGACCACCAAAAACTCAGCAGGAGGTTTGTTGAAAGAGCATGGTAAAGACTTTTGATCTTGCCTTTCACGAGGTTCCTGTATCCAGGTTACAGTTAAAGATTACTCTGAACCACAAACCACAACCATAAGACCATAAGACAGAGGAGGAGAAATTAGGCCATTCGGCCCACCTAGTCTGCTCTGCCTTTCAATCATGGCTGATAAGTTCCTCAACCCCATTATCCCACTTTCTCCCCGTAACCCTTGCTCTCCTTGATAATCAAGAACCTATCTATCTCAGTCTTAAATGTACTCAATGACCTGGCCTCCACAGCTTTCTGTGGCAGTAAATTCCATAGATTCAACACTCTCTGGCTGAAGAATTTTCTCCTTATCTCCGTTCTAATAGGTCTTAACTTTACTCTAACGCTATGCCCTCGGGTCTTAGTCTCTCCTACAAATGAAAACATCTTCCCAACTTCTACTCTGTCCAGGCCATTCAGTATTCTGTAAGTTTCAATTAGATCCCCCATCATCCTTGTAAACTCCAATGAGTCGAGTCCCAGAGTCCTCAAACATTCCCCATATGTTAAGCTTTTCATTCCTGGGACCATTCTTGTGAACCTCCTCTGAACCTGCTCCTGAGCCAGTACATCCTTCCTGAGATATGGGGCCCAAAACTGCACACAATATTCCAAATGTGGGCTGACCAGAGCCTTATAAAGCATCAGTAGTACATCCCTGCTTTTATATTCAAGTCATCTCAAAATAAATGCCAACATTTTATTTTGCCTTCCTGACTATTGACTCAACCTGCAAGTTTACCTTGAGACAATCCTGGACTAGAACTCCCAAGTTTCTTTGCACTTCAGACTTCTGAATTTTCTCTATTTAGAAAATAGTCCTTGCTTCCATTCTTCTTACCAAAGTGCATGACCTCACACTTTCCCACGTTGTACTCCATCTGCCACTTCTTTGCCCACTCTCCTAACCTGTCCAAGTCCTTCTGCAGCCTCCCCACCTCCTCAATACTACCTGTCCCTCCACCTATCTTTGTATCATCTGCAAACTTAGCCAGAATGCCCACAGTTCCTTCATCTAGATCATTAATGTATAAAGTGAAAAGTTGTGGTCCCAATACTGACGCTCGTGGAACACCACTTGTCACCGGATGCCATCCTGAGAAAAACCCTTTTATCCCCACTCTCTGCTTTCTGCCAGACAGCCAATCTTCTATCCATGTTAGCACCTTGCCTGTAACACCATGGGCCCTTATCTTACTCAGCAGCCTCCTGTGCGGCACCTTGTAAAGGCCTTTTTAAAGTCCAGGTATATAACATCCATTGGCTCTCCATGGTCTACCCTGCTGGTTACTTCCTCAAAGAATTCTCGCAGATTTTTCAACCATGACCTCCCTTGATGAAACCATGCTGACTTTGCCCTACTTTACCACACACTTCCAAATATTCAGAAATCTCATCCTTTACAATGGACTCCAAAATCTTACCCACGACCGAGGTTAGGCTAATCGGCCTGTAATTTTCCATCTTTTGCCTTACTCCCTTTTTAAACAGGGATGTCACGTTAGCGATTTTCCAGTCCTCTGAGACCCTCCCTGACTCTAGCGATTCCTGAAAGATCACCATTAGCGCTTCCACTATCTCTTCAACTATCTCCTTTAGAACTCTGGGCTGTAGTCCATCTGGTCCAGGTGATTTATCCACCTTCAGGCTATTCAGTTTTTCTAGCACCTTTTCCTTGGTGATGGCCACTATACTCAGCTCTGCCCCTTGACTATCTTGAATTTTTTGGGATATTACTCGTGTCTTCCACCATGAAGATTGACATGAAGTAATTATTCAGTTTCTCAGCCATTTCCTTGTTCCCCACTACTATCTCTCCACCGTCATTTTCCAGTGGTCCAAATATCCACTTTTACCTCTCTTTTGCCCTTTTTATATCTAAAGAAACTCTTCCAGTCTTCATTTATATTACTGGCTAGCTTACCCTCATTTTTAATCTTCTCCCTGCTTATTTCTTTTTTTGTTGCCGTCTGTTGGTCTTTGTTAGCTTCCCAATACTCTGGTTTCCCACTGCCCTTTGCCACATTATATGTTTTCTCTTTTGCTTTTATGCTATCCCTGACTTCCTTAGTCAGCCATGGTTGCCTCATCCTCCCTGTACCATGCTTCTTTTTCCAAGGGGAAAAGAAGCTGGCATGGCTCCAGGAAAATAATAGGGACTATGCATGCATCGTTTTCATATGTGTCTAACTTACTTTCTTACTTAGGTTTTGCAAAAAGCAATATTTGATATTGTATTTTCTCTATTGATTGAGCTGACCCAAGGAGCCAGGCTGTCTCAAAGCAGTTCTTCTGAAACTCCAATCTATTGTTCCATCCAAAATCTTGCAGCATAGTCTCATCAATATCTATTCAATATAGTTAATCGAGATAAATGGCTTGCATATCTGTCTGGCTTGATCCAATTTGACAATGAATTCTACAAGTTTCCTGGCTTACTATCTCAGTTCCCTTCCTAGCATAGATAACACAATGCGGAGCTGGAGGAGCACAGCAGGCCAGGCAGCATCAGAGGAGCAGGAAAGTTGATGTTTCAGTTCGGGAAACAATCTAGTTCAGAAAGGAGAAAGGTCCTGACCTGCTGTGCTCTTCCAGCTCCATGCTGTATTATCTCTGACTCCAGCATCGGCAGTTCTTACTATCTCTCTTCCCAGCATGCTGTTCAGTTGGCCAGTTTTCCCAGCATACTGTTCAGTTGGCCAAAGTTGCTTTTAATGCCCCAAAAGATCTGTTATTTGCCTCCAAAATGAAAACAGCAGATCAGATGCACAGTGGTCACTATCCCACAGCCTTATGCCTTTCCACTGAACACTCGGATTGCCAGAAATGAATAAGGGCAGGATTCCAGTTTTGGATCTTCATTCACCATTTTTAAGTGGTTCTAGCATTGTTTTAACTCTATGATAATCCAGGCTGAAGTATCAGTTAATCTCAGAGCAGATTTAAAGAAAAATTCTTGATGATTGACATGATGAAAGTGAGTTGGTATTTGCACAATGTGTGATTTAGAACACAGGAAAATGCAGTCTCGTGTTACTTTTCAGTTCTTGTTACTTGAGAGGTTTACTGTGCAGTGTAGTTAGACTTGAAATAATTCCTATTGTTAATAGCATCTACTCACAGACCCATCATTTTATGAATCACACTACTATGCAGGTAAGCTTTGCATTCTGTTGCAAGCAAAAGTCATGTTGATATTTTTAAGTCAGAGAACATAAGGAGTTGTAATCTTTTGTGAAATGCTTCACGAGCATATAACTAAAACCGATAGGGAATGACATCTTTCATCCATAAAACAACATTTGGCAATGTAATTTTAAAATCAGTAATTTAATGTCTTTTAAATGTAAAGACTCCATTGTATTTGTCAAAATGGAAACAATCTAGTTCCTCCCAGTTTAAACAAAAACATGGGTCTTCAGAGGTGAATACAATTGATATTAAGACAAAGCTATTTTAAAATACGTAAATGGGAGTGATCTAGCATTCTAGTTAGATTAAAACATGTAAATCTTTATATAAAGGTAAAGGTAGAAAACAAAAGCCATTGATAATTAATTGAACTTAGTAGTCCATAAATGCTAGCAGTTAACATGAGGTTACCTGCATTGGTGAAACTCTAACGTAAGACCGTTCAGCAGGCTAGTTTGTGGCCAGAGGTGGATCAAGGCTTTGTTGTCTCTCAAATTTGCAGCTGGTTGTAAATCTGATCTGTCAGTGAACGTTGACATTGAGTGAAGGCTGCAATAAATAGCACTGCCTTTGTACAGTAGGAGCTTCTATGAAGGTATGTGACGCACCAAATATTAATCAGCTTATACATTTCAGAGGAGGTGAGTCAAGCATCAGAGACAAAGCAACCTTTTCCTCTCTCTCTCTAACTCAGCATAAGTTACCAAACAACATTTCTTTCCTTTATGAAAATTTTGGTGCCAGCAGTATTCCTCAGTTTTTTTTTTGCATGCCAAAATATATTCCTGCATTCTAATCATATTCAACAATAACTTTATTTATCACTTTTAAGGTAGCAAGCCAACATAATGTGCTTCATGAATGAAGTCAGACACAATCCGACAACTTTGCATTGTAACGGATAGTAGTCGAGGTGAACAATTATTATCCTAAAGGTTGTATAGAGCCACTTTGACTGACATTGCAGCTTGTTGGTGTTGACAATCATACAAATTAGAAGATTGGAACGTTTTGCAGTAAGAATTAGACAATGTTTCTGAAAACTAAATGTTAGGAAACTCATTGCCTTTCATTGTAGCTATTTTTTCTAATTTTTAGAAATGATCCTAATATTTAATCTGCAGGCCAACAATGTGCAGTTAATTTATGCAACTCAAGTTATTGAGTCTTGTTTGAACTAAAATGCAGAGAATCTGGTTTGTGGAAAGCAGTCAGAATTCAGAGCAACAATACTATATATTTATGGGCAAATGTAATTCCCATATTCTTGATTAAAAAAAAACGGGGACATCCTAATTAAAATAGCAAATGCAGCAAAATAGACGATTTTTTTTAAAACATGGTTTAGAATTATGTTAATAATAACTCTATGCAAATTTTGGTGTGTCATTCCTTTCCAAGTATCTAAAACCGCCATACTGAGGTGGTCATTAACACTGATGAAAATAGTGTGAGTAGGAAGGGTTGAGGTATTGAGGGTATTGGGTATATAGCAATGTGGAGGAAGGGCAGGAGTTGGAATAGGTTAGGCACCTGCATTCCCAAGGCATTTAGCCCCTCCACCTAACTAAGTCGTAGGTTGAAACAAAAACAAAGTTGCTGTAAAAGCTCAGCAGGTCGGGCAGCATCTGTGAAGAAAAAGTCTTCTAAGTCATAGGTTGACTGCCCATCCTTAACAATTGAGGGCCACCATGCCATTGCAAAATTTGAACCTAATTAGATTGACTGTGCTACGATGATACTTTTACTTCTGAATTTGGGAGGCCGGCAACAGGTCAAACCATGGCCTGGATCGTGAAGAGGACAAGTTTAAGGTTATCATGGAATGATTTGTTCACAAATAACTCTTTCACTCACTTAATCAATATTTGTGTGATCAAGTCATCTTGGTGTACAAGTGACACAAGTTACATAATTAATGCTTTTAAAAACCTCAACTGTTCAAAGAAAGACAATGATAATAATGAGCAAGTTTGGCAAAGCTTCTAAACAGTCAAATGAAACATAAGTATATTAATCATTGTTACACCAAGCCAAGTATTTGTTGATCTACAGTGTTATATGTTCTATGAATAGGAGACATGAAACTTTAAAGATGACTGGTCTCCCCAAAGAAAACAAAATCCTTTCTTTTTACGGACCATTTTGGCATCCATTTTCTTTTCACCTCCATTTAGTCGATATAGTTCAAACACATTTCAATGGGGATGCTTTCGCTTTAACTGCGAGGAGAAAAATACCTGCTTTGGAATGATTGGTTTTGCAAGATGATAATTATATCAGAGGCTGATTGATTTTCCTGAAATGTACAAAATTAAAAGAAGCAAACGACAAAAGACAAAGAACCAAATACTTGATCACAATGAATATGCACAGTGTATTTCAATACAAATTGTGTCATCCCATAAAGCATTTGGAAAACATACAAACCAAGGTCATAACATACAATTCAAGAAAATAATGTATTTTAGGAGTAAATTCAGTGATCACACATTCAGGGGGTGGGTGTAGTGAATGAGGAGAACTATCTCAAAGTATGTAGCTTTGTAAATTTTATATTTTAGCATTGTAGACTAATGATCTGTTGAGGCATCATTTCACTTGAATAGATATCTGTAAAATTTGTATTGCGTATTAGCTAATTTTGCTGGATAAACTTATAAACCTTAGTATTGTTCAAGGGAACCTATTTATATGCTCAACCATATATCAAATCTATCATCCATTAATACAGTGATTTATTCATATATGTTTGATTATTGACTTATTTATCAAAAATGAAGACATCTCTTAATTAAATAAGGCAAACTAAATTGAACTTTCTTTGAATTATTTACAACTAAAATCTCAATGGAAAGGATATATCATCTATGACTAAATTCATAGTGTCAAATTGAAAGAAAAAAAAAATCAAAAGATAAAAATCAGTAACAGTTCATAAAAACGAACAGAATAAGAAAACAGGAAAATGACTTAAAGAATAATGATTATAGTATGAAATTATAAAAACAGCAAAAATTTCTGCATTTTATTTCTATATTAAAAATGAAAGGATCATCTAAATTGATCATTTCCCCTCAACAGAATGTGGATGAGGGTTTAATCATGAAAAATAAGGAAATAGCAGACAAATTAAATAGATCTTTCCATTAATTAGTTGCATTTATCCAGCATCTCCTTGACTGCATTTGTTTTTGTCACCTCAACTACTAATACTCCGTGGCCAAATCTTAAATTTGTCCAATTCTAGCATTGATCATGCACATTTCTGTTGCTTCCATTCAGGACAGGTCGGCTTTCCTCACATGATCATGTGTTTCTCACTTCATTAATGTTGTGGAACAGTGAATCTTAAGGGGTGATCTGACAAGAAATTCTAAACCACATCGGGCTGGTGAGGGAGAATAACAATCAAATAGAGATTTCATTTCTAATTCATTATAAATAGTCCCTATGGAGTATACATGCAGCTATGATGTTTGAATAGTATGTTCAAAGTCTCACTTACTGTCACTTCCCATGCCAACATGTGCTGCCAATCAAATTATGACTCTTAAGCATCATACCAACTCAATGCTAATTTATGCCTCCTATCCACTCGGATGGCCCCTATCACCCTCCATGCCAACTCATGACTCAGTAGATACTTTGTGCAGAACAAAGAAGCCGATACTAAAAATGGCATATGGGGATCTGCTGCAAAAGGCCCTCATTCGAAAATCTTAATTTGGAAATAAACCTCCTGTTTATATGACTGTCTATAAAATTATCAATCAAACAGACTATTAAAGTATCAATAACTAATTGATTTAACACATCAATTAAGAAAGCTTAGAAAAGTAACTTCTTACAACCACATAAAGATGTCAATCAAGAGACTTGACTGTTCTCCCAAGCTAGCAAAACAAAAATCCACTGAGATAAAATTGAATCAGAGATAGTAGGAACTGCAGATGCTGGAGAATCCGAGACAACAAGGTGCAGGGCTGGATGAACACAGCAGGCCAAGCAGCATCATAGGAGCAGAGAGGCTGACGTTTCGGGCCTAGACCCTTCATCAGAAAATGGGGAGGGGAAGGGGGTTCTGAAATAAATAGGGAGAGAGTGGGAGGTGGATAGAAGAGGGATAGAGGAGAGGATAGGTGGAGAGGAAACAAACAGGTCGAAGAGGCGGGGATGGAGCCAGTAAAGGTGAGTGGAGGTAGGGAGTTAGGGAGGGGATAGGTCAGTCCAGGGAGGATGGACAGGTCAAGGGGGCGGGATGAGGTTGGTCGGTAGGAGATGGAGGTGCGGCTTGAGGTGGGAGGAGGGGATAGGTGGGAGGAAGAACAGGTTAGGGAGGCAGGGACGAGCTGGACTGGTTTTGGGATGCGGTAGGGGGAGGGGAGATTTTGAAACTTGTGAAATCCACATTGATACCATT
>NC_063342.1:48160621-48193430 GCF_021869965.1 Rhincodon typus | reverse complement strand
TCCCTCCCCACCCTTATCTGCTTTCCGGACGGACCACTCTCTCCGTGACTCCCTTGTCCACCCACACTCCCCTCCAGACCCACCACACCCGCCACTTTTCCCTGCAACCGCAGGAATTGCTACACCTGCCCCCACACCTCCTCCCTCACCTCCATCCCAGGCACCAAGAAGACTTTACACATCAAGCAGATGTTCACCCGCACATCTGCTAATGTGGTATACTGCATCCGCTGTACCCGGTGTGGCTTCCTCTACGTCGGGGAAACCAAGCGGAGGCTTGGGGACCGCTTTGCAGAACACCTACGCTCGGTTTGCAATAAACAACTGCACCTCCCAGTCGTGAACCATTTCAACTCCCCCTCCCATTCCTCAGACGACATGTCCATCCTGGGCCTCCTGCAGTGCCACAACGATGTCACCCAAAGGTTGCAGGAACAGCAAATCATATTCCACTTGGGAACCCTGCAGTCCAATGGTATCAATGTGGATTTCACAAGTTTCAAAATCTCCCCTCCCCCTACCGCATCCCAAAACCAGCCCAGCTTGTCCCTGCCTCCCTAACCTGTTCTTCCTCCCACCTATCCCCTCCTCCCACCTCAAGCCCCCCCCCCATTTCCTCCCTCCCCACCTCATCCCGCCCCCTTGACCTGTCCGTCCTCCCTGGACTGACCTATCTCCTCTGTACCTCCCCACCTACACTCACCTTTACTGGCTCCATCCCTGCCTCTTTGACCTGTCTGTTTCCTCCCCACCCATCTTCTCCTCTATCCATCTTCTATCCGCCTCCCCCTCTCTCCCTATTTATTTCAGAACCCCGTTCCCCTCCCCCATTTCTGATGAAGGGTCTAGGCCCGAAACGTCAGCTTTCCTGCTCCTCTGATGGTGCTTGGCCTGCTGTGTTCATCCAGCTCTGCACCTTGTTGTCTCGGATTTTCCAGCATCTGCAGTTCCTACTATCTCTGTTCCTTTATTAACTTGTATTGAAGCATGTAAATAGTAATTAGACATAGAAAATATTACCGAGGATTACAAAAGCCAAAGCAGGAGATTTGTGAAGCAAGGATGGCCATCTTGAAGCAATTCATGAACATAGTGGATGTACCAGAAGAGCAAACACAGGTTTTAATTTTCAAAAAGTAGGGCCAAGCAGGCAGACTCCTCCAGACCATTTATACCACTTGATAAAGCATTAAACAATGGAATAAATTATAGGGAGTGACTATTAAATGACTATTTGTGCAAACATAACTTAAAAATAGTCATTATTCAAAAGGGAAAGACCATATCTGAGCTCTATCATTATTTCAGAGGTGTTTTGTATAGGCTGTGAAAAGTCCTCCTCTCTAGTATATTTGTTGTTGTATGATGTTATCAACGATAGTTGGAGACACTTCTCTATGAAAGAAGATTGACTAGAGTCTAAGGAATTTTAACGTAATTCTTTTTCTTAGCGTGTTAGTAACTATATGTGTTACAAAGCGGAGGTCGACCCCCTCTAATAACTAAAATCAAAATACCCAGAGAGGTGCGCCTCACCCTATAATCTGTTAAAAGAGCCCTGATCTGTTATAAAAGAATGGTTAAATAAAAATAAAGCCTTGACTCTCTCTTTATAATCAATAAGGAACTATTAACAAACTGAATAAACCCCTTCTAACTACTAACTATTCCCGAATAAAACAAGATTATAATGGTGTGCTGTTCCAATAAATACAAGATCCACTTATATGAAAGAAATTTTTAAAAACATTAGAATTTAGTCTCTTGAAATTACAGCCAGAGTATGTCTTCCAGAATGTTCTGCTTTGACGAATGCTTATGTCAGGAATGCCATCTGTGCCAAATTCTTTTGTTAAGAACATTAATTACTTATGCCATAGGTACCTTTAATTTAAATGGAGCTTACTCTAAGGCTTACAGAATTCTGTGAGAGCCAGTGATTCTTAATTTTAGAGCTGAGAGCTGTTGTCTTGGCAGATGGCAGTTGGCTCTCCTGATTTTCCTCTTGTCCTCTCCTTTTATACCCTTGATGACATATCTATTTCTTATACTAGGATTGGTTTTCTGTTGTCAAAACCGTCAGATTTAAATTTAATTGGTTTTTAGACTCTAAGTGCCTGATTCAAATTGATTAACTAAATTCGAAACTTGTTGCCTTGATAACAGAACAAAATTGCTGCTTGGCTTGTAATCTGTACAGCTTTTTGATACCAATGTTTCAATTCAGGGGCTCTCTGTGCACTTGCAAACCCACAAGCTGCTCACAAACATCTTTTTTACATCTCTAAGCATAAAAAACATCATCTTTTAAAGGGACTACATGCTGCTTTCCCCACCTAGCATTTTACACACAGCAAATGCTAACTTCATGCCTTGGAATCCATAAGGACTTTATCCGACTTCGCAATATGTGCATTCTCGCTGAGGAAAAGGTCTGAGCTGTGCTATCTTCTTCACTACTTTCTTTCTATCATGTGATCATAACATAATCATTGACATAACCACCTGTCTACAAGATCAATAATTACCATTTGACCCTATATTCCCTCCCTTCCCAAGTCTTTGCATCTATACAATGTATACATCTCCATCTGTCTCTGCCTAAAATATCTGTTTTCAGTGGTTTCCCACATCTCCCAATTTTGTCCAACATTCTCTTTGAGATTTTTATGGAACTGCATTTTTGAGATTGAAACTCACTCCTTTAGAGGAATTGACTGGAATCTTTTCAGGCTCTGAGCAATGTGGACTCTGGCAAGATTTATGGCAGAAGAAAATGAGATATTTAGCAAGGTTCATTTTGATATTGCAGTTGTTTAAAAATTTTGTGGTTCGTTCTGCTTTTGTGAATGACAATAATTGCTACAGAGCGGTTGTGTTAAAAGACTATCACATTGTGGTAGACAAGTTGGGTGGAGAAGAAAGGTATGTAGTGATAGTACGGAACAGTTTTGTGTGGGGCATAGGTACTGCTGTGTGCATCCAGGGGTGGGACTCCAGGAAACATGGTTACTATCTGAGTGCCAGGGTTTAGGACATACACACAGGGGTGGATATGAAATTGGAGTAGTAGGTGGAGAATCTAATTGTCACGATTAATGTAACTACCAAGAACAACCAAGACAAAGGAATGAGAAACGAGGCAACAAATTGACAAGCAGAACCTCAACAGTAATAATCTGTCATTTATTGATGGAGGCCGGGAATAGATGCAGGCAACTGCAGAATTCACATTGTAGAATAACATGCCAATCCTTCTTTCCAACCAGTCCAGTTACATTTTCCTGCCTAGCAAATTCAACATGTTAAAGGCCAATCATGAGTACCTTTTGATGGCCAACTGAAAATTTATACTTGGCTTTGAGGTCTTTCATGGTGACAGAAGAATGGAGCAGTCACCTGAAGGTGACCTCACAGTGAAAGGCCAAAGGTGTGGGTGGGACAATTGGTTGCTGCATTAATTCAAAGGGGAGGTAAAATCCACCCAGTCATGCTTCTTAGATTTTTTGTATATATGCACACCTACAGAATTTTCACCAAGGTCATAAATTCACCTGTTTCAACTCTATATAACCACCCTGCAAACTGAATCAAATGGCTGAAAAATCAATCATGATCGAGTAAATTCCTGAGTGCATTCTCGTTCCATTTCTATTACAGTATCTGTTGGAGGAGGAAGATTGCAGTTACGGTTGACTGCCTTTCCCTTAAACAACGTTGAGTATACTGAAGTATCAAATATTATTAGTATATGCTTAAACAAAGCTGAAGTCTAACTGCAGGCAATATTGATTTTGTTCTGCATCCCCTCATTTCTGGTTGTCCAGGGGGAAATCTCTTCCAGACAACAATACTTAACAGATTTTTGGACTGATTAGGTCATTGGATAACTACCTCAAAGTAGATTTATGACCAGATTTGAGTGCAACAACAGTGCTGTTGACGTGAAATCATTTTACATTACTTAGACTGACTAATGAGCTGATGTTTGTATTTGATTCTTATTCCAGTGGATCATTAGTATTTGGTTATTCAAAATCTTGAAATGTTTTCAATTGAACTTATTTTGCATTACCAGGAACATCTTTGTGAACATCTTAGAGCATCTTAGTGAATGCACATTTGAACCATTTATTCTATTGACTTGCTACTTCAATGTTGTTCACTGGATCTGACCAATATTACAATTTTATTGAGCAAGTGCTTCGAATTTCTATTTGTCAACAAATAAGACTGGTCATTGTTTTATTTTTTTAAAGTCCTAACTATATTAGGATGAACACACTGGTTGATAAAATAAAAACCAAAAGAACTGTGGATGCTGTTAATCTGAGACAAAAATAGAAATTGCTGGAAAGGCTCAGCAGGTCTAGCAGCATCTGTAGAGAGAAATCAGAGTTAACTTCTTGGGTCAAGAACAGTTCCAAGAAAGGGTTACTTGACCCGAAATGTTAACTCTAATTTCTATCCACAGATGCTGCCAGACCTGCTGAGCTTTTACAGCAATGTCTGTTTTGACACTGGTCTATAAGTTTGGTTGCATCCATTTCTCAGCTTGCAGTAGATGCAATGAGTGATCCAGACCTAATTCATTAAGACCTAGCTTCCATAAAACCAAAATGTGGGTGTGCATCAAGTGTGTTGGGAGTTCAGAAGAAAGGGGAACATTGGGAAAGTGAGTGAAGGATGACTGAAGATGTGCTGGCCAAAGGTTAGGATATGTGGAAACATTCATTGGGGAGTGGGATGAGATATCAGACCAGAAAGAGGATTGGTGGTTTCGGGTGAGGATCACGCGTGCTGAAAATGACTGCCTGATAGACTTGCATAAGCGTGTCCTCAAAAGTTTACCCTTGCATGTGCATACGTACAGATTGTATTGATAGAAGTGCCTACTGAACAGTCCATGTAGAGACTAAGTCCCAGTATTACATTACAGACATACTCCATTGTGTTGTATGGCATGACCACTATACTTTATGGGACAGATTCACAGCAGTTTTAGTAGTTTTAAATTAGACAGTTTTGAGATTTTGAGGGACTACAGCAGTAGAATTGCATTCAACCATAAGCTGTAACTTATTGCCTGGCATTCCTTCTCTTTACCATTATCACCAGTTCAGGGAGGAGGATAAGGGGGCATAATTCAGGAGCTGAGCTAAGCAAATCTAATGATGAAGTACTCATGTGGAAAAGCAATAACACAGGCCTTCACATTCATTTAATGTGTAGAGCTAATCAATAATTCAAGCTCTGTAGTACTACTAGTGAGGCAACAGCCTGACAAAGAATACTCAGGGAATCATACCGCCACACCTTAGCACTCAAAGGTGTTTCCAACACTGAACTCCCCATTATCAACTTTTTAAAATTATCATTGACCAGAAACTCAACTGGACTCAATAAATAAATACAATGGCCCTTAGAACAGTTCAGAGGCTTGGAATACTACAGCAAGTAACTCATCTCCTATCTCCCCAAATACTGTCTGTGGTCTACAAAGCACAAGTCAGGAATGCAGAAATGTTGCCAAAGATCCTTTGACAGCTCCTTCTAAACCCTCAACCACTTCTTTCCAGAAGGACGTTGGACACCACCATCTACAAGTTCCCCTCCAAGTGATTCACCATCTTGACTTGAAAATATGTCATCATTACTCCAATGTCACTGGGTCAAAATCCTGGAATTCCAATCCTAAAAGCATTGTGGGTATACCTACAGCACATGGACTGCAGTGGTTCAAGAAGACAGTTGACCACCACCAACTTCTCAAGGGCAGCTAGGGATGGGCAGTAAATGTTGGCCAGCCAGTAAAGTCCATGTCGCATGAGTGAATTAAAAGAAAAAACAATATACTGTGAGTAATTAGTCCACAAGAGAATAAAAACATTCAACCAAATGAAGAATGGTAAACCACTAAACAACTAACCAGGAGTAATCTCCAAAAATATGCTCATTTTCAATGATAACAGAGTGTAGTATGTCAGTGCAAAGGACGAACCCGAAGCATTTGAAAGCATCTTCAGCCAGGAGTGCTGCATGGATGATCTATCTCTGCCTCCTGAGAGCTCCCCATCATCACTGAATCCAGTCTCCAACCAAATCAATCTATTCTATGTGATTGAGAGGAGAAAGTGCTAGATACAGCACAACCCGTGGCTCCTGATAACATCTAGGCTATAGTACAGAAGATTTTCCCAAGATCAAGCTGTACCTATGGCTAAGGTGTTCCAGTACAGCTGCAACATTGCTATTTATCAAACAATGTCAAAAGTTACTCAGTATTTCCTTTCCTCAAAAAGCAGAGCAAATCTAATTCAACCAATTATAACCCCATCAGTTGACTTTTAATCACCAGCAAAGTGACAGTGCAATCAAAAGGAATTTATGTAATTTTCTATGGTTGATTGGGCAACGTAAAAGTTGCAAAGAAGTAGCTTAAATGAGCAGCCTGTGCAAGCTGACCTGAAGTCAAGGTTCATGAAAACCCAGAGTTAAGCCTCTTTTCAGAGAAAACAAGCAGTTGTCTTGATGAGCGAAAGATTACTCAACGATGGAAGATGTGACACACTTTGGATCATTTCAGGCACAAACTGATAAATTGCTGAAGACTAGACAGTGTCAAGGTTTAATCATACAGGCTGCTTGCATGGAAAAGGAGTATAGGAAAGTATACCTCAGAGGGATAGCTAGCTATCTCAGGAACAGGACTCATTTGATCAGTGAATGGACTTTGGAATGGAGCATTCAGATAACCTGTTTTGGCCTGATTCTCAGACAAACCGTCATAAGCTGAGTCAATTGTAAGCATTGCACAGGTAAGCTTGTGATGAATTACTATTATTGCAGCATTCTGTAATACACTTGGCTTCAATACAGAACAGTTGGGTATATAACAGTTGTTAGGATTGCTTTTAGTTATTGATATCCAGAGTAAGCCTAATAGACCAAGGATGGTAGGAATAAAAGCCTAAAAACAGTGCATATTTCCTGTATAATAGCCATGTCCCAGGAATACCGGGTTTTCCCAGAAATATGTTGGTGGTTGGCTTTCTTCAAAATATCTTTCCCTATTGTCTAACTATTTTGCTTCACATGTCATATTCCTTTGTTTTGCCCAGTGTTTAATATTTCTTCTGCTATTACATTTCTGACATGACAACATGACTGTGATAAACTGGTTCTTTCAAGATAAATCAAGCTAACCTGCTGATCAAACAGAAAAGAGAGATGTAAAGGGCTGAATTATAAATATTGAGTTTCCTTTCTCTGAATTCAGCAGAGTAGAAAACATTAGCAACACAAATTTGTCTTCTGTCCTGAAATCACAGCAGGCTTGTTATTTGCATGTCATTGCGAGCATTTGAATTTACTTATTTTAGCTCTATTACTTGTCTGTGCACTCATCAGTGAAATATTACTGAAAATTGTATCATTATCAAAAAAAAATTATATGATTGAATTTATTAAAAAAAAGCACTGTTGGAACCTGTAAGTTGCATTAATTTTGGACCTCTGAGTTTTAATTGGTTTACAACGTGGAACTCAGAAACATGGACTTAATTCTGACGGGAAAATAATCTTCCAGTTTAGAGTTTACAATTTGGCGTTGTTTGTTGGCACCATTTCAGTCAAATAATTGTTCAAAGGTGTTAATGGGGGCCATGTTCTAATTTCAGTGTTAAAGAGTACTTTAATTGAATTCATCACTATTTTGTAGACCTGTTATTTGGAATCAGACGTAAGAACAAAAGTGCCTCCAGGACTGATAGAGGGTAGTGGTGATGTCAGACTACCTTGCTGAGTGGCATTATATTCATTCAGTGATTTATTGTGCAATAATATGACTAAGAGTCTTGTCTTCAGAAAAAAGACACAAACATAAAATTAGTTTGACAAATATTTGCTCAATGACCTTTATGGGCACTTACAGAAGGGAAAATTAATCAATCTGGTGGAAATTGGCAGAGTCTCAGCTGCAATTCAAGAAATATAAAATCAACCCATGCTGCTTATATTCAGAGTCTTTGGCTAACATTACACATATCATGTGGATATGAGATAGAGGTAGGTACACTTTCAGGACAGAATTCGATTCCCTGCTCACCCCTTATGGATGAGTTCATAGTTAGCGCAGAACTGCTTGATCAGTCAGGAGGGTGTGGGGATTAGCTTTTTCTCCCTCATGCCAATCAAGCTTCAGTGAATAGGGTGGAGCGTGACCTTCCTGCTGGAGGTCAGTTGAAGCCAATTAGGAACCATTTAAAAGTCTCATTCTGCCACTTCCATCATGCGATCAGAAATGGAACCATTCACCAATTTTTGTACAATGTTCAGGGTCATTTGTGACTCTTAGACAAGTGACTGAAACAATTCTTATCTAAATGGAGCATTACCTAAAGAACACCCAATCTTGATTAATAAGTGACAAATAACATTCGTGCCACACAGGTGCCAGGCAATGATTATCCCTAGCAAGAGAGAGTCTAAATATCTCCCTCTAAAGTTCAAAGGCCTTACTATTTCTAAGTCTTCCACTGTCAACATCAACATAGAGGTTACTATTGACCAGAAGCTGTAAAGGTACGTTTGCCACAGTCCCAGCAGACTATAGGGCTGCTCTCTCATCAGAGGGAGATGACTGGTGGTGGTTTAACTTGTGCGTCACCACACCTCAAGCAATGGGTGAGGTTGAGAAGGTGGGCTTCCTTGATAATCACAGCTATAATGGTATGGGAACTGAAATTGTGCTGTTGGCAATACGCTGCATCACAAACCAGCTGTCTAGCCAACTGAGCCAATAGATCGCCTCAGCCAGAATGTGTACTGGGCCAGTCAAATAAATAGTGTGACTACTAGAGCAGGTCGAGGATTCAGAATTCTATGGTGAGTCACTCACGTCTTAACTCCCCAAAGACTGTCCACTGTCAGGGCTCAACTGAAGAGTTGGAATACTTTCTTCTTACCCAGATGAGTCCAGCTCCATAGCAGCATTAAAAGAGCTCAGCACCATCCAGGCATAATGTACAAGAAAAAGGAATTGATGTTGAACTTGTATTAGACTCTTGTTAGAGCTCAGCTGGAATGTCATAGGAAAGATGTGAATGCATTAGTGAGAGTGCAGAGACGATTTCCAAGAATGGTTCCAGAAATGAGAAAATTCAGTGATGAGGATAGATTGATGAAGTTGGGACTGTATTCCTTGAAAGAAGAAGACTGATAGGAGATTTGATAGAGTGTTTCAAAGTCACGAGCAGACTGGATAAGAATAGATAGGATGAAGTTGTTCCTGCTCATAAAAGGAACCAAGAACGAGAGGGCATACGTTTAAAGTGATGTAAGAAAGAAGCAATGGTGATATGAGAAAAAAAATTCAAACAGTGAGTAGAGAGGATACGGTAGGTGCATTCAAGAAGGCATTGGATGATTTTTTACATTGAAGTAGTGTTCATGGGTCTCGAGAAAAAGGAGGAGGTAATGAAGCTCATTTGCATAGTCAGGTGCAAGCAGGATGAGCCAAATGGCCTCATTCTGCACCTTAACCATTCTGGGATTCTGTAAGAAGGGCAGTTATGGACTGGACAATAAAGGCTGGCTTATTGACCAATTCCAACATCCCATGAATGAGTAAAAAAACGATTCAACCTGCAGTAGGCAGGGAGCTCACATTCTTGATATGCTGTCCTGTATGTTTGCCAGCAGGGAAATGAACATGGTCCCCTCATTGGTGGCAACTTTGTGTTCAACAAAGGATCCTCAACCACCATCCCAGTGAGTTCTCTCTCAGTTCCCTCATCTCAATCACATTGTTGTTTTGCATGTGATCCAGAGCAGACTTGCTTGTGGGATTGGAAATAGCTTCCAGTGATGCTGCTGGTGCTGGAGAATTGACAGTTTCTGATTGGCTGACTGCTGTCAGGCAGGATTTCCCCCTTGCTGGGATTTCCCTTTGATTTAGTGGCCTGATGATTCCACTTCAGTGACTGCCTTCTAATTGCATTTAGTCTCCTGGTGAGAAGCAATATTATTTTCCCACCAGTTCTCCAGTGGGTGATACCGCTGTCACATCATTAAATTCCACTTATAAACTAAACCTGTATGTATTTGGTCAAATATTGTAATTTGCAAAACCTACATCCAGGTTTGAACAATGTTATTGGACTTGATGGTTTTGAGATGAAACTGACAGCAGGACTATTTTAAACCAATAAAGAAATATTCATATTCACATTTGGTTTTGGCCATGAATATAACGTTTAGGAATGTTATTTTATATTTGGCCATGCCTGTTTACAGCGAGCAGTATGGACAAAATGTTGTTGGAAACAAATATAAAATATAGTTTATTGTATTTCCTAAATTGAAAACCTGCACTGTCCTATTTGATTTGCAAGTCAGAGTGTCTCATTTACAAAGAACATGATTGTTGAATATTCATGAAGGTTAGAAGGATCCTGCTGAGTTATAAATTTTAGCAATTTCCTGCTTTCAGTGTTTTCAGGAGTTTTTATCTTATTTTGAAGTTGAAGTTTTCCTTAAATAAGAGACTTTATTCTTCATCTGCATGTTTCCTATCCTAGAAAGATATTTTAGCTTACTTGGCCCTAGAAAAACATACACTGAGCACTGGCATTAAAGTTGCGGAGATATGGTGTAATGTTAAACAGCGAATCTGCAATGATTCATTTTACCCACTTTGAGAAAAATAAAATTGTGGTTTGCTTTGAACTTCTCATCATCAAAGCTTCCAGCCTCTCTACAGAAGTGAGTTAAATCAGATAAACCTAGATATTGAATATTCTGTTATGATATTTGATATTATTTTTAGAGGATTCCCAGGAACTTGGTGGTGGCAACACCAATCAATGCCATGTTATGAATGAAAATTCTCCAAAAAATATCTGACTAAACTGCCCTTTGCAAGAGAAGCACATGTATAAAAAAAAAGAAAGCTGAGCTGCTTGGGGATTCATTTCCACTCCTTTTGTCAAAATCCAATCTGACAGTTCAACCAGTGCATTGCCCTCGGTGCTGAAATTTCTGGACTGATGTAGGCAATATAATGGCATGGGCTCTCAATTGTCTCAAAATTTACCTGAATGAAAGGAAGGAACATTTGCCATATTTCAAGATACCTTTTATCGCAAATAGGGCTGAAAATTATAAGAAATAAAGAGGATCAAGACAGCAGCTAGGAACCGACAGAGACCAGCAGAGGGATTATCAAATTTGTTGTCAAATTTGCTCTGGGAAAGAATAAAAAAGGCAGAGTTTTGGATGAACTGACATTTACAGGGAGTGAAGGACAGGACACCAGCCAACAAATCAGTAGTGTTCTAGAGATTACAATGGAAAGGGTTTCTGTTGTAGGTTGTCTCAGAGAGAGGTAAAGGTAGGCAGTTAATATGGAAATTGAAATGGGTTATCCAAAGGAGAGGATAATTTCAATGATAGCTGACAATGTTTTCCTCTGCCTTCTAAAAGCATTGTGATCATCCCATCCTCTCCAATAAGGGAGAGTTGATGAAGATGGAGAGTTGACCATGAGCCAACATTCTTGGTCAGGAGCCTTAGATGAATTAAGCAGTGGCCTCAGTGATTGATGAAAAAGGCATACCAGCAGATCCAGTAAACCAGGGGAGGAACAAGGAGCATAGAGAGATATGCAATGATTAAACAAGAACAACTTTAATTGTACCATATTTCTTCGTGTTTTGGCCTTCAAAGTCAATTATAGATTTTTCTGATTATGAACTTGGCTGATGCCTCAATGTTGATTTACTCTCAAATGTTCATTTTCCTTGCAATAATTTTTGGCTGCAAATGTTTGGTGATTATAAGACTTTGCTGCAAACAGAATTATAGAATTAAATATCTTCCATGTTGTGAGTGGACTTTTGTCAACTATTTAAGTATTCATGCTGATATTCTTAGACTATCCAAAGATGGAAAAGGGAAATAAAATGATCAAAAATTGAAGGTCAAAAGTTACTAAGAGGCTAACTGTAGAAGCAGAAATAACATGAAGCATTAACTGATCCTCATTTTTTGATAAATGAGTTTTAATTCAGAAATTAAAGTAGGAAGTATCTGTGCTGATGCATAACTGATCTAGAGGATGTGACGGGCTAGTGGTATTATCACTGGACTGTTAATCCAGATTCCCAGGTAATATTCTGGGGACCTGGCTTCAAATCCCACCAGGGGGGATGGTGGAATTTGATTTTTTTTTAATCTGGAATTAAGATCTGATGACAACCATGAATCCATTGCCCATGTCAGAAATAACCCACCTGGTTCACTAATCTCCTTTGGGGAAGGAAACTGCCATTCTTACCTGGTCTGGCCTATATGTCACTCTCGACTCACAGTGAAGTGGATGGGCAAAATGCTGGCTTAGGCAGTGACACCCACAAATTATGAATGAAAAAGAAATAAATTGCTTATTTGGGAGAAAGGGAGATCCATTGGTTATTTCACATAAACAGGATGATTTTGTTTTCCCTTTGTTTAGCAATGACATCATGAATCAGGAAACATGTACATTAATTGCTAGGACTGAGATTGAATTAAAGAACCATGGCAATGCTCACTGACATAGCAAACAGATCATTAATCCACTACTAGTCTCCACTCGGCATGCCGTATGTAAGGAAGATACATATTGCAGATAAATAAATTATATCACTTAAAAAGTATGCAGTTAGGTATGGAGTTTATGTCAGCCAGTTTAATGTATGTGCCATAAATGCTCAGCAGCACAGTACTATCTTTACAGAAAACATGGAATGAAGAAGGATACATGTCAGTGGAAGGATTAAGGAGAAAAGGAACAAGTTAGGAAATTGAGAGGACAAAATGAGGAATTATTTAAATGCATAATTGAACTTGATAATACAGGATGTGAGAGTTGATATAAAACAGACATGTTTTTGAAACTTTTCACCCTGCACTCATCAGAACAGAATTACTAAAATGCCAAATTTCAAAGGGAACAACAAGTTTATATTGTACGTCAGAGGAAGCTAAACGGTTGGGAAGTACCCTCTGATTAGTAGAGGCGTTGCCATGGGAATGCACCAAGGAAATGCTGCCTCTCCAATTTCTGTTCATGTGAAAAAGGGTGCCATATGTTAGCACATTATTTTTATTTGAAAAGGATAGGATGTGAATGTATGTGGCTTCTTGCATGTGTAAGTGAGTGATATTATAAGCGTGACTGATCATCTTAATTTTGTTGTTAGTGTTGGTGGAATGCTTGGGGCAATCAGATTGTTCAGCAAGTGTTGTCCAATCACAGAATCACATCTTGTGTTGGACACTGTTCCAAGTTTTACAAGGACATGATGATTGAATTTTTTTTAAATTCACTCGTGCGATGCGGACATCGCTAACTGGCTAACATTTATTTGCTCCATCCATTGTTGCTATTGAGAAAGTGGTGGTGAGCTCCTTAATGAATTGCCATTTTGATTTATCTCCTTTCTTTTTCCTCAGCCTTCCTGTTTATTGTTATTGTTGGACTTCACCTGGTGGGTAGTTCTTGTTGATTTTTACCTATCTAATTGTTTAATTTGGTAATTTGATGGTGGGTATACAGAACAAGAGCTGAGCACTTGTTGGAGATGGTGAAAAAGTGTTAACATGATAATGTCACCAGGCAAATAATTCAGAATCCCTGGATGATGATCTAGTAACATAAGTTTGAAACTCATTAATATCAAATAGGAAATTTGAAACCCATAAAAATCTTGAATTAAAAGTTAATCAAATGAGTTATGGGGAGAAACTGGATAGGCTGGGACTTTATTCCCCGGAGCATAAGAGGTTGAGAGGTGATCTTATAGAAGATTGCAAAATCATGAGTGACATAGATAAGGTAAATAGCAAAGGTTTTTTTCCTGACAATAGGGGAGCTCAAAACTAGTGGGCATAATTTTCAGGTGAGGGGGAAAGATTTAAAAGGAACCTGAGGGGCTGCTTTTTCACGCAGAGGATGGTTCATTTTTGGAATGAACTGCGAAAGGAAGTGGAGGATGCAGATACAGTTACAACGTTAAAAATATTTGGTCAGATACATGAATAGGAAAGGTTTAGAAGGATATGGGCCAAATGCAGGCAAATAGGACTAATTTAGTTTGGGAAACCTGGTCAGCGTGGACGAGTTGAACCGGAGGGTCTATTTGTGTGCTGTTATACTCTGTCATGCTAAATGTGCCCATGTACACACTGTTGGTTGTTTTAATACTTCACTTCGTTCACGAATGCCTTTAGGGAAGGAAATCTGCCATATTTCTTAGTCTGGCTTACATTTACTCCAAGCTCCCCAAAAAATGTGCTCAACTCTTAGCTGGCCTCTAGGCAATAACAGATGACCTACACAGTGATGTTCTTAATCCAATAATAAAATAAAAGTGCTCTGCACTCCACGACAAATGTCTCTTCCACAAATATGCTTGGTGTCCTTTGAGAGGGAGGACATAATGTTCACCAGCATTCTGTAAGTCTTTGGAGAGAGGTGGGCAACATGGGGTCTGGAATGTATTATCTCTTCCCCCAACACTGTTTAATTTTATTCTCTCCCTTGTTCTCCCACCCTTTCTAGTTTTTTTTTGTCATTGTTATACTGCTGCTGGTGGGCAATATGTTTTTTTTTGTTAGTTAGTTAAATAAGAGTTATGGTGAGGGGTCTTTCAGGAGCTGAGTAATCAATCTAGACCTTCCCTCATTTCTTACCCTTTTCTAGATTTTTGTTATTGTTGACTGCGTTTGTGTGCAGTGCTTGTAACTCATTATTTGTTTGGTTAGTTAAATGGTTGATATGGTAATGAGATTTTTGGAATGAGAAAAGAGCTGAATACAACACCCCCACCACCAATCTCTCTCTCTCTCTCTCTCACACACACACACACACACACACACACACACACACACACTTTGTTTCCTCAACAATGACAATGTTGCCAAGGGAGGAAAACAAGCCCCCACCTACACCAACAGAATAGAGGTTGAGGTTGAGAGGGTGAAGAGTGTCAAGTTCCTTGTATAACTGACAACCTGTCTTAGACTTCCTAAATAGATGTAACGGTCAAGTAGGCACAACAACCCTCCTCTTCCTCAGGCAGCTCAGGAAACCTGGCATGTCGATAGGAACCCTCACCAACTTCTACAGATGCACCATTGGATGCATAACAGTCCGGTATGGCAAATACTCTGCCCAGGACTGTAAGAAACTATAGAAGGTCGTGCGCACAGCCCAGACCATCTCAGAAGCCAACCTTCCATCCATAGACTTCATTTACATGGCTTGCTGCCGCGGAAATCAAGAAATCAAGAAATCAACATCATCAAGCCGAACTGCACCCCAGTAATGCTCTCCCACAACCCCATCCATCAGCCAAAAGATACAGAAGCTTGAACACATGCACCAGCAGGTTCAGAACAGCTTCTTCTTGGTGGTTATTAGACAGATGGATGGACTCTCTAGCCTCAAATAATGCTGATCTTGCTAATGTTGATCTTGCCCAGCACACATCCTGTGCAATCTAACCTGTATGCCTCTGTCTGAGTTTTAGTTACAGCCTTTGATCTGTACATCCTTGCTTACGATGATCTGCCCGTACTGCTCGTAAACAAAGCTTTTCACTGTACTCTGGTACACAATGATAAACATCAATCAATCAATCAAAAGGTGTAACTGATGTTTGTACTAAACTATAGATTTACAATAAATTCCTTGTTAATTTCTGAAAGTCATTGCTGCTGAATTCTACTTCTGGATATCAGTGTATGAAACAGCATGTTTATAATGGCAAGGCTCCGCTACCTCCTGATGATCCCACTGGGAGTCTACCCACGTGGCACAGACAAAATGCTTTTGGTGACAGGCAGTGTTCCCTAACTGGACATATAACTAGCTGGCAAAATGGCATGGCAGCAGGAGGACGCTGTGTTTCTTCACCCTGACACCTTCTAATCGTTTTGAACCCCTCATTTCTCCCAACCTATGGCCAAAGCATTGGTAAACTTCCTGCCACAGAATCATGAAATGGTTATCACACAGAAGGAGTAGCTAGTTTTGTCTGTGCCAGTTCTCTACAAGTCCAATTCACTCCTAATCCCCACTCCCCTGACATTTTGCCATTGCTGATCAGAAAGCTATGATTGAATTTGCCTTCACCACACTCTCCGTTATGTGCATTCCAACAATACTGCATGAAAAGCTCTTCTTTAACAAAACAGTTTTTTGCTGCAAATTATCTTAAACTGGTATTCTTTAGTTCTCGACCATTCTGTCAAGGACAACAGTTTTTCTTTATCTACTTTGCTCATGATTTTGATCACCCCTATCAAGTCTCCTCCCAATCTTGTTTTTGAAGAGTACAATCAGAATTTGCATTGCATCCACATAACTGAAATCTTTCCTATTATTCAACATTTTAATAAATGCCTTGTGATCTATGTACACCACGTCTGTTGCATTGCCATAATCAAATATCTCTGTTTCTTTATCAAAGTGCACAGTCTAGTTAAATAAATATGGGTTTTCCTTTAATGAATCCAAACTGACATTTCTGAATTCATCTACACTTGCGCAAGTGACCGTGAATTTTATACTGGGATTTCGTTTCCAAAAATTTCCTTACCATCAGTGGTGAATTGGAGTTACTTGGATTATCTTCATGTCCCTTTTCTTTGAACAAAGATGTAAAATTTGTAATTGTCCAGTTTGCTGATGCCTGCCCCATATCTAAATTGACTGCAATTTTCACTTTTACTTCCCTAACCCTCCTCTAAACTTACTCTATTCAGCCTAGTGCTCATTGTGTTATCAACTGTGAAACGCACCCCATTTCTGCTTCAACGTATGCACAAATTATTTCATTAAACACATCTTTTTTGCTCCACCTAGCTCTGTTGTGGAAATGTGCTGGTCTGTATATTAAACTATCTCGTCTTGGAAAATTCTTTAATTTCTCAGTTTTACCAGGTAATATTTCAATTCAGTTATCTGTGAAGGATTTCAAAACGGGACTTACGTTCTGCAGTTGCAATTGTCATGTACATAAGCACAAAAATTACCCCAGTCCAAAATGGGATGGTATCATAGAAGGGTTAAAGCATAGAAGGAGGCCTTCCACCCCTGTGTGTCAGTGCTGGCTCTCTTCAAGAGCAGCCATCTGATTTCCCTTCTGCTAATGAATAATCAATCCGTTTTTGGTAGCACACTCTGTTCCAACTCTGACAGGAGAAGTGCAATGATCATCAAGCCCCATAACTCCATGAGCTACACCAAAAGTTTACATGTTTTGATTCAATCACCATTTGTTTTTTAGTATTACCATCAAGAAGAAAAGAAACGTCCAACAGGCTTTGTTAATTCTCCCAAAAATAACTCGTTTGTTATAAACAAACTTATTCTTACAATGAGTGGTAAAATGATTAACAACTAACTACAATGTGGAATCCCAAGCACACATATTCACATGATTGACAAGACACTGCAGCTCAGCAAAAGTGATATGGCCTTAAAAACAAAACTGATGAAACATTGCAGTGGGCCAGAGGTCCAAACTCAAAAAAAGATAGTGAAGAAAGCCTTCTCACAGATCAGTCACCTTCCTGTCAAGCAGATTTAAATACTGAGAGCCAGAGAATTTTTGGGCCTTCAAATTAGAATTGAATTCAAATGAGAGTCAGTTCAATACCCTGATACTTGACTTTTTCAGGTTCATACAAAATTTCAGCCAAGAGAGATTTTTTTTTCACCTGGACATGCTTTGAGGTTTCTTCTCTTCTCCAGGGAGAGAAAGAGAGTGAGTGAGTCTACCTTTCTGCTGCAAGCTTTTCAAGGCACCTATTTCCACTGACAGACAGAGATGCTCCTGGAAAAACAGCAACCAACTTCAAAAGAATGTTGCTAAGCAATCTTTAGCAATTAATCCCCATCTCTTCCAAGCAAGTTTATGAAGCAAGTAAATCCATTAAAAAAAATCTTTTTATCTTTTCTGAACAGTTGGTGAACCACAACATGCTTTAACTTTTTGCACAACAGAGACCATAAAAATCCTTCCACATTTTCCAGTTTTCTTCACATAGTCATTTTTTAAGGACTATACATTACCGACAGTGTTCACACTGTTAGAAGATACTTATAGAAGAGGAGGACTAGTTGGCTTATTTTATTTCATCCATCCAGAAGCCAACTACAGTCCCTCATTTTCCTGTGTAATTCCAGGCTGTTCATGTTTATTTGTCCATTTAAAAGTTTGCTGCATGAATTGGACACTCTGGGTCAGATTTTTAGAACCTGCAAAGATGGGAAAAAAGCTGTGCAGGTGTTATAAGCCTTAATATTTTCCAGGTCTTGCTGTATATTGATGCAGGCTGCCGCAGGGTCTCAGGACTTATGTATGCTGCTGAGTTCTATGCAATCAACGAATTTCCCACATCTGACGTTATGAAGGAGGGATTTTCATTGAGGAAGCAGCTACAAAAGGCTGGGCCAAAAACAGAACTTGAAGGAACTCTTTCATCAATATGCAAAGTATGAGATGATTGACTTCCAACAATAGTAAGCCTTACTTCTGAGATTCTGGTGCTTGCATCTTTGAGGATCAAAGGTAGCCACAGACATGTTGCAGAGGTCACTTTAAACTGAGCCAATATTTAGGGACTCCCCCTTCAAGCCATGGCTCTCATCAGGGTATTGTCATGGGAATCCAGCAGGAATAACTGGTTGGGCTCATAGTTTAATTTAGGGCCCTGTTCTCTACAGAATAAAGGACATGTTGCTGCTTTTCCATTGAAAAAACGAGAAACAATGGAGAAAACCAGTCTCTTCTGCATTTTGATGGTTATGCCTTGATCAAACAGAGTTGACTTGTCTGATTAGAACTTAATTAGTTGACCAAGACTGTTAACAGTTCTTCCTGCATCTCCATGCCAACCACAGTTCAAACAGCCAACACCCTCTTTTCAAACTTTATAAATTTCTGTTCCCTTTCTAAGTTGGTTTTCTTACATTGCAGTCTTGATCAGGGCAAGATGAGATGCTTCAACTTCATGTCTTTTTGTTAGCAATGAATGCAGTTTAAGTGTGATACAATTAAACATTCTCTGATCAAATATACAAATTATCACATTCCTCCAAGAAAAAAAATGAGTATGAACCATTAATTTTTCATTTTTAATCTGCAGATGTAGAAAAAATTAAACACATTTGCTCATTTCTTTTTTTGGATTACTAAAGTTATAAAACTGGACATTATGGGATTAATCTAATAATTAAAATAATCTAACATTAAATATATACAGTACATTGTACAAGAATGTTACTGCATAAGAAACTGTAGAGCAATTAGTTAAACCGACTTTCTTAGAATGGAAATTTAATTTTCTCTATTGATATATGTACATTCATAAATTACTCTTAAAATTTGTACTTTTTAATACAGCCAATCTGATGTGACTGAACTTTTGTATTGGTTCTAGACCCCTGAGGTTACTTTAAAACCTAAATACTTTAATGCCCCATTGCACTATGTATACTTTTTTCACTGCAACATACTTTGTGACCTGGTAATGTCCTAATGTGGAGAATATTTGAGGACCTGATATAACATTAACATTTGCTGACTCCATTTCCGGGGCTGTAGAAACTAGACAGGAGAAGGAAGGTGGGAGTGCTGCATCACCATGCTGCATCACCATGCCATTTACAGAATGTCTTTTAGACGAGGGGGAACAAGTATGCACCTCTCAGCCTGTCCGAGATAGAGGGATTCCTGTCTACCGATTACAACCACTCTCTTCTCAATGATGTTAACTCCTTTCCCATCTTAATCCCACCAGCCCTGTTGTAATCTCCATGTCACATCCTCTATGCCTTGCTCTGAGATTGAAGAGAAACATGAGTTGTTCATGTTAAATTCAATAGGAACTCCAAAACCCTGAAATCACCTACTTGTATTTTGTCATCCCTGCTTGTCTGCAAATATTGGTGCAATGATCCTGGGGACCAACTTATATAAAATCAGTGAGCTTTTATTCGTAGTTAGTACTTAATATTCAAAATAAAATTTGAATTATGAAGTTTACTTCTGTCTATTTAATTGTACCGTGAATATTTTATACTGAACAGTACTTAGAGGCAGATTAGTATCCTCAGCACCCTCAATCTGAGTTTGCAATTTGAGCCAATATCACTATATCACTATATCACAATATCACATGTGACAAGAGGGAAAATTAGAGGGTCAGACTACCAGTAAGCATTTCCTAATGGATAGACAGAAAAAAAATCTGCATAAAATAACTGCACTTAATAGAGCTGATTCACATCAGTGAATAATTTATGTTCTCCACATTTATCTCTTGAGTAAGTAATATAATTAGGGCAGTATTTAGTATGTTTGATGAATGATAGATTGACACAATGTCAAAGCATCAGGAAGTTTGAGACAACATTTTCAGTTCTCAAGAGGAAACCATAAGCTCTTATATTTTGGAAACACTACCTATTTTTGCTTCACGCTAAAAATTATTGAACCAACCTGACCTAAGTATCAAGTAATGCATGAAAGGATAGAACAAATGTTCTTATAATGCAGAACCAGAATAATGAACTGTTGCATAGATCCTAACAGACTGCTGTGTTTTATCTGTCATCCCTCCCTGGTCTGGCCTACATGTGCCTCCAGACCCACAGCAATGTGGTTGACTCTTAATTGTGCTCTTGGAAATTCGGGATGGACAATGAATGCTGACCTAAGCAGTGATGCCCACATCCCATGAATGAATCACAAAAATATGCATTTTTGTGAGTTTTATCAGGATTAGAAAATGATATGCTGATTCTGCATTCTCTGTCCCTTTTTATACTTGCACCATTAAAAATCTTTATTACACCTTCTGAAATGTTAAATCTAATCCCTCTAGTTTACCACAGTCTGAAGATAGTTCATAGCTCAAAATGCACAAATATATCATCAGTCTTAAAACTGGCAGGAGTACAATCAAGCCTCATTTTTAGAAACTCCTGGGAGCCATTAATGTCTTTTTATCACGACTTACTTTGCTGAAGTGTCAGCTGTTCTCCAAATTGTAGAATAGTAATCTCACTGGGACCAACAACAGAGCTCGTTATAATGAGAAGTATATAATAACAGAATGTATCATAATAAAATTCCACTGTCAGCCAACAAAGTATATCTCAGCCCACACCCCCTCATCCAAAATATATCTGAAAATAAAGAATGAAAAACAGAACTTGCCATGTATCTCAGGCACCTCATAATGTTTTATAATAATTAAAAATTCACACATGGATTGGTTAATTGGCATAACAAGTAAAGAAAGAGTTCAATCTCTTTTGCAACTGAGAATGATTTTCCACTGAAAGCTTTGTTGCAAGTTTGTAAGAAAAAGAGTAAAAATTACACTTGTTGAGCCTTGCCGTGATCCATTAGAACCTTTCTACAGATCAACAAATCAGGTGCATAATTCTTATCAATATTGACCATTTCTGAATCTGTGTTGGGGAAGGCAATATGGAATCCTTAAAGAATGGAGATTTAGTTAAAAAATTATCATTAAAAAGAAAAAATGAGAACACATCTGGAAACGGCTTCATTCTTCATTGACCTGTAGAAAGAGGCACAATTTTAAAATATGGCATCTATTGCTTTGTAAATTGTGTGTGTAAGTTCTCCTTTGTTGCAAGATACCAACAAAAGAAAGTGCTCAGCTACAAATATTCTGATATGTTCCCACCAAAATAAAAGGCAATCATCAGTCTTGAAAGCTGATGTACAAGTCAAAGCAGTTATATTGCCAAGCTGCAGAGCTGCAACCAGCTTAAGGGACTATTCTATGAGCTGCAGATGGTGCAGGTATAAATGCAAAAATACAAGAAGCAGAAGTAGGCCACTTCATCCTCATGCCTGCCCTGCCATTCCATGATGGCACAGTGGCTCAGTGGTTAGCACTGCTGCCTCATAGTGGCAGGGACTCCGGTTCAATTTCACCCTCAGGTATTGGTAATTGTGGAGTGTGCACATTCTCCCTGTATCTGTGTGGGTTTTCTCTGGGTGGTCTGGTTTCCTCCCACAGTACAAAGATATTCAGGTTAGGTGAATTGGCCATGCAAATTGCCTACAGCATCCATGGACGTGCAGATTAGGTGGGTTGGTCATGGAACATGCAGGGTTGCAGGGATAGGGTAGGGAGGCTTGGTCTAGGTGTGATGCTGTCCATAGGGTCAGTATATTCTTGATGGGCCGAATGGCCTGCTTCCACACGGTAGGGTTTCTAGGATCATAGGTGATCTGATTACTTACTGTTGATAATCGTTCACCATCTCCCCACCCCACCCCCGCTGATCAAGAACCTATCGACATCTCTGTTAAAAATATTCAAATTCTCTGCTTCCACCATTTTTTTGAGGAAGAATTCCAAATAGTTTTGCCCTTTTGTGAGAAAAAAATTCTCTTAAACTCTGTCTTAAATATGCAACCTGCTTTTTGTCAAACAGTGACCCCTTATTCGAGATTCTCCCATAGTAGCAAGCCTGATATCCAGAGCCACCTCATATCTCTTCAGCATCTTATACATTACAATCTAGTCGCCTCTTACTCTAATAACCTCCACTACATACAATCCTATCCTGTCCAACTTTTCTTTATCAAGCAACCTGCACATTACAGGTATTAGCCTCGTAAACCTTCTGTGAACTGCTTCCAATGCATTTGCATAATTTAAATATGGAGACCAATTCTACACATAGTCCTCCAGATGTGGCCTCATCAATGTAATGCATAATTCAAGCATAACCTTCTTATTTTGTTATTTAATTCCCCTTCAATAAAAGGTCCCAATGATTCATGTAATATAACACTTGTTTTCTGGTTGGAAAGATGTAACAACGCCTTTGTGCCTTCTATGTTTCATGTTAGCTAGCTCATCTTCTCTTCATGTTAACGTGTTCTCCCCTACTACAAAAGCTCTTTTCGTTTGCAATATCCTTAGGTGTAGCACTTTATCAAATGTCTTCCAGAAATCTAAGTTCACTAGATCTACTGGTTTGCCTTTATCCAGAGCACATTATTACTTCCTCAAATGACTCCAATAACTGGGTATTTTTGTAGCTGTATTCTTTTCTTGTAAAGAGGCTTATTGGAGAGTAATGGGGTGTTAGTTATATTGGAAGAGTTTTATGAGTAAATAGAATAAACAGTGATGCACATTTGGTTTCAGTTAGAAGGTTCTGGATTTTTTTGGCTTGTGGAAACACCCAATAATTCACAAAAGCCTTTTTGAGTTGGGGATTCTACAGAATTGTTGATTGAAATTTGATCTGTAAAGCAGTTGATCCTGAAGAAGAGAGAGGGGCAACCCCAGTGTAATGAATTAGTTCAAAAGGTCCAAACCAAAAGTGTTTGACTGAAGAGGTTATTTGAAACTGTGAATGTCTAGGCATGAACATTCAAATAAGGTGCAATCCAATTGTCAAGAAAAGGAATAAGAGCCACAGCTAAGTCAAACCCTATGTGTGCTAGAGAAGGAGGTTTGTCCTCTGATATGAATACTGCAAAGGAGTGCTGTTGGAATTACTGGAATTGTATTTTACCACGTGTTTTGTAATCTTTCAACTTGTGTTATATGTAAATACTTTGTCTTGTCTGATCGTATCTTCATTTCTTTTGCATAATAATTCTTCCATTAAAACTAAATTTGCAGTATTGCATGCTTGTGTTTCAAGGAAAGATTGTCTATTTTTTGAAAAATATAATTTTTTTAAACAAATTCCTGTCTGAGATCTGATTTTTCTAATAACGGCATTAATTGCTTTGTAATACTTTGACGATTAATGCCTGAAATTTGCCCAATCACTTTGTTTTGAACCTTTTCCAACATGTTAGAATAATATCAGAGATGGGCTTTTCAACATTACACATAGTATTCTAAAAGTGCCACCATTAATAATCTGTACACACTTAATCCAATTTAATATCCTTTCTGTGTGCTTCACGTTGGCTGGACGATTTCAATGAAAATTTCTATGTTGTTTACATTTTCTACTGTGCATGGCCTTGGACTTGACCAAATTAGAATCCATTTGTTTAGTGTCATCAAATACCTATAAATAACAGAAACTCCTTAAAATTGTCATTTGGCTATGCAGCTTCTAGTATTTTCTCATAGCAATTTTACCTTAACTTTTGAATTTGATTATCCATGAACAAATTTGTTTAATCTCTTTTACTCACTTTTTAAAAAAAAATTCTTCTACCTCCTCAGTTTTTTTTTGTCTGAAAGTCACTTTTCATAAAAGCATAAGACCATAAGATGTAGGAACAGAAGTAGCCAAATCAGCCTATTGAGACTGCTCCACCATTCAATGAGATCATGGCTAATCTCGTAATCCTCAACCTCATTTTCCTGCCTGTTTCGCTTAACCCTTGATTCTGCTTTACTGCTTAAAACTCCGTCTCAGCCTTGAATGGACTCAACACCTCAGCATTGACATCACTCTGTAGAAAGAATTCCACAGATTCGCTGCCCACTTCATCTCTGTCTTAAATTGATGACCTTTTATTCTGATATTATGTCCTCTGGTCATAGATTGGCCGACAAGGAGAAAGGACTTTTCAGCATCTACCCTGTCAAAGCATCAAAGAAACTTTCAGGTTTCAATACGGTCTCTTCTCATTCTTCTAAATTCCAACAAGTAGAGAACCAACTGACCTCTCATGAAAAAATACCTCCTTATGCAGAATCAGCCTGGTGAACCTTGTCTGGACTGCCTTGAAGGCCAGTCTATCTTTTGATAAAGGAAATCAAAACACAGTATTCCATTTATTGTCTAACTAGTGTCTTGCATAGTTTTAGAAAAACTTCTCATTTTTTTATACTCTATTCTCTTTTCAATAAAGACCATAATTCCTTTTGCCTTCCCTATTATCTGCATACCTGGGATTCTAGCTCTTTGTGTTGTTTTTTTTTGCGATTTATACATAGGGCTCCCAAATTCCTTTATGTTCTCTTTCTCCATTCCCATAATATTCAGCTCCTCCATTCCTGCCAAAGTTAAACTCACATTTTCTCCACATTATATTTCATTTGCATAGTTTTAACATTATTACTTAACTACTTTGGTCTTGTGATCGTTGTTCTACCCCTCATAGGACAGTCTTACCATCACGGATGAGTTTGTTTGTCAGCAGATGTTTTGTGCGTTGATAAAACATAATAGCACAGAATAAAAGTGTGCTGTCATTTGAGGCATGTTGTCTCTATTTGCTTCATGGTTAAGTTCGGCACTGTGCCACCATGCTGCTTGTTAGATGGAGAATTTCTCTGACATGGACGGCAGTTCTAAACGTAGGGGTAATCATTGTAAAAGAACAAACAATAATAGTGGGCTGCACCCATTTCTTGCAATCATGGTTATTGTTTTCCTCTCTGGCATAGTGTTAAGATGCTCTTTCTATTGGAAATGCACTTCAATTACTTAAAGCATCATCTACATCATTCTAAGATAAAATTAGTTTTTGTGTCATAACAGTTAGAAACATATGTTCATTGCATAAATGGTTTACGAGAATTTCAATGCACTTTGGAAGTAGTAATTTTTGCTAGCACCTTAAAATTCATGTAAGTATTTAGTTTTGGCCAAATACTGGTTGTTTTCATGTCACAAATACTCTGCAAATGTGCCAAGATAAACTGTTTTGTATGCAATGCTTCTTCAGAACAGACTGTTGAGCAGTAACTGTGTATAAGGAATTATTTGTTTAATTGACTGCCTGGGCTATATTTCAAAGAGTACCCAAAAAACTTGAAATGAAATTAATCTGGCAATATCACAAGAACAGTAAGAAATTGAAACATCGAAATCCTTCTGCAGTGACATTAGACATGCATTTAAAGTTTTTCTAGCATTGTCTTAAAGGCAAATTACAGCAGCAAATGTTTCTTTGCACCATATTCTACGAAAGAAATAGCCTGACTTATTTTCCTATCTCTTCTCAATTTACTGTGGCTCATTTTCTCTTTGGATGCAATGCAAAAAAAAGGTGTTTGGCTGATTTAATATACTCTCTCGGCACTGCCATATTTCACTGTTTCATTCATGCTAAGTTAATGAATCTGCTGTGACCTCTGTGGAACATTTAGCTGTGCATGTATTAATTGATGAAATCCTTCCAGAAAAGAAATAGTGATTCTTGCATTTTGCACATTTTTCTTCATTTTTCCATGAGTGGAAAAATAAACTGGATATTTGCCTAAAGTACAGAAGCATTTGAAAATGCAACCTCATATCACACTACTTCATTGTCTTATGTTGATGTGTTTTTCCACTTATATATAAACAATAATTCTTGAAGTGTTGTGAGATTAATACTTCTGGGTTTGATTATTGTGCCCAACTGTATTCCTTCTGGACAGTAAAATGTTGTGCACTATCTTTGATGCCAAACTAAATTCTTTCCTGTTACATCTTCCATATTTCGCTGCCTCTCAATGATGCACTCCTCCTTTAAGATTCTCCTTAAAACCTCAGTCTTTGACCAATCATTTGGTTATCTAACCTAATATCTCCTCTTGTGGCTTAATGTCATGTTTTATTTTCGAATGTTCCTGTGAAGAGTTCAAGATTTTGTTTTACTATTGTAAGGTGCTTTGTATTTAGAATACAAGGTGTAGAGCTGGATGAACACAGCAGGCCAAGCAGTATCAGAGGAGCAGGAAAGCTGACGTTTCGGGCCTAGACCCTTCTGCAGAAGTTGGGGAGGGGAAGGGGGTTCTGAAATAAATAGGGAGAGAGGGGGAGGCGGATAGAAGATGGATAGAGGAGAAGATAGGTGGAGAGGAAACAGACAGGTCAAAGAGGCGGGGATGGAGCCAGTAAAGGTGAGTGTCGGTGGGGAGTTAGGGAGGAGATAGGTCAGTCCATGGAGAACGGACAGGTCAAGGGGGCGGGATGAAGTTAGTAGGTAGGAGATAGGGGTGGGGCTTGAGGTGGGAGGAGGGGATAGGTGGGAGGAAGGACAGGTTAGGGAGGCAGGGACGAGCTGGACTGGTTTTGGGATGCAGTAGTGGGAGGGGAGATTTTGAAGCTTGTGAAATCCACATTGATACCATTGGGCTGCAGGGTTCCCAAGCGGAATACGAGTTGCTGTTCCTGCAACCTTTGGGTGGCATCGTTGTGGCACTGCAGGAGGCCCAGGATGGACATGTCGTCTGAGGAATGGGAGGGGGAGTTGAAATGGTTCGTGACTGGGAGGTGCAGTTGTTTAATGTGAACCGAGCGTAGGTGTTCTGCAAAGCGGTCCCCAAGCCTCCGCTTGGTTTCCCCGATGTAGAGGAGGCCACAAAGGGAACAGCGGATGCAGTATACCACATTAGCAGATGTGCAGGTGAACATCTGCTTGATGTGGAAAGTCTTCTTGGGGCCTGGGATGGGGGTGAGGGGGGAGGTGTAGGGGCAGGTGCAGTACTTCCTGCGGTTGCAGGGAAAAGTGCCGGGTGTGGTGGGGCTGGAGGGGAGTGTGGAGCGGACAAAGGAATCACAGAGAGAGTGGTCCCTCCGGAAAGCAGATAAGGGTGGGGAGGGAAAAATGTCTTTGGTGGTGGGGTCGGATTGCAGATGGCGGTAGTGTCGGAGGATCCAACGCGTCATCCTCCGACACTTCCGATATACTGCATCCGCTGTTCCCGTTGTGGCCTCCTCTACATCGGGGAAACCAAGCGGAGGCTTGGGGACAGCTTTGCAGAACACCTACAATCGGTTCGCACTAAACAACTGCACCTCCTAGTCGCGAACCATTTCAACTCCCCCTCCCATTCCTCAGAAGACATGTCCATCCTGGGCCTCCTGCAGTGCCACAACGATGCCACCCGAAGGTTGCAGGAACAGCAATTCATATTCCGCTTGTGAACCCTGCAGCCCAATGGTATCAATGTAGACTTCACAAGCTTCAAAATCTCCCCTCCCCCTACCACATCCCAAAACCAGCCCAGCTTGTCCCCGCCTCCCTAACCTGTCCTTCCTCCCACCTATCCCCTTCTCCCACCTCAAGCCCCACCCCCATCTCCTACCTACTAACCTCATCCCGCCCCCTTGACCTGTCCGTCCTCCCTGGACTGACCTATCTCCTCCCTAACTCCCCACCGACACTCACCTTTACTGGATCCATCCCTGCCTCTTTGACCTGTCTGTCTCCTCTCCTCTATCCATCTTCTATCCGCCTCGCCCTCTCTCCCTATTTATTTCAGAACCCCCTTCCCCTCCCCCACTTCTGAAGAAGGGTTTAGGCCCAAAACGTCAGCCTTCCTGCTCCTCTGATGCTGCTTGGCCTGCCATGTTCATTCAGCTCTACACCTTGTTATCTCAGATTCTCCAGCATTTGCAGTTCCTACTATCTATGTATTTAGAAGTTGTTTACTTTTACTTACGTGATCAAGAATTTTCTTATTGCAAGCTTTTAGTGTCAACAAGCAGTGCTTTCAGGTCATGGATAAAAAAACGGTTAGACACACAGTGAAGGTCTCTTTGCAATGTACCGACTACAACTTCAAAACATAAAAGAAAACTTTACACTCCACAAATATGATGATATTTTTGATATTGCCTTCCAGCATTTTGGAATCAACGTATTGCTGTAGATCTATTTATCACAGGAATCTTGTTGATATTGGTCAAACTCATTTCATACAACCAAGACACAAACCAAACTTTGATGTTAGTTGCATAGATTAGATCAAAAATTCAGGCCAAAACTAACAGATTAATTTCTTCTTCTGGTGTGCCACCCGACCTTGCTGTTCTAGTCCTTGGAGAAATTTCATTTTGATTCATCCCCTCCTGTGGATTTTCTTTTTGAATAACATTGAAAAAATTATTCAAAGTAAGTTTTAAAGAACCAACTGATGCCAGGGATTTTTCACGCACAGTTTGGTCTTTTTACATAGAAGATACAGTTCACAAACAGGTAATTTGATGCAAGCAGTCCATGCTAGTGTTAATGCTCTGTTTAAGCTGCCACCTATAGGTTCTCATTAACATCAAATATTGTAATTATTGCACTGTGTTGCAATTACCTGTTCTTTTCTCCCTTAAATGATTGCCTAACTTGTCCATAAGTTTATATATATATCATCTATATATATCTATATGTGTACTGTTTGCTTCTTACCACTTTTTCAGTAAAGACATTTTTTCTTTATTCCCTATTCGGTTTCTTAGTAACTATCTTGTATTAATGGCCTCTAATTATCTTCTTTCCCCATAGCAGATCCCATTATAACTTCCCATAACTCCCCATAGTAGTCCTCGTTATAACTTAACCCTTATAGTCAGAGACAGGGAAGCTTATAATGGGGAACAGAGATTGCAGACCAATTAAATACATGTTTTGGTTCTGTCTTCACAAAGGAGGACACAAATAGTGTTCCAAAGTATTGGGGAACACCTAGTCCAGTGAGAGAGAGGAAGTGAAGGAAATTAGCATTATTAGGGAAATTGTGTTGGGGAAATTGTTGGGATTAAAGGCCAATAAATTCACAATGCTTAATAATTTATATTGCAAACACCTAAGAACATGGGTATAGAAATAATGGATGCATTGGTGATCATCTTTCAAGATTCTACAGACTCTGGAACAGTTCATATGATTCAGACGATAGCTAGTGTAACCACACCATTTTAAAAAGAAGGTGGAGAGGAGACAATCATTTATTGACTGGTTAACCTGACATCGGTAGTGGGCAGAATGCTAGTGTCTATTATCAAAGTTTTAGCAGCTGAGCACTTGAAAAATGGTGATGGGATTGGACAGTCAACATGATTTATAAAAGAAAAATCATGCTTAACAAATGTACAAGAATTTTTTTGAGGATTTAACTAGTAGAGTTGATTGGGGGAGCCAGTGGATGTGGTTTACTTGGACTTTCAGAAGGCTTTCAATAAGGTTGTAAATAAGAGATTAACATGTAAATTTGAAGCACATGGGATTAGGGATGGTATACTGACAAGGACAGAGAACTGTTTTAGAGATAGTAGGAACTGCAGATGCTGGAGAATCTGAGATAACAAGGTATAGAGCTGGATGAACACAGCAGGCCAAGCAGCATCAGAGGAGCAGGAAGGCTGACGTTTCGGGCCTAGGCCCTTCTTCTGAATTCACAATATATACTAATGATTTAGATGAAGGAACAAAATGTAATATCTCCAGTCTTTGATGACATAAATCGGGTTGAGAGGGTGAGCTGTGAGGAGAATGCAGAGATATTTCAGTGTGATTTGGACAATTTGAGTGAGTTGGAAAATGCATGGCTGAAGTATAATGTGGACAAATGGGATGTTATCCACTTTGGGCGTAAGTAACAGGTGGATTATCTGAATGACAGTAGATTTGGAAAGGGGTAGGTGCAATGATTACACCAGTCATTGAAGACAAGCATTTAGGCATAGCAGGTAATGAAGAAGGCAAATATTATGTTGGCCTTCATAATGAAAAGATTTGACTACAGCAGCAGTGCTGTTTTACAGCAATTGTATAGGGCCTTACTGACACCACATCTGTCATATTGTGTGCAGCTTTACTCTCCTTATCTGAGCAAAGATGTTTTGGCAATGGAGGGAGTGCAACAAAGGTTTACTGGACTGATTGCTAGGATGGCAGGACTGACGTATGAAAAGATGCTGGATGAGTCAGGACTATATTTACTGGAGTTTAGAAAAATGAGGGGTAGATTTCTCCAAAAATGTAAGAGGGTACATGTAGAAAGGAGTCCAGAATGAGCAGTCACAGTTTAAGGATACAGGGTAAGCCATTTAGTACTGAGAAATTTCTTCACACAGAAAGCAGTGACCCTTTGGAATTTTCCAGCAAAGTAAGTGGTCGAGGCCAAAATATTGAATGTTTTCAAGGAGGAGTTAGATAAAGTTCTTATGTCGAAAGGAATCAAAAGAGACATGGATAAAGGAGTAACAGGGTATGAATCAGATGATCGGCCATGATCACATTAAATGGTGCAATAAGCTTGAAGGTTACACCCTGTTCCAATTTTTTATGTTTTGATAGGGGAAGATATAATTTCTATATATGCTTGATCATGACCTTTGAGAAATGAAAGATCTTTATTTGGTCACTTTTCAGCATTTTATGTTTTCACCAAAAAAAGAGCCCCAGTGCAGCATTTTGTCAGTGGCCTGTTGTTGCTAATGGCAAAACTGGAAATGTGTAGATCTGTCATTTTCTTAAATGCCTTCCAGCTTCCCACATGATTATAATTAAAATTTAAAGTACAGATAGCGTGTACAAGAAAATTGCGAGAATGTGGTGGGAATGCTTTTCAGTGGTGAAACTCACAGTCTGCTGACAGTGCTGTAGCAATGTGGGTGGGTTATGACAAAGCCTCTTGGTGAAATAGAGACCTCTGTGTCATGGACACACTTTCTCATCCAATTCCATTGCCATTAACTTGAGACTTACTGCAAATACAAAGATAGTATGGGCGTTTGATTTTTTAAAAGATATAAATTTCCCTTATAAATAATTCACATTACATTGGATTCACTTCATTCATGTATGTATAATTGTTATTGAGAGTAGTTTAGTTAGAGAGCAAAATATTCTGGCACATCTCATGGTTGACATGCATTGATGGTTACAGGAAAGGTGAGGACATTTCTTTATTGTGGAAGACACGATGTGTTTTTACATTCACTCATTATTGCATGTCCTGTTCGTGTCCCTTATTTTACTCACCATTATGTGGGACATGGAATTGCAGGTTCAATTGACTGTCCTTTCCTAGCATAATGAATGTCCAAGACTACTTAAGTGAAGATCATTGAAATGTTGATGAATCCAAAGCTCTGTAGGGATTCTGCCAGCAGCACTCTATGTTGGACCCACTTGAGGAATGTACTGACCCCACCATTAAGGCCCCTAATTTTCTGAGTGTGACAGACTATCAGCCTCAACATTCCACCATCGCACCCAGGACATGAGGCCTATCCCATTTGATTCTTTGATGCGGCCGACCTCACCCTTTGCCCTTCATTAGATCATCCTTCCACTCCTTAATGCCTGAAGCTTCTGTGCAAGCCAACATTCTAATGCTGTCCTCCCTTGCACCATAGACTTCACCAAGTAAAACCTGTGACCTCAGTCACACTGTACTTAACCGTCTTGTGCTCACCACCTTTAAACAAGTGTGAGCTGAGTACAACAAGAGTCTTTTGTGCTGCTGACTTTTTTCTTGAAGGTAGGACTTTATTTTTAAAAAGTTTAATTTTAGTGTTCATGCTATGCAAATGTAGAGCCATAGAGTTTATACAGCACAGAACGAGGCCCTACGTCCTATAATGTCCACATTTGATCACCAAACATCCGTCTGCTCTAATCCCATTTTACAGCATCTGACCTGTGGCTTTAAATGCTTTAAAATACCTATAAAATATTTTGAAGGTTACTGCCTCTACCCCTTTTAGGCAGTGAGTTCCAGATGCCCACAACAATCTAATGCCCACAAAAATCCTCAAATCCCTTTTAACCCATCTGCTTCTTAATTGAAATCTGTGCTCTCTGTTTATTGAATCCTCTAATAAGGGGAAAACTGTCTCCCTATCCATCCTGTCTGTCTCCCTCAGAACTTTGTCCATCTCAATCAGATCCTCTCTCAGCCTTCTCTGTTAAGAAAATAACTCTAACTTATCTGGGACAACAAGGTGCAGGGCTGGATGAACACAGCAGGCCAAGCAGCATCATAGGAGCAGAGAGGCTGACGTTTCGTT
>NC_063342.1:48159531-48160221 GCF_021869965.1 Rhincodon typus | reverse complement strand
AGTCCCCCTCCACTGATACCCTCATCCGCTTAGCCGAACTCGTCCTCACACTCAACAACTTCTCTTTCAATTCCTCCCACTTCCTACAGACAAAGGGGGTAGCCATGGGTACCCGCATGGGCCCAAGCTACGCCTGCCTCTTTGTAGGTTACGTGGAACAATCCCTCTTCCGTACCTACACCGGCCCTAAACCCCACCTCTTCCTCCGTTACATTGATGACTGTATCGGCGCCGCCTCGTGCTCCCACGAGGAGCTCGAACAGTTCATACACTTCACTAACACCTTCCACCCCAACCTTAAGTTTACCTGGACCATCTCTAACACCTCTCTCCCCTTCCTGGACCTCTCTGTCTCCATATCGGGCAACCACCTAGAAACCGATATTCATTTCAAGCCCACCGACTCCCACAGCTACCTAGAATACTCCTCCTCCCACCCACCTTCCTGCAAAAATGCTATCCCCTATTCCCAATTCCTTCGCCTCCGCCGCATCTGCTCCCAGGATGAGGCATTCCACTCCCGTACATCTCAGTTGTCCTCGTTTTTCAAGGACCGTAACTTCCCCTCCTCGGTGGTCGAGAACGCCCTCAACCGTGTCTCCCACATCTCCCGCACCTCATCCCTCACACCCCGTCCACGCAATAAAAACCAAAAAAGAATCCCCCTCGTCCTCACGTACCACCCCACCA
>NC_063342.1:48036293-48159431 GCF_021869965.1 Rhincodon typus | reverse complement strand
GGATCCAACGCATCATCCTCTGACACTTCCGCCATCTGCAATCCGACCCCACCACCAAAGACATCTTTCCCTCCCCACCCTTATCTGCTTTCCGGAGGGACAACTCTCTCCGTGACTCCCTTGTCCGCTCCACACTCCCCTCCAGCTCCACCACACCCGGCACTTTTCCCTGCAACCGCAGGAAGTGCTACACCTGCCCCCATACCTCCTCCCTCACCCCCATCCCAGGCCCCAAGAAGACTTTCCACATCAAGCAGATGTTCACCTGCACATCTGCCAATGTGGTATACTGCATCCGCTGTACCCGGTGTGGCTTCCTCTACATCGGGGAAACCAAGCGGAGACTCGGGGACTGCTTTGCAGAACACCTACGCTCGGTTCGCAACAAACAACTGCACCTCCCAGTCGCGAACCATTTCAACTCCCCCTCCCATTCCTCAGACGACATGTCCATCCTGGGCCTCCTGCAGTGCCACAACGATGCCACCCGAAGGTTGCAGGAACAGCAACTCATATTCCGCTTGGGAACCCTGCAGCCCAATGGTATCAATGTGGATTTCACAAGTTTCAAAACCTCCCCTCCCCCTACCGCATCCCAAAACCAGTCCAGCTCGTCCCTGCCTCCCTAACCTGTTCTTCCTCCCACCTATCCCCTCCTCCCACCTCAAGCCGCACCTCCATCTCCTACCGACCAACCTCATCCCGCCCCCTTGACCTGTCCGTCCTCCCTGGACTGACCTATCCCCTTCCTAACTCCCTACCTACACTCACCTTTACTGGCTCCATCCCCGCCTCTTCGACCTGTTTGTTTCCTCTCCACCTATCCTCTCCTCTATCCCTCTTCTATCCGCCTCCCACTCTCTCCCTATTTATTTCAAAACCCCCTTCCCCTCCCCCTTTTCTGATGAAGGGTCTAGGCCCGAAACGTCAGCCTCTCTGCTCCTATGATGCTGCTTGGCCTGCTGTGTTCATCCAGCCCTGCACCTTGTTGTCTCGGATTCTCCAGCATCTGCAGTTCCTACTATCTCTAACTTATCTGGTCTGTCTTCATAGCTGAATCTTCAGGCTAGGCAACATCTTGGTAAAATCTTCTGCACCCTCAATCACATTCTTCCTATAATGTGGTAACCAGAAATGCGCATAGTACTCCAGCTGCACTCCAGCTGTATTACAGGTGAAAACCTGCATCAGTCCAGCATAAAGCTCTTCATGCCTATTTTTTTTTGTTAACAATTTAACTTTTGCGATGAGTCAGGGAATAGTAGGGCTTGATTTCCAGTATACTACCCCTGTGAGGTGTAACACTGTATCTCAACCCAACAAAGGAATTCAGAATCTCACATCCTGCCAATCCAGTCACCCCACACATCACATTTCCTGCTTTTGTCAGATCCACAACCAACCCTAGCTTCACAATTGTTACCTAATATACACATTTCTGGTAATATCTTTCCAAATCCTTCTGCAACCTTTCCAGTGCCCCTATATTTATTTCATAATAAGATCAGAAGTCACACAACACCAGGTTATAATCCAACAGGTTTATTTGAAATCACAAGCTTTTGAAGCGCTGCCCCTTTGTCAGGTGAAGTGAACAGAGCACCCAGGCACAGACTTTATAGTCAGGGAGATCTAAAGATCAGACAAATAGTGTGAGTAGAGAGTCGACAGGCCGAATAATAATTCTCTGCAGGTGATCAAGTGTGTGAGACGGTGTGAGTAAAGTGTCAGTCATTGATTAACAAGTGAAGGGATGACCTATAATCCAATTAATTGAGGCAGAGAGATAATTACAAAAAAAATTTTAAAATAAGGTGGTGCTGGAGACAAACCAATGACTGGAATAACACCAGATACATCAATGACCTTTTCTTCCTCTGGACTCATAGCGAGGAATCACTGAAATGACTACACAACAATATCAACAAGTTTCATCCCACTATCAGATTTACCCTGGACTACTCTTCAGAATTAGTCTCATTCTTGGACACACACATCTCCATCAAAGTTGAACGCCTCAATACCTCACTCTACCACAAACCCATGGATAACCTCATGATGCTTTACTTCTCTAGCTTCCATCCTATCCATGTTAAAGAAGCCATCCCCTAAGGGCAAGCCCTGCACATACACAGGATCCATCAGATGAGAAGGAGCATGATGGATACCTAAAGATGCTGAAAGACACCCTCATAAGAACGAGATATGATGCTCAACTCATCGATCATCAGTTCCAACGTGCCACAGTGAAAAACCACAACGACCTCCTCAGAAAACAGACACAGGATATGATTGATAGAGTACTTTTCATCATCCAGTATTTCCCTGGAGCAGAGGAACTATGCCATGTTCTTCATAGCCTTCAACATGTCATCAATGATGACAAACATCTCACCAAGATCATCCCTACACCAAATTTGAGACCAAATTTGCACCCCAATATGCTGACATTTTCATTCACAGGTTTGAGCAACACTTCTTTGCTGCACAGGACCTCCTTTCAAATCTTTGGCATGGTTTATACTGATCATAGCATTTCTGCACTGAAATCCCAGTGTTCCTCTAACTCACATAGAGGTGCGGCCTCCAAGTAATGTAACCTTCCTATTTTTTCCTGACCAGTTCAGATTTGTGTGTGTTGAACTTCATTTGCCAATTCTGCCAATTTATCAATTTATGCATACCCTCCTGTAATTTGTTGCAGTCCTTCCTGGTATTGACTGTTTCCCCAGTTTGGTACCATCTCCAAATTTTAACACTGTATTTATGATTTTAAAGTCCAAATCATTCATGTAAATTATGGACATCAGTAGCGCCAGCATTGACCTTTGCAGAACACTAGTTGCTAACTTGCACCTGTAAAATTTGTGAATGTGATTCATCTACACGGGGGACTGTGTTTCATTAATTTATTCAGAATATATATTCGATAAATTTTAAATGGACTTCTTTCCTCATTGCAGAATTCAATGTCATTTCTCCCTGTTTTATATCACCAACAAACATCAAAATAAAATGGTTATTTACTGCTATCTCTCTATCATCAACCATGATATTATTCCGTCAATCTCTACATGGCTGTATTCCTATCACAGTCTTCCTTTTAGTCCCTTCCTTTGAGGTACCTGTAAAATATTTTACTATCTTGTTTTATGTTCCATGATAACTTAATTACATGGTTCTTTTATGCCTTCTTGTTTTTTTGGACTTCTCACCTAATCTGTTCATAGTCTCTCTTATCATGTACTTCACTGATGTCTGTGTCATTCATGTATGCATCTTTCCTAATGCTGAACTGTTCCCATTTTCTTTTTTTCGATTGAGTCCTAGCATATGTTGCTTGTTTCTTCCTTTTAGTGGGATGTATTTTTATGCACTCTGTTAAATGCTATTTTAAATGTTTCAACTTGTTGTTTTACATCCCTGTTTCCAGATATTGTTGTGTGTTTTGGTTTCCCAAGTTCTATTCTCAGCCTCACAAAATCAGCTGTTCTCCAATCGATTCATCTGATTTCATCATACATGTGAACTTCTGTATCATCTTGAAGCATATTATATCACAGTTATTATCACCTATCACTATCACCGATCAGTTACTATCACTTGGACCAATAGCCCTTTCTGGGCAATTTTTAAAAAAATTACATGAGAAAAGAGACCCATCAGATAATAAAATCTCCATTCCTTCATCACTTTTACCTGTATCTTCTGCCTAATTAACAGTAGAGTTGTTGATATCCCCTCTGATTATTATTCTTTTCTACTCCAGTCCCAAGCTGGATTGTACATTTCTTTCTGGGTCTTATTTTCACTATTTGATGATATGCAGCAAAACCTACTTACTAATGCAATTTCTAAAGGATTTTCAAACACCCTAATTTGAATATGTGTACATTCAAGCTTCATCAGAACAAGCTATGCCATTAAAAAAAACAGAAACCGATCTAATTCATGTTCAACCACTACAACCCCTACATTATTGCCGTGTCTTGAGAACTGCCTTAACTTAAACCCCAAGTTTAACTTATTTCAACTGGTGAGTGTGTATTTAACATGAGAATATGGCCATATTAAATTTTGTGTTTTATTTAAATACAGCAGGCATGATTCTTATTCAAACGTGGCATCAAACATTTGAGGCCAGTATACAAGAACAGGCAAGTTTGGCAGGTGTTCAGGACACTTAATGAATCAGGAAGAGGAAATAGGGTGGTAAGGGTTTTCATCTGGCTTTTAGAGGCACTCCTCGCATGCCAAAAGTAAGTGTTGAAAAAAAATAACTTCTGGCCCTAATTTTGGTTTTGCTGTTCTTGGCATCAAGTCTGTATTTTGGTGTTCAACTTTGAGTCTCTTTACATGGAGAGTGTGGAATGTGTCACCAAGTGGTCGTTTATATGAGGAACATTGTGTCAATGTGTGTTGTTTCTTTAAAAGGTATGAACTTGGGAAGGAGAAGATACATGTTTCTGTGAAGGAAATTAAGCAGCAGATTTAACTTTGAGGAGCTTTTGCCAAGTGCCTGTCTTCTCTATTCCTATATTTGGAAATGTGCTGTTTCACCAACAACTACTCACATGATTCCTCTCTATTCCTTATAACTGTGAATAATGAAAGAAATTTGGAAGATTAAGAGCCTTATCAATTTTACCATGGTAGTCTTTTCATATGGCCATCAATTCAATTTCTAACTAATTTTACTTTATTCTTCTTAGGATATTCTATATTAGTGTGCTGTGATTAAAACATATGTCTACAGATCTACAATGAACATACTCATCTTCACGCAATAGTTACAAGAGAAATGTGGGAAAAAGGACATACCTTTCTATGTTGCTTTTGTAGACCTTACAAAAGTATTAAAATGCTGAGCGTTTTTCAACAGTTGCAGGATAGTAATGGAGAGAAACAGGAATATGTCCCAGCACTAAATTCGTTTAGTAGCTCCCTACCTCCTTCTGACTCACCTTCCCTGCAGATATGGAAGGGGTTTATCTGCATACGAGGTCTGGTGGGAAGTTTTACAACCTGCCCGATTGAAAGTGAAGACAAAAACACATCACATTTTGACTGGAGAATTCCTGTACATTGATGGTGCCAAGCTTGCCCCCCCACATGAAGACTCAATTGCAAACCAATTGATTCTCTCCCCCATATGTAAGGCACGTTCTCCCTTACTATAAGCATCAAAGAAACTGTGGAAGGGAACAGAGTCTCAAACCTATGCCCTTGATCAAACAAAACAACATACAGCTGAAAGTGATTTGCAAATTCCAGTACTTTGGGTACATGGTGAGATAAGCTGACTCTTGGTGCAGAGTTTGATGCACACGCAGGGAGAGCAGCTATCACTCATTGAATGATACATAAAATATGCTTTGAGAACAAACCTGAACGTTAGAAACAAGATATTGCTTTTTGAAATGTATGTTTGTAACCCCTGGTGCATGGCCATGAAGGATTGATGATTTCCAACTATCATGACTGTGTTGCCAAATTCTGTACCAACGCCATCTACAAGTTCAGCGACGACACCAGCATAGTAGGATGGATATCTATCAACAGAGAGTCAAAATACAGAAGGGAGATGCAATGAGAACAACCTCTCTGTCAACATCCACAAAACTAAAGAACTGATTGTTGACTTCGGAAAGAAAGGAGGTGAACACGCCCCCATCTACATCAAGGGGACTGACAGGGTGGAAAGCATCAAGTTCCTCAGAGGGACGACAACCGATAACCTGTCTTGGACTTCCCACATAGATGCAACAGTCAGGAAGGTACAACAACGCCTCTTCTTGCTCAGGTGGCTCAGGAAATCTGACATGTCTATAATGTTCCTCACCAACTTCTATAGGTGCACCATTGAAAGCATACTGTCTGGGTCCATAACGGCCGGTATAGCAACTGCTCTGCCCAGGACCGTAAGAAACTACAGAAGGTTGTGGGCAAAGCCCAGGCCACCAGGGAAGCCAACATCCCATCCATGAATTCTATTTACACAGCTCAGTGTTGCAAAAAGACTGCTAACGTGGTAAACAAAGCTTTTCACTGTACTCTGGTACACGTGACAATCAATCAATCAAGGAATCTCAATAGTTTTCAACATTGATGTCTATGGCACATACTTTGTATCACAAAGAAGGACAAAATATTAGTATGATGAGGAATGCATATGCTAAGAATGTTGACATACATGATGATGCAATTCTGACATCTGGCTGAAATTCTAAAAAAGAGAGTCTGTCACTAAAGCATTCACAGCAGGTGAATGAGGAAAGAGTTATTCTTAAGTAATGTAAGTATAGGGTTGCAGCAGACTCAATAGATGGAATCTAGCTTAGTAAAACTGCTTTATGAGTGCATCACAGATACCCAACATATAGACTCTGTGGTTAGTAGGATCCATGCAGTATAATGATGCAGGCTTGAGTCCATGAATTGAGCAGACTCAGCACAAATCGAAAATCAGGAATGTAACACCTCTGCCAAAAGCACATCTCCCAAGTATGCTAGCTTTCATCCAGCAGAGGCAACTTCACTGGTTCAAGTATTTTCATCGGATATTCTGTATGGATAGGTAGCTGGAACTTTTAAAGACAGAAGACCAAAACTCCACTTCAAGGATGCTTATAACTGTGACTTCAAGACCGTAAACATTAACTAATACATGGGAGAAACTAGCTAAGAGCATAGGAAAATGCAGCATTACCTGTGGGCAGGTATGCGCCATCATGAGGATCAGTGAGTACAGCAGCTGAACAGGTGCCAATGCAATGGCACTGCACAATAATACCCAATTACCATTTCATATGGGTCACTGAGAAGATACAAGTTTATCTTCTCAGTCATGATCCAAAATACATCATGTGAAAAGATCCCATTACCAACGAATTCATTGCATGTCCATTATCACACATGGTTAGGAGGATACTTAATGAGTGCAGCACAGAACTGCAGCAGCAGAACTTTTCAACTCGGTGTTTGACCAATACAATATTGTACAATGCAGAGCAGTTTGCAATATGGAGGTAACACAGTGTGGAGCTGGATGAACACAGCGGGCCAGGCAGCATCAGAGGAGCAGGAAAGCTGACATTTCGGGTCAGGGCACTTCTTCAGAAATGGGGGAGGGTGAAGGGGGTTCTGAAATAAATAGAGAGAGGAGGGGTGGGGCTGGGGAAGGTAGGTGAGATGGCGATAGGTGAGTGCAGGTAGGCAGTGGTAGGGATTTGTCAATGAGATGGGAGGAGCAGATAGGTGGGAGAGAAGATGGACAGGTCAAGGAGGCAGGGATGAGAGGGAGGGTTGGTCATGGGATGAGGCCGGGGAGTGGGGAGATTTTGAAACTAGTAAGGTGCACATTGAGACCATTGGGTTGCAGGCTCCCAAGGTGGAATATGAGGTGCTGCTCCTCCAGTTTCCGGGTGGCGTCATTATGACACTGGAGGAGGCCCAGGATGGACGTGTCGCCCAGGGAGAGGGAGGGGGAGTTGACGTGGTTCGCAAATGGAAGCTGTTTGTCGCAAACTGAGCGCAGGTGCTCTACAAAGCGGTTCCTGAGCCTCCGCTTGGTCTCATCAATGTAGAGGCGGCCACATCGGGAGCAGTGGATGCAATAGACCACATTAACGGATGTGACACTCAGTCTTTCTGTACTTGCTTGAAGTTTCTTTTGCTTTCAGACAAAATGCTATGACAGAAACCTTCTCGTGCACAAACTTGTTCAAGTTTGGTTATTGAATGTCTTGCTGATCTGAATATTTTGTGAACACATTGATGTACAAAAGTCAATATTATGTTGCTGTTATATGACTAGTGGCCATATCATGCCCAGTTTCTCCCCACTTGTTTCTTGCCAAATTCAAAGAGTTTGTAAAATGCTGAATAGGTGCCTGACTGTCCATTGTTTTTGCCATTCATCAGAGCAACACATCAAGGTTAATTAACACCAAAAAAAGGTGCATATCTGGGCTAATAGTGAGAAGTCACACGACACCAGGATATAGTCCAGCAGGTTATTTGAAATCACAAGCTTTCAGAGCGCTGCTCCTTCATCAGGTGAAAAAGGAGCACTTACAAAGGAGCAGCGTTTCGAAAGCTTGTGATTTCAAATAAACTTGGTGGACGAAAACCTGCTGTCATGTGACTTCCAACTTTGTCCACTGCTGTCCAACACCGGCACCTCCACATCATGGGTTAATAGCAGATGCTAGTTATTTGCCTCATTACTAACAATAACTGCAAGGTAAAAGAGCAATTGTTCTTGACTCATTGCTCACAGATTACCTGTAAGCTTCCTGGAGGTTAAAGTTATAAGATACACATTAGCCCTTCGAAATCCATTGAGATTACAAGACATAAACTCATTCAGTTTTCCGAAATTAAAGGAAACAGAAATAAAATAAGAATTATATTACCATATTGCAACTTTGTGACATAGATCAAATTACAATTGTTTTCATCCAGTTAAATTTCATTCAAAAGTTTATTGATTTGGCTACATGCAGTTTTTCATCAAACAATGAGACAGTGGAAGGGACCATTAATTAAACTTACCAGCGATCATTTTGTCTTGAACAAATTGCATTTCTGGAATTCAGGTTTAGTCTGACTGTTTCATTCTTGAATGAAGACTTTTATTTTTATCTTATTTTTAGTTGATGGCTTGTTACAAACGGTGATTTTAATTGTCAAAACTCCATGGGGCTAATTTTCACTTTATGGAAAATGAAGTTTTGCTGGATAATGCTTGCATCATAGTTTTTACATTTTTAGAGTCCCAAATAGACTTTTATGATATTCACTTTGGAAAATCTTCGTAAGCATTTTAACAGATGTCAAAATTGTTTTCAGACAATTTTACAGATTGTTAAAATGAGGGAATGCATGTTTAGTAGTTAAAATCTGTAAATGGGAGGAAATATATGTAAAAAGAATCAAGGCAAAATACTGCAGATGCTGGAAATCTAAAATATGGAGAATGCTGGAGAAATTCAACAGGTCTGGCATCTGTGGAGGGAAAAACAGAGTTTACATTTCAAATCTGGCTCTGAAGATGATTCAGGCCGGTTCTGAAGAACAGTCATACTAAACTTGAAATTTTAACTCTGTTTCTGTCTTCACAGATGTTGTCAGATCTGTTGAGTTTCTCCAACATTCTCTGTTTATTTAAAAAAAATCAACATTTCCTTTGGCCAACCAAGAAAATGTCTATAATTCTTTTATGAAAAATATTGCTCAGTTGATAGAGAGATTTCTGCTATACAAGCATCATTGGTCGAAATATTAGAAGTATTGTCAGATTTGCAATTTCCACCAAAATTGTTTCCCTGTCGTTTTCATTACTGGATGACAAACCTTGCTCTGTTTCTTTTTCTAAGGCACAAAGTTAGAAGACATAAGAGTGCATTGCTCAAAATCAATTATTAGCTCAGGAGAAAACAACATTGGCACACTGTGATTAGCTCCATTATGACATTAAGACTGATGGAATTGTACAAAGCATTCCTCACCACAGTGCTTTTGGTCTAACTAAATATTCTTTTGCTATTCCTAACCAGCTTTACTCTTGAAAAGATTGACATTGAAGGAATTGAAGTGCTGCAGTCTCTTTAGGGGTTTTAGCATAATCTCTTTAGAAGTATAATATGATTGCATAAAAAATCAATTTTCTTCAGGAGAAGGATGTAACCAAGAGATTCCTTTTTCATTGTTGCAAAGCATAGAAGTGATGGCGTATTCAGTATAAGCCTAAATTGAGTAGGAAACTTTATTCTGTGGATTTCAGTGTCTCGGGTGTTATAAATTACTTTTGACCTTGCGAAGACGAAGATGCTGCACGGTATAATAACATCTTATACCTGTGAAATTGCAGAACAGTGAGCCAAAAGGCACCTTGCTTGAATTAAGTATGCTAATATAATCTAATTAGCATTTATGTATTATGTTAATTACAAAGTGTAATTTTTTTTTCCCCAATTACTTGAAGCCTCTTTGTTCTCTATGATGACTATCAAACTTTGAAGGTTTCTCACTGATCAAATTTTGGGAGATGTATGATGAAATATATTGGAAGAAGTATTTGATTCTGTGTGAACCACAATATTCTCAGATTAGTAGATTCTCTGCCTATGTCATGCCCTTTATACAAGTGAGTTATCTTGTAGCTATGTATGCTGAACAATACAGTGCTAAGCAGCCACGCATGGTTCAGTAAATTTGAGTGTGTCACAGTGATTTCTCCACTGACTTACAATACAAAGGTAATGGGGGTAGTCAGTGTCAACAATCAGAGCTGCTCTTAGCACAAAAGAGACTGTGACAAAGCCAGTCCTGGAAACTTACTAAGAAAGAAATCCCTTGTCTGCAGTCAGTTAAAATTTAAAATTTCAACTGAGTTCACGTGACAGTTACATAAATAGCTCAGGCTTTGTACTTGCACTGTATCGTGTCACCTGATGCATTCAATCAGTATGTACCAGCTTCCAGCTAAGCATTATTTTCTGTATATAAATGTCAGATTAACACATCATTGTAATTTTCATCATTTTACATATTGCAATCACATTGCTGAAAAGATTTTCTAGCAACTGCAAACTCATGTAAATAATTCTTCAAAGACTAGATACAATAATACCATGATACTTAGATCTCATTATTAATTATAGTAATTACGACTAATTTCAGATGACTAATTTAGTTTGCAATGTTTTGACAATAATTTAAAGACAAATTAAATCAGTAAATCAGTTCTGGATTTCATGACTCTGAAATTTCTAAAGCAATTAAAAAATTTTAAGCACGATAAAACAGGAATTTCTGTTTTGTACAGTTAAACATCATTCCCTAGGAGAAATTGAAGTCTATTTGCCCGTATAAATGTTGAATTGGGGTAATATTCATGACGGTAGTTTAGTCACAGATAAAAAATTTCTCTTCTACCTCAGGAGGCGAATGAAATTCAGCATGTCCATAAGGACCCTGACTAACTTTTACAAATGCACCATAGAAAGTATTCTATCTGGATGCATCACAGCTTGGTACGGCAACTGCTGTGCCCAGGACCTTAAGAAACTACAGAAAGTTGTTAACACAGCCCAGATCATCACCCAAGCCAACCTTGCATCCAGAAAGGCAGCCAACGTCATCAAAGACTCCTCCCACCCCAGTTATAACCTCCTCCAACCTCTTCCGTCGGGCAGAAGATACAAAAGCTGTAACACACGTACCACCGGGTTCAAGAATAGCCTCCTGCAATGACCTCCTTCCATAGGGGCCTCCCAGTGTGGCGTGGCGAGCTCCAGCCTGGCACAGCAGCCTCCCACGATGGGGCTTCCCAGTGTGGTGACCTTCCAGCTTCCTGCAGCAACCTCCCAGTGTGGTGTGTCACTGGCATGGTGTGGGGCTAGGGCCTGTTGTGGACTGGAAGCTAGATGCCAGCATGGTCTGCTGTACTGACCTTTTGTTTCTGTAATGCTGGACATTTCATTTCTGCACTGTGTAAAATCTTGTAATTAAAGAATCCAATGCCAAGGTACTTTTATGTCTAAGTTGGCGCTGTAATTGGTGACATATAAACTTTTCACTATACTCATTGAGTATATATGGCAATAAAGGCTATCCTACTATTCTGTTCAATTCTTGCACCAGTGATTCCCAGGTGTCTGTGGAAATGCTGCACTTTGCTAGTGGGACCTTGAGGGTATCACTGAAGCGCTTCCTCTGTCCACCTGGGGCTCGGCTGCCATTTTGAAGCTGGGAGCCACCTGCTTGGGGAGTCTCATGTCAGTCATGTGGACAACATGCCCAGCCCATCACAGCCAATCACAGGTGGTCAATGCCTCAATTCTGGGGATGTTGGACTGATGAAGGACAATGGTGTTGATGTGTCTGTCTTCTCAGCAGATTCACAGGATCTTGTGCAGGCAACATTGGTAGTACTGCTCCAATGCTTTGCGGTGTCTACTGTAGACAGTCCACATCTCAGAGCCATACGGGAGAGTGGGAACCACCGCAGCTCTGCAAACTATGAACTTGGTGTCAGCTCTGATTCAGCAACTAATGGCACTCTATAAATATTCGCCATTCATTTAGAGCAGTGCAAGTCAGTGAGATCAGCATGTTCTAGTTGTCACCTCTTACTCGTCAGAACAGCATTCAGAAAGAAAATTTTTTTAAAAAGTGTACTGTCACAGGGAAGCAGGAAGCTGATTAGCCGTTGAGTATTGCAATTCAGTGACGACATGTCAAAAACTGTCAGATGAAATAGCAAATGAAAAATGTTAAGTATTGAGATTAAAGAACGAGTGCGTGTTGAGGTAGTATAAGATTCCCCTGAACACATATCAGTATTCAGTTCTGAATACAGAGTAGAATGATGGTTTAGCTGGTGAGTGCTGTCAAAGCCAAATCCATGGTAGCAAAACTGGCTCACCTGGATGGGGTATTTGGGGCAGCCGTGCACTATATAAGGAAGGCTGGTAGCCACAGTGATAGGGAGTATGATTGTTTGAGAAACAGAGATTCCTGTAGCTATAGTCATGAATCCAGGATGGTGTGTTGCCTTCCTGGTGCCAGGGTCAAGGATGCCACCGAATGGCTGCAAACCATACTGATAGGGGAGGGTGAGCAGTCAGTACTCATGGTCTACATTGGAACCAACCACATTGGGTGAAAAAGTGATTGCTGCCAGTGCATTGTGGAAATGCTTATAGAAATAGGTGAATAAGACTGATGAATACCAAACTGGACAGTTGGTGCAGGAAGGACGACTTTAGATTGTTGAGACATTGGGACCAGCTGTAGGGGAGATGGGACTTTTGTAGGCCGAATGATTTGCACATAAACAGAGCTGGGAATTGATTTCCTTGTGGGGTGCTATGCAGTGATGTTGGGAAGGGATTGAAACATCACAACAAGGGTGGGGAACCAGGAGATAATATTGGAGAGAAATATAAGGGCACACAAAATACTGTTTGAGATAACTGGCATAAGAGTAGAGAATGATAACTTAACAGATGAAGTACAATGAAAGGGAGAACGTAATAAAGTTAAATGAGAGTATATTTGCATGTATGTGAATGCATATAGTAAGATTGGTGCGTTGCAGGTGCAGATTGCTCAGTGAAAATCTGATGTTGTGGCGATACCAGAGACATGAAGGCAAGAGTCAAGGAAGGGCAAACAAAGAAACATTCTTTATACAAGCTTTGGAGCAGATGGGAGAGGTTCGAGGAAGATCCTTTGAAATGGTTTGCGTTCATACTGCACTGTTATTGATTAAAATGCTCAGAAGGAAAGGCAATAGCCAAACACTCTTGCCATCTCTGAGCACAGCATTGTTCGATTTGCATTAAAGCTCTAAATTCAAAAGCAACTGCTGCATGCGGGTTGCTCCAGTGCTGCCTTGCAGGCATCACACTCCAAAGTGACTTCATCATGAACTTTTTAGTTTTCCAGCGCTGGCATGGTCATCAGCAGTTGTTTGATTCCAGTAACAGGTGCTTCTTTATCTGTGCCCCGAAACCTCTGCACATCCTTCACAGGGAGCTCATGTTGAGGTTCACACTTTGATGAAAAGTTAGGTAAGAACTTTGCAAAATGAATCCAGAAAGTCATTGCAGTTGTTAACTATGTCTCTGCTACAACTCTCACCTTGTCAGGATCTGTGTCAAGTCCTTTTACTATCAGTACAAGATGTATATACTTGACGTCAGACACCTTCAGTTTGTCCTGATCAGATTTAGGATCATCCAGCAATTTCTCTCCAGCAATTACACTAGATTCTGAGCATGGTCTACAATGGCTTCTATCATTGTGTCTCCACATCCATAAAATTGCAGATTATCCACATTAATTCCTACTCAGGAAGGTCACTGACTATCTCATGCTGTCTTCATTCATATGCTTCTGGAGCAGTGGAGTTGCCAAATTGCATACACAAACATCTGTAGCTCCAAAATTGCATCCAGAATAATAGTTGAAAAACTGCTCCTTTCATCTAGTTTCACCTGCCACTAATTGTCCTTCACATGGAATGGAACAGAGAGCTGTACCTTGGCAAGTTTCAACACAATTTTTTCAATGGTTAGTATATGGTTTATTGAGACCCTTTGGAAATATGCATGCTCTCCACTTTATAAGACTTTTTTTTACTGCTACCATGATGTCAGTCTACTCTGTAGAAGTTGTCACTTTCTTGAGTACTCCCTTCTTTTCCAGTTCTTTTATCTTGTCTTTCAGGCTGGACCTGAAGGGTGCTAGAACTCTGCTAAGCAAATGATGAGCTGATCTCATACTTGAATCTGGTTGAAGAGGATACTCACAAGAAAGGCATCCATTACCTGTAAAACATGGGGTACAATTTGGGTTACTGATTCAGTTGAGATGAGTTTATTTTGCCTAACATCTATTATTTAAAACTCCAGATTTAACAAATGGAATATAGAGTAATGTGAAATTGTCCATTTTGGCAGGAAGATTATAAAAGAAGCATATTATATAAATGGTGAGAGATTGCAGATGGATTTCAGATGCAGAGGCATCTGTATTCTCTAGTGCATTAATTACAATAAATTACTATACAGGAACAAAAACTAATTAGGAGAGTGGATAGAGTTTTGTCAACCTTTACAAGGTGAATTGCACGAGAAGAAACCATATCTTTCAGCTTCACAAGGCATTGGTGGGACAAAATCTGGAGTACTATATATAATGCTTGGACTCCTTATTTAAGAAACTATGTAAATGCTTTGCAAAAGAAATGTTCAGAGAAATTTTAATAAGCTAATAGCTAGAAATGGTATATTGGCTCCAGACTAAATGTTGGCCAGGATAGGCTTGTGAACCCGTGACCCTGACTGTTTCAAGTTGTTGACTCAACGCAGATACTGTCCTTGACTCATTGTGTTGGGAACTCCCCTGACTGAAAATTGTCTCTCTTGACCTGACTAAGAATACTCCACAGTGCAGTCTTGTACAGCAACTTATCCATCCCCTTCACTGATGACTGCTGTCTTCATCTATCCTCTTTGTTACTTCTTCAAAAAACTCAAATTAGAGAGACACGATTTACCGTGCACAAAGTGTTGACTTTTGTTGACAATCCCTAATCAGTCCTTGCCTTTCCAAATGCATGTAAATCCTGTCCCTCAGATCCCCTCCAACAACTTGCCCACCACCAATGTTAGGCTTACTGGTCTATAGTTCCCTATTGCTCACCACCTTTCTTAACTGGTGACACCATATTAGTCAACCTCCAGTCTTCCGGCACTTCACCTGCGGCTTCCATGTCCTTCTCCACAGAAAACAATGATGCAAAATACTCGTTTAGTAACTCCCCCATTTCCTGTGGTTCCACACAAAGGCGGCCTTGCTGACCTTTAAGGGGCTCTATTCTCTCCCTAGTTACACCTTTGTCCTTAACGTATTTGTGGAATCCTTTTGGATTCTCCTTCATTCTATTTGCCAAAGCTATCTCAAGTCCCCTTTTTGCCATCCTGATTTCCCTTTTAAGTATACTTCTACTGCCTTTACACTCTTCCAGGGAAAATTTTCTTGTACACACTCAAAAAATTCTTCTCTATCCAAGCCTTTAACACTATGGCACTCCTAGGCTAAGTTTGGAAAGTTAAAACCCCTACCGTTACCACCCTATTATTCTTACAGATAACTGAGATCTCTTCACAAATTTGCTTCTCAATTTCCCACTAAGTATTGGGGGGTCTACAGTACAATCCCAACGAGGTCATCATCCCTTTCTTATTTCTCAGTTTCACCCAAATAACCTTCCCAGACATACTCCCAGAAATATCTTCCCTAAGTACAGTCGTAATGTTATCTCAAATCAAAAACACCATTCCTCCTCCTCTCTTTCTTGCCCCCTTTTCTGTCCTTCCTGTAGCATCGATCCCCTAGAACATTAAACTGCCAGTCCTGTCCATCCCTGAACCACATCTCCGTAATTGTTATGATATCTCAGTCCATGTTCCCAACCATGCTTTAAGTTCATCTGCCTTACCTGTTAGGCCTCTTGCATTGAAATAAATGCAATTTAATTTATCAGTCCTGTCTCGTTCTCTGATTTGTTCTTACCTGCCCTCACTATTTGACTTGCTCCTTTTCCAACTGCACCAAACTCAGACTGATCTCTTTTCTCACTATCTCCTTGGACCCCCACAACCCTCCCCACTAGTTTAAATCCTCCCAAGCAGCTGTAGCAAATCTCTCCACCAGTATATTTATCCCCTTCCGATTCAAGTGCAATCGTCGGTCTTTTCCAGGTCACTTCTACCCCAAGAGAGATTCCAATGCTCCAGAAATGTGAATCCTTCTCCCCTGCATCAGTTTCTCAGCCACGCATTCATGCTATATTGACCTATTCCTACTCTGACTAGCTCATTGCACTGGAAGTAATCCAGATTTTACTATTGTTGAGGACCTACTTTTAAAATTATTGCCTAATTTCCTGTATTATCAACTCAGAACCTCATCCATTTCTCTTCCTGTGTTGTTATTTCCACTGTATAGAAGTGCCTCCTGCTGGTCCCGCTCCCCTTCAAGACTATTCTGCATCCTCTCCAAGATATCCTTGATCCTGGCACCAGGGAGGCAACACACCATTCTGTTGTCTTGTTGTCAACTGCAGAAATATCCATCTGTGCCTCAGACTAGACAGTCCCCTGTTGCAATTGATCGCTTAGAACCTGACGTATCGCTCATTACATTAGGGCCAATCTCGGTCCCAGAACCTGTCTGTCAGTGCTTTCCCCTGACAGTTCACCACCCCTTACATTTTCTAAAACAGCATACTTGTTTAAGATAGAGATAGCCACAGGAGACTCCTGCACTATCTGCCTACCTCTCTTACCTTTCCTGGAGGCAATCCATCTACTTGACTGTATCTGCAGTTTTTCTACATTCCTGTAACTGCCATGCAACACACCTCCTAGCTCCTGTAAATTTGTTGTTGCCTCTACCTGCTGCTCCAACTGACGCATGCAAACCAATAGGATTCACAACCAAACACACTTCCTGCAGACATAATTATCAGGAACATGGAAACTCTCCCTAATCTCCCACATCCGACAGGAAGAGCACATTACTCTACTAAAGGCCACCTTTCTCCCTTAACAATCTACAAACCCAGAAAATAGCACAATCTTACTGTTCTAAAAACACTACTCCAGGATAACCTAGTACCTATGTTTTACATTTTTAAAGTTTAATCAAGACACAGATCTCAATAAAACATTTTAACCCACTCTACTCACTATTGCAGATTTATAAAAAAAGTGCAATAAGGTTACATTTTAATTTAAAAAAAGGCCACTTAGCTGATCCCCTGCTGTGAGCTCCTCCACACAGGTTTTTCCAAGGTTAGCAGTGAATTTCATTGTTTGTTTATTTTTCTTAGAACAAATTCTGATGTCCAGAGAGATAGTAAACTGCAGATGCTGGAGTCAGAGATAACATAGTGTGGAGCTGGAGTAACACAGCAGGCCAGGCAGCATCAGAGGAGCAGGAAAGTTGATGTTTCAGATCAGAACCCTTCTTCAGAAGAAGGGTCCCAACCCAAACCATCAATTTTCCTGCTCATTTGATGCTGCCTGGCCTGCTGTGTTCCTCCAGCTCTACTTTGAAGTCCAGAGATACTTGAAACGAAACAGCGAGGCAGTCAGCAGCGAAGGTTCACTGCCTAATCAGACAGCTGTGTGCAGGTTGACTGCTCCATTGTTTTCATCTCCCACATGGTTCCTACACGATATCTTGCAATCTGTGTCATAACATTTTAAAGTTTTCCCACTGTTGTTCTACATCATTGTTTGTGCAGTATTATATTATCTTCAGTTTTTCTAAGTTCTATACTCAGGCCATAAAATAATCTTTTCCTCTAGTCTATTATCTGGGTTTACATTGTACCTAAGTCCTTCTCTTCCTACTTAAAGAAGACTGCCCTATAATCATTGCTTAGAGGTAGCCTTGTTTTTATTATCTGCTTTGGTTCATTTTTCATTCTGCATTCAATAATAAAATTTTCTTTCCTGAACTTTTATTATAGATTTCATTAAAAAGGTGCTCTGTGCACCTTGAGGAATATCATTCCCGTATCCCATTGGCCAATCTCTTCTGTCCAATTAATTTCATGTTCATTGAAATTCCCCACAATTATAACTCTTCACTTTTTATTCATTTCCCTGATTTGTTTGTATTTACCTTCCTCTGCTTTGTTTCTGTGATTTGGTGATCTGAAGATGACACCTATTAGTGTGATTGATCTTTAATCTCATTCTATACGGATTCTGTCTTTGGTTTGCTGTTGTTGTATCCTTTTCTTCTTGTTGACATTCTGTTATCCCTCATAGATGCAGTTATTTCATTTTTCTTTTGACCTCTATCAATTCTAATAATTTGTTGACTGCAGGAGTTTACTGTCTTTTTTTAAGTTTATCTTAAAAAAAGGAAAATATGCATGTTCAGTCCATAGATCCCCTTTTGCTCTTCCGTTTGTTTAATGTATTTTTAATGTTTACAGAACACAATCAGAAATCACACAGACTGAAAGAAAAATTCAAGGTAAACTTCACTTTATTGTTGAATCTTAAATTAATTATGGGCTAATCATCTGATGATTTCTCATTGGGCAGAAAATGTTTGCAGTCAGAGAGAAGTATTCTATCAGTTGTGCTGCATCATGACAAAATGGTTGGGCAGAATTGATGATGAGAAACTATTTGTACTTTTGGATAAGTCCAGATGAGGCAGCATAAGTTAATAAGAAATCACATTAGGAATCTGGGGAGAATTTTGAGAGTGAGGACATGGAACTCACTGTCAAACAGAATGGCCCAAATTCAATGTACATTCACTTTATGAATTAGTAGTAATATAAAAAGTTCTGCAGTGAATAACACGAAATCAACTTAGTGGATATAATTTTTCTGATGCAGAACATGAGTTTGAACATCAAAAAATTCTGTTACTGAAAAGAATAGTAGACTAAAACAAAGAGGAATTAGTCATGTTGATTCAGGTGGGGTTCATAATCACCATTACCCAATTTCAGTAGTCAGTGATTCATAACAATTTTCTGATAGTTTATTGAGAAGCAGCAGTTTAGATGTAGTATATCGCTTAATTCCGGAAATGAAGGAAATATATGATCTATGACAAATGAGGATGCTTTATTAATCCAGGAGCCATTCTGTTAAATGGAAGAGTAGAGACAGTCACTCCCATGTCCCGGTCACCCTGCGCTGTTTTATGGTGGTCTTTGTTGGTCTTGGTACCAGCAGTCTTTATTCTTCCCTTAGTTTGATATAGTGGAATGACTGGTATGGCTCGTCTCCTTGGATTTCCTTGCACCTTCCTCCTGTCCCAGCTAATGTACTATTTTAGGAGCTAGCCATTAATGCTATGTCAATCACCCGTCCAGTCCCTCCTGGCCAATGGACATTGGACAACTACTCAATGTTGAATGACCATTGTTGTCTCGCCCGCCTTCATCTGAGGTTTAGATAACCGTGTTTTTCAAAAAAAACTTCTTGTTTTCAAAATTAATACACTGAAAATAGGGTGTATTTGGTGCTAAACAAATAGTTCAATGCAAATCATGTCCTGTATGTTTTTGCAATTCTTTGCTTTGTTTTCATCTGCTGGAATTATTGAAAGTTAATTACTGCTGTCATAAGTGTTTATGAAATCTCATGCTACCCAGTAAATGCTTGGAAAATGTAGTTTTTATTGGAACCTGATTTTGAACAGTGAGAAGCCAGTGGACAGATTATGTGATGATGTATGTTCACTACAAAACAGAAATTATTGTTTTAGAAACATATGACAAACTTAGCATGTGTAATGTGTGTGGTCTTCGTCTATATGTTTATGTGTGTGTGTTCATCCATATCCGTTTTCTACTGACTTGGCAAATATCTGTTTAGTTCTCTCTCCATATGGATCCAAATCAGCCAGCTCTGGTTGGATTCGTCATGTTGTTGATATAGTAGTGTTTGTCTCCCCAGAAGATTAGTGATATTTGAAACAGAAAATATATGATCAAACACAGCATAAATAAGGAAGGAATAGTTCTCTGTAAATCAGCATTTTTTATGCAGTAACTATCTCACCCATACAGTTGAAAGAGTCACAGATTTGATCCGAGGTCTGCGCCATTATCATCAATTTCTTTATGAATGTGATTGGGTAATTTATTTGACCTCAAGCTTCCAGGTTGATGAGGAGAAAACCAGCCAAGGTTCCTGGTACTGAGAACTTATCCAACAATGCTGTTGGAAGTGCTGATGTGTTATCTGCAAGATTGAAACAAGTAAATTGAAGGAGAACCACTAACTGTGTTGCTGCATCCCAGCAAGTAGTGTCATAATATATTATTTGAACTGTGTTAGGAACTATATTGCTTTGCACATGTATGTATGCATTTCCAAAGTGCCACATCACTTCTCTGCTAGTCAGTGTGTCAAAGCAACAATGGTATTAGTTGCAGCATTTGGTGAGCTGTGAGAAAAACATTCAACATCAGCTCCTGCACCTGTGTAAAATAGTGATTATCTTGAACTCTGTGAACCACAAGGCATAATATGTAGTCAATACATTTGGGAGCAAAGACAACTGAGAATTGTGGGGACACAATCTGGAGAGAAAATAACCACTTATTTTGATGTTTTAGATAAAGGCCAAACACACTGATTTGAGGAATAGAGAATAATTTGCACAGAATCTTCAAACAAAAATAACTCAAAGTTTGCAACAAATGAGTTGCAAATAAGATGGAGGAAGATTCATTCCTCCATGAAACCTTCCCTCTGCATTGAAAGCAAAAAATGGAGAAATTCAATCAGACCTGCTAGCAATATTTAGCTATATTTACTCGGCACCATAGCACCCTCTCTTGGTGGAGATTCTAGCAAATCTTTTGGGTGATATTCACACAAAACATAGCATATTTCTGAAAGTTACTTGTTGGTCAAGAATGCAGAGGGTGCAAAAATGCATGTAATTTTGATGAAATATTAAGAATATCCCTGGACTGTTAAATTGAAAATGAAATGAACGGTCAAGGTTGAAAAAAAATGACTTGTTTAAAATGGACAATAGCAATCAGCAACACTTTTATATCTTGCTTCTTTCCTATGATTGATCAAATACATTATAACTTATTTTAATTACTTTGTTCAGCATTATCTCAGTCACAAAATGACATTTTCCAACTTTTAAACCTTCTGATGATAGAATATGGTGAATAAATGTCAGTTTTAATTTTTCAGTGCATTACAATGAGAACCAAGACAAGTTGCCTCTGTTGTTTCTGAGTGAATAATGTGTCAGGGAATCCATGATTCCTCATGACCTCACAGCTGATATGGCCAATTTATGGCAATTAATTAGAGCTGATGATTTCGCATACAAAAGGAAGCAAACCAATCAGCCAAACCTCTGCAGAACAGAAGTCAACACTGATATTTCCATTGTAGTGGTACTTTCTTTGCTTCAGCAAAATCACAAAAGACCTTGATTATATTTTACTCCATGTGAGGAAATTGTTTTTCTCTTAAATATATGTAGATTCCCTACATATACAAGCTTTCAAATAATGTCAACATCTTACTTTATTTAACTTAAAAAACAATGAAAACATGCTCTTTTGTGCAAACTATACAATTAATTTTCATTTAGGAGACAAGCTATCCTGGTTATTGTTTGCTTAAATGCAAATCATCGGAAAAAGGAAATGATATTGTGCTAACCGATTTGCCTACACAAATAAACACAAACACTTGTGAAGCAAACATTTTTAATGTTATTGGCTCATTTTTGTAATGCAAGACAACTACTAGATCTAAATATCTGTAATGCAAGTAATGGTGACATGCATCCAATGGACATTTCTGAAAATGTTGAATCGTTTACAAGCAATCATCTTTCTGCGAATACATGCTATGTCACAAGGCAACATGCTGAGGGTTGCACTAAACCACGGGACAGCTGCTGCAAAGGTTCAATGAGGAAAGGTGATTGTCTAAGGCCCTCCTGCTGTTGTACACCAAAGGGTTGATAACTGTCAAATCTCAGACGCTGCTGCATGCCAGGAAATAAATATTGTAAGTATAATCTCTAATTGTAAGTGCAGCGGGACCCATCAGAGTGCATCAAGTTGTATTAAAAGAAAATGTCCTTTCTTCACTTGCCTGTCCTGCAATGTCAACTGTGAACTGATATGAGATGCATTTTTATAAATTTTATTAATGGCATGTGTCTATTTTTAAAAAGCACTACCACATCACATTTGCTTTCCTAGGAATAATAACAGCATATTATTGTTGAGTCTTTTTCATCTTATTTCTACACCAGTCCGTGCTTGTACATAGGTGTTCCTGTCTTGTCTATGATTCCAGCTCCCCTTTACCTTGTAAGTAAATGGATAACTTACAGCACAACTGTTGACAAGTCAGGACCATCAATACATTTCTGGGACTTTGGAAGACTCAAATGCTGCTCATTGCAACCCCAGAAAATGCTGTGTTCTTTTTAATTTAACCTATTTTTCTGACCAGCCTGTTCAGAGATGTTATCACACACCTCTGGAGCAAGTGGGTCTTGAATCCAGGCCTACCGGTCTGGGGTAGGGACGTTAATGCTGGGACAAAGGTGTCTTCAAGCAGAAGTTGCTTTCATCAGATTCACAAGAAAACAAGTCTTCCTTTAACAAAAACAAAGTTGCTGGAAAAGCTCAGCAGGTCTGGCAGCATCTGTAAAGAAAAAAACAGAGTTAACATTTTGGGTCCAGTGACCCTTCCTCAGAACAGTCTTCCTGCTCTTCCTTTAAGGGCCCTACGTTTAAGTCTTCCTTTAATCTCTCACAGTCAAGTTACACAGGCTTGCTGTCAATCAGACTGCAGAACAAGTCATATGATGACTCATTCACCCTAACATTAAAGCTGCAATTCAAAATAGAATAATCTTGTAAACTTCATAACTGCAACATTTTCTGTGAGCAATGTGTTGTTGTTCAATATCGATAAATTAGCATCAATAGATGTTGTAGTGTAGAAAATTACATAACCCAGTTAAAAAGCAATGTGATATTTCAAAAGCTGATAAGAATAAAATAGGTGCATTTTTTTTTCAATCCGTAGCAGCAAAATCACAGAAAACTCACTTCCAAGGAACAGAATTAAATAACTCAGACAGCATTTGTGAAGGGTGAAAAATAGTAAACATTTCTGGTGGACAAGTTTCCATCAAATCTACTGAGTATTTTCTGTGCTTTTTATTTCAGATTTCTAGAACTCATTTTTTATGTTGTCAATGAACAGGGCACTGCCAAAATTGGAGAGGACTTTCGAATGGTCTACACCAGAATCATTACTAGGTTCACTTTTATTCTAGGTACATGGAATGATTTGAACTTGGTCAGACAATGTACATTATTCTAATTTGCAAGTGATGCCAAAGTAGGATGTAAAATTAAGCAAACTGTAAAGAATACTACAAACAAATAGCAAAGTATTAACAAGTTAAAAAAAAAGGAAAGACTATGACAGATGAAATTTATTGTGACCAACAGGGAGGTGATATATTTTGGGAAGGAAAAATGTAGGAAAATCCATTCTATAGCTGGCTAACAGATAAGGAAGGCATCAAATGCTTAAATTTCTAAAGTGGATAAAACTGTGAACAAGCCAACAGGATTTGATTTTGTTTATGCATGTGGGAATAGAAGATTGCTGACTCAAATTAAAGTGTCACAAAATACTAATTATTCCAGAGTCAAAGTACCGTGTGCTGTTTGATACTTTGAGGTAGGAATCATATTAGAATCTTCAAAAGTATGATGGTAGGTTGGGAATGATCGTTGGCAAGAGAAACCTTAGATAGTAAGCTATGTGTATGAAATCAGAGATGGTGAATGAAAGATTTAAGAAAACTCTCAAAATTAACAAGGGGTTTGATGGAGTAAGAAAAAATAAGCAGTTACCTTAGCTAAGGGAGACAATGATAAGGGATCTTCAACTCAAAATTACCACTTTTGTGAGGAGAAAAACTAGGCAGACTGTTGTTAGAGAATGGAATGTATTGGTACAGGAAATTGAATTCAAGACCATCACATTTTTGAAGTAAAATTGTGTAAGTTTGTCACGCAAGGATAAAAATAAACACTTGGAACGTAGGGCCATTAACAACACGGGCAGTAATCAGTCTCGAGTCTTAATCAGTCTCAATTCAATGAGATTTTCAAAAAAGTCAAATTCTGTAGTTTGCACTGAGCCTCTGCACCATATATTTCCTTTGCCCTCCTCTGTCAAAAGTATAAAAATACAAAGAAGAGTCATACTGGACTCAAGTGTTAACTTTGCTTCTCTCTCCACAGGCGTGAACAGACCTGCTGAGTTTCTCCAGCTTTCACTGTGTTTGTTAAGAGAGGTTGTCTGGTACAGACCAGGAGAATACAGGTTACACAGTTAAAGAGTCTTTCAAAACCCTGAGACTTTAGATTCTTAATTAATCTCAGATGACAGTTTAACAAAGGCAAAATAATGCAGATGTTTGAATTCTGAAACAAACTCAGTTCTGAAGAAGTGTCACACCAGACTTGAAACATTAATTGTTTCTCTCTCCACAGATGTTACCAGACCTGTTGAGTTTCTCCAACATTTCTGTGTTTATGACAGTTTAAGAGTAGATTGTAGCCCCATCAGTAGAAAAACACATGAGTTTTGGAGAAATAGTTAACCGCTTGTCTCCAAAATTTGCTTTTTAAGTGGGCACTGTTTTCTTTGATAATGATAGAAACAAGCTGGGTTTGGGGGGTGGGTGGGGGGAGAGAATGCTCAAGCTCTTGTTGCAACTTTTCATCTTTTTCTTTATGGTTTAGTTCTGCTGCTCAAAAGTAGCATTTGAAATATAGTTTGAGATCTATTCTGAAGTCTAGCTCCATTGTCTTTCCAAGCTGGCTGACTGGCAGATGAGCCTTTCATTTTCCAATCTGCAAAATTACTTTAATCTGTGTATTAAATAAGAAATCTGAATTTGTTGCTAGTGTTTGGTTTCCATATCTTTAGATAAAATAGTCCTTTCAATGCCAATGGTTTGGTTTATTTCACATGGATTTCCTGAAGCTTGCATCAGTATGTGGTCAAATGACTACTGCAGCAATTTTAAGTCCGCATTTCTTCCTTTTCAAAGAGCATTTTAGTCCATGAAAAGTCTCGGTGCTAAGAATCTATACATGTTGGAAATTGCAATTCAGTAGTCTACATGTATCACGATTGTAACAATCTCCAAAATCCCAGAAATATGTTGGAGACGATTTGGTTAAGACTGCATGTACATATGAATTAGGAGCAGAAGTAGAATATTCAGCCCTTTTAAGCCTGCCCTGCCATTTAAGAAAATCATGGCTGATTTGTTTGTGTTTTGAATCCCACATTTCAATCTGTTCCCACTGATTTCCTTGCTGAATGAGAATCTATCCAACTCCACCTTAAAAATATTCACTGTCCCCACTTCTGCTATCTTCCAAGAGTTTCAAAGTTGCACAACCATCTGAGAGAATTTTGTCCCCAGTCTCTGTCCTAAAAGAGTGTGTTATAAATTATAGTTGAGGTATGTTATGTTGGAAACAATGTTCCATAATAAGGTGAGTCTCATGAGCACTGAGTCACACTCGTCAGCTAAGTCTGTGGGTTTGTTCAGACTTGTTTCATGTTCTTGGACTGCACAGCTTTGGAATAATGTCTCCCTGTTGGTTTGTAGCAAACAGCAAGTTTATATGTTCTTTATTTCTGATTGGAGACTAATAAGTGCCAAGTCCAGAATAGGGTTATCTCTAACATAAATACAGTGTCCCCTCATTCTGGACTCAGCCACAGAGTAAACATACCTCCAGGTCCAATTTGTTAAGACTATGCACCATTTTTTAAAACTTTGAATCACCCCTTCCTGTCTAAACACTGGTGAAAGTAAGCCCCGCCTTATGTTTCCTCATTAATCCACCTACTTCAGGTCAGTCTATTAAATCTACTCCGAACTGTCTCCAATGTATTTACATCTTTCCTAAATAAGGAGACCCAAACTGCACACAATATTCAAGATGTGGTCTCACCAGTGCCCTGTATCCTCCTAATTTTTATGTTTAATTCCTATCACAATAAAAGTTAGTTTTCTATTAGCCTTCTTAATCAATTGATATACCTGCATGTTAACTCTTGTGACTCATGCAATAGGAAATCTAGATCTCTCTGCATCTCTGAAACGTGCAGCCATTCACCATTTTAATAATTAAAAATTTTATTCTCTTCACATTTTCCCTTATTAAACTGCAAAACATCTGTGTTTAAATGTTCAACTTATTTCCAAGGATAAAAAATGAGAGATGAGATCTCAAGGACAGCAGGTTAGCATTTTTACCTGGATGGAAGATCCATGTGATTCTTGTTGCCATGGCGATGAGCTTTGAAATGGGAAAGGTCTAATATATCACTGAAAACAAACAGACAAGGTTAGTCTAACAGGACTAGGAGAGAGAGAGAGCAGCTACAGGCAGCAAGATGCTATGGTTCATTGAGCAGGAACATAGGACTGACATGATGCTCAGATTGAACAGCTAAAGTTCATGAGGAATTAAAATGAATCTTGAGGTTTCACCTAGCTCTTCTGTGATGTACAATTTCTGAGGAAAATAATCCGCAGTGAAAGTCAGTTCTGAGATTGAGTTCCTAGGCTGAGAAAACCAAAGAACAAAAGCAAACCCTCAGAACCTAAGAATAATTTTGTTCTGAGCCTGGGAGCTAAAAAAAAAGAGTTGTTCATGGTACACAGGCATTACTGATGAGGCTGACACTTATTGGATATTCCTAATTGGCTTGAAGAAGATAATGGTGAGCTTCCTTCTTCAATCACTGCCGTCTTTGGAGTGTAGGCAGTACCCAAAGTGCTGTTTGGATAGGAATTCAAGGATTCTGATCCAACTATAGTGAAGGAGCAGTGGTATAATTCCAAATCAGGACAGTGTGAGATTTGTAAGGGAATTGTTGGTACTCCCATACATCTGTTACCCTTGTCCCTCTAAGTGGTGACAGGTTTGGAGGATGTTGTCTATGGAGCTTATAGATCGTACACACTGTTGTAACTATGCATCAGAGGTGAAGAGAGTGAATTTTGAAAATGATGGAAGATTGTGTTGTTGGAGCTGCACCTATTCAGGCAAGTGAGGATTATTGCGTCACACTTAAAACATATGCCTTTTGATACTGAGTGAGTATTATAAAGACAGGAGGTCAGTTATCCATTGGAGAATTTCTTACCTGCTCTTGTAATCACAATGTTAAGTGGCTGGTCCAGTTCAGTTTCTGGTAACTGCTAGAATATTCCTAATGGGGGAAATTCAGTGAGAGCATTACCATTGAATGTTAAGGAGGATGGACAGATTCTGTACTGTTGAAGATGGTTGTGGTATGGCATAAATATTACTTGTCAGTTACCAGCCCAAGCCCAGAGGTTATCCAGGTCTTGCTGCATATGGACGGGGACTGGGCCAGTATCTGAGGAATCACAAATGGAATTGGACATTGTGCAATCATCATTGAACAGTCCCACTTCTGACCTTATGATGGAGGGAAGGCCATTGATGAACCAGCTGAAGAAAGGTTAGGCCTAGGACATGATGCTGAGGAACTCCTGCAGAGATGTCTTGAATTGAGATGATCGATTGCCAATAACCGCACCATCTTGCTATGTATGATTCCAAGAGGCAGAGAGCTTTCCCTTAATTCCAGTTGTCTGCAGCTTTGCTTGGGTTCATGGTGCCACACTTAGTCAAATCTGACTTGATGTCAAAGACAGTCACTCTTGACTCGTGTCTGGAGTTTATCTCCTTGTTCATGTTTGAACCAAGGTTGTAATGAGGTCACGAGCTGAGTGACCCTCACGGAATACAAATATAGCATCATTGAGCAGGTTATGTCTTTGCAAGTGTTAATTAGTGGCATTTTTAACACCCCTTCCAGCATTTTATTGATGATCGAGAGTAAACAAACCAGGGGCTATTGGCCGAGTTGGATTTGTTGTCAGGATATACCTGCTCACCTGTCCAATTGCATAACTGCTTCAGTTACAATTGTTATGATAATGAGAAGCGTGGGTTGTTGATGTCGCAGACTTGCTCGCCGAGCCAGAGTGTTTGATTGCAGATGTTTTGTCACCCTGCTAAGTAACATCATCAGTGCGCCTCCGGTGAAGCGTTGGTGTTCTGTCCCGCTTGTTATTTGTATGCCTCAGTTTGCTGAGGCGGTTGTCATCACTTCCGGTTCTGTTTTTCAGTGATTTGTATATCGGGTTCAGTTCAATGTGTTTGTTGATGGAGTTCTGGTTGGAATGCCGGGCTTCCAGGAATTCCCTGGCATGTCTCTGTTCGGCTTGTGCTATCATGGATGTGTTGTCCCAGTCGAATTTGTGTCCTTCTTTGTCTGTGTGTATTGAGACCAGTGAGAATTGGTCGTGTCTTTTGGTGGCGAGTTGGCGTTTGTGTATCCTTATTGTCAGTTTTCGTTCTGTTTGGCCTATATAATATTTCTCAGAGTCCTTGCATAGTATTTTGTATAATTTGTATATTTGTGTATTTTGTATTAGTTTTATTGGTTGTGGGTATGGAATCCTTTATGTTCGTCAGTAGCTGTCGCAGGGTGATTGTTGGTTTTATGGCCTACCCTGATACTTAGGGGTCTGAGTAGTGTTGTGGTCATCTCTGATATGTCCCTGATGTACGGTAGGGTGACTAGTGTGTCTGGCTGTGTTGTGTCTTTTTGCTGTGGTTTGTCATGGAAGTAATGGCAGATTGTGCTTTTTGGGTATCCATTCCTTTTAAACGCTCCGTATAAGTGCTCCTGTTCTGCTTTGCACAATTCCAAGTTGTGTTGTGGTTCATTTGAATAATGTCCTGATGCAGCTCCATTTCTGGGTGTTGGTGTGGTTGCTGGTGTAATTAAGTATCTGGTTCGTATGTGTTGTCTTTCCATAAATGCTACTCTGGAGATCCCCGTTGTCCTGACATTCCACCATTATGTCCAGGAATTGTAATTGGATGTTATTCTCTTCTGCTTTTGTGAATTTTTATTCCGGTGAGGATGTTGTTTATGTGTCGGTGGGTTTCTTCTGGTCATTGCATTTGATACTCACGAAGGTGACACACTTTAAAAGGGGCTACAAAGTGGGGAACTAATTCTCCCTCCTAATTGGTTGTAACACAATTGCAGAAAAAATCTGTGAAGTCGATTTTTTTGTCATGTTAGAAGCAAAGGGAAACAATTCCATTTGATAATTTAAAAAATACATTGTTCCCAGGATTTTGTTGATATGGGTTTTAATTATATCAATAAAGGTATCCTAACATTTGAAATCTTGTTTCATCTTGCTTTGAGTTATTAACTTTAAGTTTGTGTTTCTTTAAAAATTCAACAATTAATGTTTACAGAGATTGTAATACTAAATAATATTTACATACCTTCATATTGTCTCTATCCTTGTTATAATACAGTGAGTGGAAGTGTACACTGTTCTCCAAGCGTAGTCTAGTCATGAATCAATTAAGTTTTGGATAATTCCTTTCGGTTTCAATTTTATCCCTATCGAAATATACTCTACTGTTTGGTTTGGTCTTTTATCGTGCTCTTATTAACTGACATTGTTGCATTTAGCAATTCATATGTTTGTACTCCTGATGTCTTTGCTCCTCTACCCCGATTTGATCCTATTTTCCAAGTAATATTCAACCTCCTTACTTTTCTACCAAAACATAATATCTCACTCTTATGAAATGAATTTGCCAAGTTTTTTTTTCAAGTTTACTGCATCTTCTCATTTCTCTCTATCCTTTCTAATATCTCCTGTCCAATTCCAGCTTCTCCTACCGTCTCTTTACAATTTAGTGTCATCTGTACGTTTAAAAACCAGCTGGGTTTTTGGTTCTTAACTCAAAATCATTAATATAAATTGTGAACAGCAGTGGCCCAAATAATGATTGCTTATGGGAGCCTACCTTTTTCCCTCTAATAGTTACCCTTTACTCATACATCCTTCTTTATGTCTTGTAGCCAGCAGCTGTCCATTCTGCTACATGGCCTGTGACTCTATAAACTCTGACCTTATACATTAATCTTATATTGGCACCTTATCAAAAGGTTTTTGGAATTCTGGATAAATGATTTCTCTTGCATTTTTCTTGACTACTATTTTTGTTACATTTACCAAGACTTCAGTGAAAATGATCAAACAAGATGTTCTCAATTGAGCTTAATGCTGACTGCTTCCTTTTGTTTTGAATGCTAAATGATTTTTTGTTTTCTTCTGTCATCAGGAAATCCATTATTTCACTTACCATCTGATGTTAAGATACCTTGTCTATATGTCTTCAGACATGGAGTCTCTCCATTATTAAATATAGGTATAATGTTAGTTATCCACCAATCTTCTGCTGTTATATATTTTAACTTAGTCATTAAACATGTGAATGAACTAAGTTAGAAGGAAATTTAACTTACGTCATCTCAAATAAAATAAGGAAACAATTTTGTTTGCTAGTTTCTGTACCTCAGCCCACTAAAAATAGCACAATCATCATCAGTTATTTGTTGGACCTTGCTGTAAGCAAATTGTTTGCCATGTTTCCAACATTACACTAGTGGCTACAGCTCAAAAGTATTTAATTGCTTGCAATGCACTTCAAAACACCCTCAGGTTGTGAAAGCCGTTATGTCAGTGAAAACCTTTTCTTCTTTACATATTATTATTTAACAGTTTAACTATATTAGAGCAAAACATTTGGAAACCGTATTTTTTTTTTATAAAATGCAATTTTCTTAGCCATGAATTAAAATCCATTTCAGAATGATAAGATATATACTGCATATTTGAGTCAAGTGGTTACGCAGCGATAGTGGAGAGAGTCTTGGGTGAGTTAATAAGCTCACAAATATGCAGAAGCAAATAAAAGATTCCAGCCTAATTAATTGACCAATCCACTGCAATTGCATTTTTATCTGCCTCATGCTGTCGGACTCAGTAAGTCCTCTGAGCTTGTTCTCTATCACAAAATGATCAGTATTCAATTTTAATTTAATATTGATATGAAAAGAAAGAAAAAAATAGTCAACCATGCAAGAGGAAGAGCACTGATTGTTTTCCTCTGATCGGCTATATACTGTGAATTCTTTGTTTAATCAGGAAAAAATTGTTTTAATAAATATACAGCTGACATTATAATTGTAAAGGGTCATTTGTTGAACCAATAAATGTCTAGTCTGCATTGCTGCAGGAGGATTTTTGACTCAACATTCAATCAGCAATGCATTACCAGCAATAGAATTTGGCACCGAGAACCTTGAAGCAAATGACAATATGCTGTGTTGTTTGCCAAATAAGTTAGATCTTTTAAAAAACACATTTCTGTCTTTAACAGACATTGGCAATAAGGCAAGAGCATGAGTTTTCTGTTAATCCAATGTTCTTGCATTTTTCGAACTGATTTTGACAGTATTTTATCAATCTGTTTCTGGAAACCCGACAATACTGATTGTTGGATATGCAGGACAGTGCAATATCTGAATGCAAACAACATTATAAATCAACCAGCCTGATTAAATACTCAATCACATCACAGTTGCCATGGTATTTTATTTATCTTGATCATAAAGTAATTTGAAACATTAAGATGCAGCTGTATTGTTTTATTATAAATAAAACTACAATCACATACATCAGATTTCACTATCCAATGAGCCTTTTTTGGGTTACAGAACCTCGCATTAATATCCTCGATGGAAGAAATGTTTAATTTTCACTTAATATTCAATGGTACTCCTGTGATGTACAACAACTCATGGAAAGGTATCAGATGCATTACCAGATAAAAGAGCAATCGTCTTTACACTGATGTTTCTGGGAAAGAAAATTATCAACAGTAGTACTTGTCTATAGCAGCTGTGACCATATGTTAATATTTTGATAAACTCAATTTAATTGAGGGATAGTGCAAAAAGCATTGAAAAAATGAATGTATTCAGCAGAATGGAAGCCAACCAATAATTTTGGAAAATATATCATACTTCTACATCAGCATATGTTAGCTTACAGAATCAAATGATGTTCAGAAAGGATATTGATTTATGACAGTAAAGGAAAAGAGAAAACAAAGTAAATTGTGACTAAAGAGAGATCTTAAGTTTATTAAAGATATGTTTTCATGAGGAAGAATGACAGTTCTGGCAAAATTATTTTGCAGGTATTTAGATGTGTAAAAGACTTTGACAAAAATTCAAATGAAAATTTCTCCTCATTTTCTTTTGATTTGAAATTTCTAGAAAAAATCTGTTGACAATTAAGTCACTTGTTCTCCAAGGTGAGCGTGGATCACATTGCTTTAAGACTCTGGCGTATGTTACAAGATATCAGAGGCCCATTGCATATCATCCCAATCTATAATGTATTGAACAAGATGTATCAAACTTTTACAAAGGGAATTCTCTTATCTTCACATGTGAAAATAAGCCTTACACGTATAATTCCAGTATGGTTTTGAACTCCTCATTTTACCATTTTTTTTTGCCTGTTGTTGTTTTAAATAGAGAAATCAAAGTGATTATAAATGACTTGAAACTGCTCAGGACATGAGAACAGGTATAACTTTGAAAATTCAACTGATTTCTGCCATGATTGTATCAAGGTCAGCCAGGTGAACCTACTAGAGTGGGTTCGCTGTTTGGGGTTATTAATCTGGCTCAATCAGGGAACTCTGGCTGACAGAAATAAACAGGAGTATCAGAGATTGTGTTCAATCTGAGAGATAGCTCTGAGGGAGCTGGATCAGTGTCAAGGACTTTCCATGTGTAAATAATGGGTAACTTGGTGACAAGATACCTGCCTCTATGAAGTTATTTTGATTCCTTGTTAAAATTGGGGAAAAAAAAGACAAAAATTATGACCTAGACATGACTTGCAAGACAAAGACAAACCAATCTGTAGTGATATTCTTCACAATTATCAGAACATGTGAGAAAACACTTAGAAAGCATAATTTGATGTAATTTAATGATCTGCTTTTGTTTCTTCATATTAGAATAACACAAATATCCATTGAACAACTTGTAATATCTGAAGTACAAAAAATACAAAATGCATTCATGCATTTTTTAAACAATATATCTTATTAATCTTGCACACTATTGCTTTAAGGATTTTCTGCATTATGTTAGGTGCACAATAGTCTCTCCTAAAATAACCTGTGTTTTTCACTATACACAGTACCATTAGTGTAATTGGGGCATGCTGTTAAGTCAGTAAGAAGATTTCTTTTGACAGTAGATCCTACAATTTGTTAGAGGTTGAATTATGAGATTGACAAATCATTTGAAAAGACTCCATCAGAACAATCAGAAGTAAATTTGTTACATTACTATTTCGAAGATTATTTTCCACTTGTAATAGTCCAAGATATTATGCACAATAAATTATTATGTAAGCTGACCTTCTGTTTTTGAAATATGATATTCATTAGTTTACCTCACATTGTGTGTTAGTCGTAGAAAGTCAGATCAAATGTTTTGTTTTCTTTCTAAGGGAAAGCTTGCTGCACCAGAAATGCTGTATCAGAGTGGCAAGGAGATGGAACCTGAGTGGGAAGACAAGAGTGAGGGAAGTAAAGATGGAAATGAAAGCTGTTAAAGTAGAAAGCAACTGTGGACCAGTGAGGAAATAAGGGCTGGCAGCATATACAGCTGTGGTTTAAAACAATGTCAGAAAAAAAGCTTAAAGATGCTATATTCAATCACACAGAGTATTCACAACTGAGTAGACAAATCAACCATGTAAATTATTGTAAACTGGAAATGAAAAGATTGCCATTGCAGAGAAATGATCATAGAGTGAACAGGGCTGAGAACTGACCATCCAAGGGAACTCAATCTTTAGGCAGTACAGGGGAAAAGGAAAAAGTGATGGGGTGTCATTGATAGTGAAAGAGGTAGTCAGTGCAATAAGGACAAAGAATATTGGCATCGAAAATCTAGACATGAAATCTATCTGGTGGATCTAAGAAGTAACAAGGCATGGAAAACATTAATGACAGCTGCCTGTGGGCCTGCAAACAGTAGAAATTATGGAAGAAATTGCAATAAACGGGATATTAGAGAGGCATGCAACAAAGGTGCAATGGTAGTTATAGGTGACATCAATCCACAAATGGAATGGGCAAACCACATCAGCAAAAGGACTGTGTCTGATGAATTCCTGGTGTGCATACAGGGTGTCTTTTCAGACAGTATACTGAAGAACCAATGAGGAAACAGACCATCCTGGATTTGATTTTGTTCAATGAATGAGGGGTTGGTTAATAATCTTGTCATGAGTGATCATTGAAGGGAGCAGAACATGATAGAATTTTTCAGTTGGATAGAAAGTGAAATAGTCCAACATGAACGAGAGTCTGACATTTTATAGATATTGGAACAGTTTCAGTTAATTGGAAGTTGGCAAATGTAACTCCACTGTTTAAAATGGAGGGCGGGAGGCAACAGATACTGGTTAGTCTAACATAGATTGTTGGGAAAATCAGTGATAAATGATATGATAGTACAGAAGACACTCACGAAATACCACTGGCTTTTCATAAAGTCAACTTGGATTTGTGAAAGAGAAGGAGAAGGGCAGCATGGTGGCTCAGTGGTTAGCGCTGCTGCCTCACAGTGCCAGGGATGCGGGTTCAATTCCACCCTCGGGCGACTGTCTGTGTGAAGTTTGCATGTTCTCCCTGTGTCTGTGTGGGTTTCTTCCGCATGTTCCGGTTTCCTCCCACAGTCCAAAGATGTGTAGGGTAGGTGGATTGGCCATGCTAAATTGGCCATCATGCCTGGGTATGTTTAGGTTAGGTGGGTTAGACCTGAGGAAATTAGGGGAATGGGTCTGGGTGGGATGCTCTTTGGAAGGGTGGTGTGGACTTGTTGGGCTGAATGGCCTGTTTCCACACTGTAGGGATTTTATGCAATCATGTTTGATAAACCTATTGGAGTTTTTTGAGGATGTAGATCCTGCTTTGTTCTTCTGATATATAGGTGTCAGCGGCGAGGTTAGCATTTGTTGTCTATTCATAATTGGCCTTGAATTGATTTGTTTGTTTGGCCACTTCAGAGTACAGTTAAGGGTCAACTGCTTTGCTGTGATTAAAGTTTTAACAAAGATCTGTAGCTCAGGTTGGGGGCCAGGTTGTTGACTTGCTTGCCGAGCTGGCTTGATTTCGTTCAGACATTTCATCACCATGCTAGGTAACACCATCAGTGGAGCTCTGATGAAGCGATGTTATTCTACTCCAACTTGGAATTTATACTGTCTGGTCCATTATGGTGAGTAGTGTCATTTCCGGTTTTGATCTGTATGGGTTTGTACATGGGGTCCAATTCTATATGTTTGTTGATTGCATTATGGATGGAGAACTCTGCTTTTCGGAAGGCCTGTGCGTGTCTATGCTTGACCTGGGCTACTATCCAGTTAAATTGATGGCCTTCGTTGTCTGAATGTACCAATATTAAGGAGATTTCATTGTGCTGTTTTGCTATGAGTTGATGTTCATGTATTTTGATGGCTCGGTTCCTTCCTGTCTGTCCGATGTAATGTTTGTGGCAGTCATTGCATGGTATTCTGTATACCACGTTGGCTCTGCATGTTGTGGGAATAGGGTCTTTAATCCTTGTAAGTATTTGTCGTGGAGTGTCTGTGGGCTTGTGGTCCACCATGTTTCCTAGTGTTCTTAGGAGTCTCGTTATCAGTTCCAATATGTTCTTGATGTAGGGCAGTGTGGTCAGTTTGTGAGGCTGTACTGTGTCCTCCTGTTGTTGTCTGTTTAGTAGGCATCTGTGGATGAAGCTGCGGGGATAACTGTTCATAGCGAAGGTTTTGTATAGGTGTTCTTCCTGTTTCCTGCACAGCTCCGGAGTGTTGCAGTGTGTCCTACCCCATTTAAGTAATGTCCTAATGCAGCTTTGTTTGTGGGCATTGGGGTGGGTGCTGTGGAAGTTGAGGATTTGATCAGTGCGGGTTACTTTCCTGTAGACTGAGGTTTGGAACTCCCTGTTGGTCATGCATTCAACTTTAACATCCAGAAACAGAAGCTGATTGTTGTTTTCTTCTTGGTGGTGGGCCTCTTCTAATTTTTAATAATAAATTAAACGCAACAAATTAGAAGAGACCTACCACCTCATCAGCAACGTATTTGCAGGGATTAAATTCACAAGAGAAGAAGAAAATAACAATCAGCTTCTGTTTCTGGAAGTTAAAGTTGAGCGTATGACCAACGAGGAGTTCCAAACCTCAGTATACAGGAAAGTAACCCGCACTTCCACAGCAACCACCCCAACGCCCACAAACAAAGCTGCATGCGGACTCTATTTAAATGGGCCAGCACACACCGCAACACTCCGGAGCTGTGCAGGAAAGAGGAAGAGCATCTATACAAAACCTTCGCTATTAACTGGTATCACCGCAACTTCATCCACAGATGCCTACTGAACAGACAACAACTGGAGGACACAGTATGCCCTAACACACTGGCCACACTGCCCTACATCAGGAACATATTGGAATTGACAACAAGACTCCTAAGACCACTAGGAATCATGGTGGCCCACAAGCCCACAGCCACTCTACGACAAACACTTACAAGTATTAAAGGCCCCATTCCCACAACATGCAGAACCAATGTGGTTTACAAAATACCACGCAACGACTGCCACAAACATTACATTGAACAGACAGGAAGGAAACTAGCCATCAGAATACATGTACATCAGCTAGCAGCAAAACAACATGACGAACTCTCCTTAATGTCAGTACACTCAGACAATGAAGGCCATCAGTTTAACTGGGACAAGGTAACCACATTAGCCCAAGCCAAACATAGGCACGCACGGGAATTCCGAGAAGCATGATTCTCCACCCGTAATGCAATCAACAAACATAGAATTGGACCCCATGTGCAAACCCATACACATCAAAACTAGAAATAACACTACTCACCATAACGGACCAGACAATGTAAGTTCCAAGGGAAGCAGAACAGTGTCGCTTCATCAGAGGCCTCAATGATGATGTCACCTAGCTTAGTGACGAAACGTCTGAATGAAATCATGCGTTGCTGTGAGTCTGGAGTCACATGTAGGCCAGATTGGGAATTAGTTTTTTCAAGGAGTAGTTGGATTACCTATAAGGTAAACTGTGTAAGCAGTTTAGTATTTCTAATAAGTTGTTAGTGTGAGCTTTTGAATATTTTGTAATCAGCTTGGTATTAAAGTTGTATTATTATTATTATTATTGCAAGAACTTCAGAAATTGTTGAATGATAATCAACAGCCAAAGGGACACAGTTCATTTTTTGCATATCACAAATCGCAATTTTGAGTGACTTCCAAAGTCTACGCCCTGACTAATTTGACATACATTTATTTATTTGATCAGTTCTTTGTGTGGTCGAGAGGTCAAAAGATTGTATATTGCTCTTGAAGAAATGATCCAGATATTTCATTGATGTGTTCATGGAATGGTAACAGGCACATAATGATGTGAAGTCTTATGCAAGTACACTTGTGTAAATTTAAATAATTTCTATAATCCTGCTGTATTGAGGAAGGAATTCCAAACTAACTCATAAATCGATGAAATTGAGACCACGTTCAGACCAACCCTGACCGTATTGAATAGTGGTGTGGGTTTGAGGAACCAAATTGCCTAATCCTGAGCCAAATTCATATTATTGTATGAGTTTTAATTTGGACTTTACACTGATATTGTTTAGTATTTCATTTGAACGGGTATAGTACAGTCTCACAATAGAACATAGAACATAGAACAGTACAGCACAGTACATACCCTTCGGCCCACGATGTTGTGCCAAACTTTTACCCGAAATCTAAGGTCTATCTAACCTTGAGACAACAAGGTGCAGGGCTGGATGAACAGAGCAGGCCAAGCAGCATCATAGGAGCAGAAAGGCTGACGTTTCGGGCCTCGACCCTTCATCAGAAAAACCTATGATGCTGCTTGGCCTGCTGTGTTCATCCAGCCCTGCACCTTGTTGTCTCGGATTCTCCAGCATCTGCAGTTCCCACTATCTCTATCTAACCTCCACCGCTACCTTATACTATCATCCATATGCCTATCTAATAGCCGCTTAAATGCCCCTAATGAGGCCAACTTCACTACCATCTCCGGCAATGGATTCCACGCCCCTACCACTCTCTAAGTAAAGAACCTACCTCTGACGTCTCCCCGATATCTACCTCCTTTCACTTTAAAACTCTGTCCCCTCGTAAAAGCTACCTCCACCCTTGGAAAAAGTCTCTGGCTGTCTACCCTATCTATACCTCTGATCATTTTATACACCTCTATCAAGTCATCTCTCATCCTTTGTCGTTCTAAAGAGAAAAGCCCTAGCTCTCTCAACCTTTCCTCGTAAGACCTTCCTTCCATTCCAGGCAACATCCTGGTAAATCTCGTCTGCACCTTTTCCAACGCTTCCACATCTTTCCTGTAATGAGGTGACCAGAACTGGACACAATACTCCAGATGTGGCTGAACCAGGCTTTTGTATAGCTGGAGCATAACTTCACGGCTCTTGAACTCAATCCTTCTAATAATGAAAGCTAACACACCATACACCTTCTTAACAACTCTATAAACCTGGGTGGCAGCTTTCAGGGAACTGTGAACATGAACCCCAAGATCCCTCTGCTCCTCCACACTGCCAAGGATCTTTCCGTTAACTCTGTATTATGCTTTCAAGTTTGTCCTTCCAAAGTGAATTACCTCACACTTTTCAGGGTTAAACTCCATCTGCCACTTCTCAGCCCAGCTCTGCATTCTATCAATGTCCCTTTGTAACCTAGAACAGCCCTCCGCACTGTCCACAACGTGACCCACCTTCGTATTGTCCGCGAACTTGCTAATCCACCCGTCCACTCCTTCATCCAAATCATTTACAAAAATCACAAATAGAAGAGGACCCAGAACAGATTCTTGTGGTATACCACTCGTAACTGAGCACTATGTTGAATATTTTCCATCCACTACCACCCTTTGTCTTCTAAGGGTCAGCCAATTCTGAATCCAATCTGCCACATTTCCCCCTATCCCATGCCTCCTTACCCTCTGCATGAGCCTACCATGGGGAACCTTATCAAACGCCTTACTTAAATCCATGTATACCACATCCACTGCTCCACATTCATCCACGTGTTTGGTCACCTCTTCAAAGAATTCAATAAGGTTTGTAAGGCATGATCTACCCCTCACAAATCCATGCTGACTATCATGAATCAGACTGTGCCTTTCCAAATGATCATAAATCCTGTCTCTCAGAGCCCTTTCCAATAATTTGCCCACCACTGACGTAAAACTAACTGGTCTGTAATTTCCGGGGTTATCCCTATTCCCTTTTTTGAACAAGGGAATGACGTTTGCCTCTTTCCAATCTTCCGGCACTATACCCGTGGACAGTGAGGATGAAAAGATCATCGCCAAAGGCCCTGCGATCTCGTCCCTCGCTTCCCATAGAATCCTTGGGTAAATCCCATCAGGCCCGGGGGACTTATCTATCTTCAACTTCCTCAGAATTCCTAGCACATCTTCTTTACTAACATCAACCTCCTCTAGCCTACCTGCCTGTTTCACAATGTTCTCCTCTACAACTAGGTCTCTCTCAGTTGTGAATACTGAAGAAAAGTATTCATTAAGGACTTCTCCTATCTCTTTAAGCTCTGTGCACAAATTCCCTTTACAATCCTTGATCAGCCCTACCCTTTCTCTGGTCATTCTCTTGTTCTGCACATACCTGTAAAAAGTCTTGGAGTTTTCCTTGATCCTATCCGCCAATGCTATACACTCAAACCGTCAACACATTTTTATTTGTTTTTTTGTAACGATCTTGTTTTATTTGCTAATTTTCATTTTAAAGTGACACAATTTTATGAAAACGATATGTCATAGAATCATACAAGGATATTTGACCCCTTATGCCTGCGCCAGTGTTTGTTCTGCAGCATTTACTTTCCTACCTGCTTCCAATAACTTCTAAGTGATGTATTATTTGAACAACCATTTTTTTTTCTTAAAAGCAGAGGTAGCTTGTCTAATCTAGAATTTTGTGCACAAGTGGTGAGTTGGTATTGCTATCAGTAGCAGCTTAAAGTAAGAAATGAACTAAACTTGTGAATACAGTATGTTTCAAGTGATGCAAGCATAAAATTGCAAAAATGTTTGACTCAAATAACAATCAGCATTTCTAGTCAATGTTCAGTGTTCACTCTGGTCTAGCTTCAATTATCATTACCCTAAAACAGTCCACAGATATCTTGTGGGTTTTGGCACAGCAACCTAAAGTAAGTCTAGATCTGTTTCAGTGCAGCAATCATGTATGACCACGATAAATACATACATCTTTCTCACCAGTCAAATTGAAGAAATCTTACTGACACGTGCTGAATATGGAAAAAATAATGGATTTGGAAAAGAGACAGAAAGTTAAAGTTAAGTATGTATTTGTTATGTCCTTACAGAAATTTAATTAGAAGTAGTGACAATCCATGCTATCATGATCCATGAGAGATTATTTTCTATTTATTAAAATTGTTTATACCATTAAAAATTTAGTTAAAGTTGAATGAAAAACACTAACTCTTTTCTGGCATGTTGAAAGAGTGTCTACTGGACAACTTCATGTTCTTTTGATGAGGTGTTTTGAAGTTCTTATCTGATTTATTCCTTGATGACAGTTATATGATAGTCTCGCTGCTGTTTCTTCTGCATAATTTGGGTAAAGTGCTTGTTTTAAAATTTATTATGAGATTTTCAATCCTACTTCAGAGGTACTTTTCTACTGTCAGTACAATATCAAAATTATGAAGCCTAATTAAGTAGAAGCTTGAATGGTTATTAGCAATTTTGACCTGAGGTAGTTGAATTTGGGAACAGCCTTCTAAAAAATATTGTCAGGCAGGGTATGCAATTGATATTTGGTGAAATATCGCCAGGCTTTAAAGGTGTAAAGTCACATCTCATTCCTCTGCCTTTCCCTAATAGATATTCTTAGGAGTTTCACAGCTCCCTAATGAAAATAACTTGTAGTCATGATTGCTTTTCAAAAACATATTTGCGCAAAAATAACAAATCTTCTGATCACTCTAGTTTCAGATTTATTTTTCGAATTACACAATGTCCAGTTTCTTGAAATTTTAGATGAAAAACTTTATACCACATTTTTTTTCCATTTTTCAATACTTTATTAAAAATGTGCTCAATAGATGCACTGTATCTGAAACTTATAATTTCCATCACCAGGCGAGAATGATTCTTTTATTTGTATTTTCAATTCAAGCTAGATAGAGCTTCATAGAATCTCTACAGTGTGGAAACAGGCCCTTTGGCCCAATGAGTCCACACCGACACTCAGAGCAACCCACCCAGTCCCATCCCCCATAACCCCCCTAATCTACACATCCCTGAACACTACAGGCAATTTAGCATGGCCAATCCACCTAGCCTGCACATCTTTGGACTGTGGGAGGAAACCAGAGCACCCAGAGGAAACCCGTGCAGACACAGGGAGAATTTGCAAACTCCACACAGACAGTCATCCTAAGGTGGAATCAAACCTGGGCTGCTGGTACTGTGAGGCAGCAGTGCTAACCACTGAGCCACCGTGAAGATTTCTTAGGATTTATGCAGTTTAACATGTATCATTTTTCTATTCCAATTAATAATCAGATGCTGATCTTAAAAGATTAATTCTAACCAGGAATTATCATTTTCCAGTGTAGTATGTTCCATCTCTCGCTGACTCCTGGGACTATTATCTGTTTCAGCTACTTGCAATCAAGTTCTTCAAGTCTGACCTCATAGCAATGAAGTGGCAAGTTGCCAGACCAAATTGCAATGTTATTCTTCACAGCTGATCGAAACAGAAGACTCTTCAGCAGAGACATGTTGTCAGCAATTTGTGGATGTGACATTCCTTTTGAAAGCTTACTTGCCGGCAACACCAGGAGGACCGAGGGAAGCTAAAACCTTTTACTTGATGGGAAACAAACTGATCAGTAGTCATGTTTTCATATAACATAGGACTTGGGCAACTGACTGTTCCTGTTCCTCTTCAAGCCTGCTCCATAACTCGATTAGCTCATGGCAGATCTGGTTGTGGTCTCAGCTGCACTTTCATCTTTGCACCCAAAACTTCTGACTCTCTTATTAACAAAAAAAAACACACATAAATAAGCCTTGAGCAAATTTAAAGACATAGGGTCCATGACCTTCTGGAGAAGAGAATTTTACTGACTAGCAAGCATTTGAGAAAACCAAATCACATCTTTGTCTTAAAATGGAGATCACTTATTCTTGATCCATGTTGATTAGTATTGGAACATGCTAACCACCCAATCCAGTCTAAAAAATGTGTTAAATGTTTAAATAACATCACTTCTTATTCTGAAACGTTCTAATGTATGTAGGCCTAAACTGTTCAACCTTTTTTCACAAGTCATTCATCCAGAAAGCACACCAATGCCTCAATGTCCTCAGAAGGCTAAGGAAATTTGGCATGTCCACAAGGCCTCTTAGCAATTTTTACAGATGTACCATAGAAACCATTCGATCTGGATGCATCACAGCTTTGTATGGCAACTGCTGTGCCCAAGACTGCAAGAAGTTAAAGAGAGTTGTGAAAGCAGCCTAGTCCATCACAAAAACCAGCCTTCCTTCTATTGACTCAGTCTAGACTTCCCACAACCTTGGGAAAGCAGCCAACACAATCAAAGACCTCTCCCACATCAGTTATACTCTCTTCTACCCTCTTCTGTCGGGCAGAAAAAACAAAAGTTTGAAAACACAGTACCTACAGATTTAAGAACAGTTTCTTCCCCACTGTATTGAGATTTATGAACGGATCTCTCATATGTTGGAGTTGATCTTTCTCTCCACCTTCTTTGTAGCTGCAACACTATATTCTGCATTCTGTTCTGTTATCCTGATGTATTTATGTAAGGTATGAATCGTCTAGTTAGCACGCAAACCAATACTTTTCACTGTATCTTGGTACACGTGACAATAATAAATCAAATCAAATCAAATTGCATCAGTGAGTCATGTAAAACATTTCTGAACTGATTTTAATCAAAACCTTTTCTAAAATAAGGAAAACAAATTGCATATAGTACTCCACATGTACTCTCATCAATGCCCTATACAAGGGCAAGAGAAATAGAATATAAATGACAGCATTCCACTTGATTTTCTAAACACTTTCTGTATCTAGATAGGGACTTTATGATTCACCTATAAGAACACTGGGATCTGCAATCACTCTCCATTCAAATAGTATACTCCAATTTTAATCTTCCTTTCAAACTGAAGTTCATACTTACCCACATTATACTCCTCCGCTAAAGTTTTGCCTACTCAAGTAACCTAACTATATTCCTTCTTGACCTCCTCTTGACAACTTAATTTCCTAACTATTTTGATGCAGTTGGCAACTTTTGTTATCACTTATTCAGATTCTCTTACTAATCATTGTTAAAGATGAATAGTTGAGGATCTGGCACTGATCCCTGTGGCACTTCACTAATTGCAGCTTGTCAACCCAAAAAGGGCCATCCATCCCTACTCTCTGCTTCTTGTTATCTCACCATCCCTTTATCCATATGAAATTATTACACCCTATATCATATGTTCTTATTTTGTTTGGCAGCCTTTGATGTGGCATTTTATCAAATGCTTTTTGGAAATCAAAGTTCACAACATCCATCAGTATCCCTCTATCCACAGTGAATATTACATTGTCGAAAAATTCAAATAGATCAGTTAAACTTTCCCTTTTCACAAAGCCATGACATGTTACTATCTGAGATAGTAGGACCTGCAGATGCTGGAGAATCTGAGATAACAAGGTGTAGAGCTGGATGAACACAGCAGGCCAAGCAGCATCAGAGGAGCAGGAAAGCTGACCTTTCAGGCCAGACCCTTTCCTGCTTCTCTGATGCTGCTTGGTCTGCTGTGTTCATCCAGCTATACACCTTGTTATCTTACATGTTACTATCTGTTTAATTTTTGGCTTCTTCAAATAAATACTGCCTTAATTTCTAGAGACATAAGGGGTGCAAGATCTGCTTGGACTTTCCATTTTATTTACTTTTACAATTACTGTTAATTTTAGTTAGCAAAGATGTTATTTACCTTTATATTAAGTGGTTGCTAAAGTAGAACATAACTGCAACAGAGATTCGTGGTCATAATTTTGTTTTACAGATCTCTCTTCGAGTTAAGTTGTGGCAACGTGCATGTTTATTTGCACACTGTAGTGTGGAGTTATGGTAGTGATGGTAGAAGTTCCAACTTTCTTCGCATCATGTGGCTGACCAGAAATCTCTCCCCTTCTTACCACCTGCTGTTGCCATGTGCTGAAAGGAGTTGCATGTCGATAAGCAATCTTTTCTTGGCTGTGTTATGAACAGATCTTGTTTTAACACAAGTCATTTAATATTCTTGCAATAATTTAATTCTTTTTTTCTTTATTCATTCACGGGATAAGGGCATCGCTGACTGGGCAGCATTTATTGCTGATCCCTAATTGCCCAGATGGCACTTAAGACTCAACCACATTGCTGTGGGTCTGGAGTCACATGTAGGCCAGACCAGGTAAGAATGGGAGTTTCCTTCCCAAAAGGGCATTAGTGAACTAGATGGGTTTTTCCTGACAATGGACACTGGATTCATGGTCATCATTAGACTCTTAATTCCAGATATTTTTATTGAATTGAAATTCAACCATCTTACCATTGCCACAAAGCCATTGCCTGGTGGTATTTTAATTTTATTAAAATTACATTTTTTTTTATCACCATTAATCCCCAAAATACACACTGACCAAAATACTGATCCTAACATTGCATTTAGGTTACACTTGCCTATTAACCCCTTCCCTCCTCACTGTCCAAAAGCCAAACATTGCTTCCAGGTGAAGCAGCAATTTACTTCTACTTATTTCCATCCAGTGTACAGCATCCATTGCTCACAATGTGGTCTCCTCTCCTGGGGAGATCAAAAGCAAACTGGATCGCTACTTTGCAGAATACATCCATTCAGTCTGCAAATACCACTGTGACAGCTTCAAATAGTTTGCCAACCCAATATATGATTCTGCTATCAAACTGTCATTAATGTCATTTGCAACAGTGTTCAGAGAAGCCCCATGCAAGCTGAAAGAACATCACCTCGAGTTCCTTTATTCTTTATTCCTTTATTCATTCGTGGGATGAGGGTGTCGCTGACCAGGCAGCATTTATTGCCCATCCCTAATTGCCCAGGGAGCAAGAGTCAGCCACATTGCTAGGGGTCTGGAGTCACATGTAGGCCAGCCCAGGTAAGAATGGGAGTTTCCTTCCCGAAAGGGCATGAGTGAACCAGATGGGTTTTTCCTGACAATGGACGCTAGATTCATGGTCATCATTAGACTCTTAATTCCAGATATTTATTGAATTCAATTTCCACCATCAGCCATGGCGGGATTCGAACCCCGGTCGCCAGAACATTATCTGGGTCTCTGGTTTAACAGTCCAGTGATAATAATACTAGGCCATCTCCCTGTTCAACAATTTCAGATGAACTATCCTCCATTTTGATTTCTCCATCCCCAAATCACACCCCAGTGTCTCTATCTTGCTATATTTGATTTTGCTTTCAGTCAGAGCTGATCTTTATTCTGTTTTTATCACCTACTCTGGATCTCTGCCCTGTCTTTTCCATAGCCATTACCTTTGTCTTTTGTTGTACGGTACTTTTGTTCTCCAGTCTCCATAATCCTCTTTGACCTATTAATCTGTTGAACTTGCCACTCATTGCTTTTCAACAGCATAAAAAAAATGACCTTTCTGCCTCTCTTCAGTTTCAAACAAGAGCATTGAGCTTGAAACGTTAACTCTGTTTCTCTTACGATGCCAGACCTCTGAGTTTCTCAGGGATTTTCTGTTTTTATTCCAGATCCCTAACCTCTGCAGAATTTTAATTTTATGTTCAGCTCTTCATCATGTTTATTTATGTTAGATTTAATCCCTACTTTTCAAAAAATTTAGTGACCAATGTTGATAATAGCTGACAATGTATGGATGTTTAACACTGAACAACATGACAAGCTGCTATATATACACTAAATGTGAAATTCAGATGCAAAGTCAGAGCTGTACGAACCCAGGGAGGCAATAAAACAGAACAAACCAATCAAAAATTCTTACATTTGGTTTTGAATCTGTGCAGATGTACCAATAGAAATTTTTAACAGCTGCACTAATGGAACTGCAGCAGTAGATCAAGATGCACCTCACATCTAGGAACACTTTCTAAAACAAAAATCCCATTTTTGACCATTTGGTGACTAATTAACTTTAGATGGTTCATTACCTTTTCTTCGAGTTAGAAAATAGACACTGCATCTCATGGACCCAATAATTTTGTTTGAGCTTTTCTGTTATGGTTTATTTATAATAATCTTGCATTGAGTTTATTGCTCTGTTTTATGTTTCTTTTATACTGGTTCTCCTTTCATTGTCCATCTCTCGTGCTTTGATGAAGCTTTATCTGTTCCTTGCTTTCAAAGTATGTCATCTTGACTTGTTACTATTATAAAGGTTGCAAAGTTCCTGCCATTTTACTTCTGTCAAAATACTGCCTTTCTTGGTGAATATTTCTTTTAGAGGATGCAGTCCTTGGATTTAATATATTTGGTGCTTATATTTGTTTTACTTGAGTGGTTGTAAAGCTCCTTTGATGACTTCTGCTTAGAGTGCTTGCTGAAGTGGGAAATGTACATTCTGTTCTATGGCATTTTAGTGAATTTGCTCCTGATTCTGTGCCCTTTCCAGGTGTTGTAATCAAAATGGTCTTGATGTGCATTTTATTCTTTTGCTTGCTTCAAGGTATTACAATTTTAAACAGCTTGCCTATTTGATTATGATTATTTTGTCTGTTTGAATCCATAAGCTTTGCTGCAATTTTTTTCATGATCCACAAGCTGAATTTTAATATCATACAAATGTGAAATCACACCTTAAGTGTTGATATTGTTGACTTAATGAGGAGGAAAGATTGAAGTGGTGATTTGAATGAAAGTCTTGGCCTGAATGTTCCAGTCACCAGCAATGCCAAGTGCATTACTGCTCCCTGCAAAGATTTTCCTGACTAGACGCTACTGGGCATTCATTCCAGAACTTTCCAACCCTGGAATAGTTGGACTTGTGGTTGGACTGGTACTCGGGGACTTGCTGAGGTTTGGGGTGCAGTCATAATAAAAAGAGTGATTGTTGGGTATTGAGGTCAAGTTGAGTAGACAAGTCCAGATTATGAAGGTTAGTTGAGGAGCTCCCAGGTGTCAGGATATAATGGCTCTCAGGCCTGCTTTGCCATTTAATAAGATCATGGCTGACCTGTTACTCCACAATCCTACCTATCCATGATAATCTTTCACTTCCTTAATTATCACATATCTATCCAGCTCTGTCTTCAAAAGATTCAAAAAGTCTGCCTTCCACTGCCTTTCAAGGAAGAGCGTTCCAAAGACTCATGACACCCAGAAAAAAAAATCTTTTAAATGAGCAAGGCTTTATTTTTAAGCTGGAACTAATAGTTCTACAATTTCTCAAAGGAGGAAGTATCCTTTCCATATGTACGTTGTCACCACACTTTGGAATGTTGTATGTTTCAGTCTGGTCACTTCGAAGCTCAGAGGGCAACTCTCCCATTCCAGGTATCAGTGTAGTAAACCTTCTCTGTTCTGCTTCCAACATAGTTACATCCTTCTTTTAAAAAAAAGACCAATCCTCCTGATGCAATATCATCAATACCCTGCATAACTTCAGCATATTCTCTCTACTTTTGAATTCAATTCCCCTTGCAATAAATGGGATTATTTGATTAACTTTCCTAATCATTTTCTGCATGTGCATACTTCATTTCTGTCGTTCATGCACTAGGACACCTGGATCCCTCTGGACCTTGGAGCTTGACATTCTCTGACCATTTTGGTAATAATTCTTTTTATTCTTTCTGCCAAAATTAACATGTTCACATATTAAATGCTATTTGCCAGATCTTTAATTAATCACATAACCTATCTATATCCTTTATGTCCTCTTGACAACTTACTTACCTAACTATCTTTCAGGCAAAGCAAACTTAGCAAACATACCTTCAGTTCTTTCATAGAATCCCTACAGTGTGGAAGCAGGCCATTCAGCCCATCAAGCCTACACCAACTCTCTGCACAGCATCTCACCTCGACCCACCTATGTAACTTCACATTTCCCATGGCCAAAATACCTAATCTACACATTTTTCAACTGTGGGAGGAAACTGGAGTACCTGGAGGGAACCTATCCAGACACGGGCAGAATGTGCAAACTCCACACGGTCGGTCTCCCAAAGCTGGAATTGAACCCCGGTCCCTGGATCTGAGGCAGCAGTGCTAAGCACTGAGCCACCGTGCTGCCGCTTTCATCTAAGTCCTTAGTATAATGACACAAAAGGTTGAGGTTCCAGTACTGATCTCCCTGTGGTTACATCTTGCCAACCAAAAAATGAACTGTTTGTGCCTGTTTGCTGTTAGCTAGCCAATGTTCGATCCATGCCAATACTTTATCCACTGGACCATAGACTCTTTTGTTTTACACACTAGCTTAAGATATGGTATGCATAGTATATACAGTGGTCTCTCTTTATCTGCAGCAAGTGTTTCTTCTTCAAAGGACTACAATATGTTGTGCTATGAATATTAATCCAAATTACCTTGGTCAAATCATAGTAGAAATATTGTATTTAGGAGCAAGTGTTGGACATTCAACCCTTTGAGACTGTTCTGCCATTCAGTAATCTAATGGCTGATCTGGTTGTGATCTCAGCTTTTCTTTCCTGTCCATCTCCATAATCTTTGACTTCCTTGTCCATCAAAATTCAAACTCAGCTTTGGCCCCCACTGTTTTCTGGAGAAGAGAATAATGACCTTCTGAAAGAAAACAGAAATGTCTTCATCACTGTCTAAAAAGTGAGACTGCTTCTTCCTAAACTGTGTCCCTTAGTTCTAGTCTCTGCTATAAGGGAAAGCATCTTCAGAAAATGCACCATGTCGAGTCCACTCATGATCTCCATGTTTCTTAAGATCACCTCTCATTCTTCTAAAGTCCAAAGGCGCAACCTGTTGAAACTCTTTTCATAGGATGCCTAGAGCAGCCAAGTGCTTCTGAATTGCTTCTGAGTTCAAATTGATAGCACTTTAACATTGAAGTTTACATCATCATTGGGACAGTTGTTAAAAGTTATCATTATGCTTCTCAGCGAATACAATGCTTTGGGGATTGTTCCTGCCAACTGTGATTCTAAATTGCAAAAACAAACCATTTGAAACCGATTAAGGTTCTTGTTTAACATGCTGGGCCGATTATGACAAATCCCATAACTTACATCATTAATGTTGCTTTTAGGGGTAGTCAGTTTTGATCTGGCTAGTTGATCAAGATAACCTGCTCTTGATAAACAAGCTGCAATTTTGTTTCAGATTTTTAAATCGAGAGAACTTTACCTCTGGAAATTAAAATTAGAAGAGTGCACAACAGAATAACTTTTATACGTGTTGTGCCAACTCAGTCAGTCGAAAACCTGAATTCAGGAAGCCCGAATCCAGAAACAAACATACTACCTATTGTTTCTGCAGATGTGTAATGGGGCAGGTGCTAACATAGAACATAGAACTGTACAGCATTGGAATAGGCCCTTCGGCCTACAATGCTGTGTCAAACATGACGCCAAATTAAACTAATCCCTTGTGCCTGCCATTGGTCCATATTCCTCCATTCCTTGCATATTCATGTGCTTTTCTGAAAGTCCCTTAAACGTCCCTAACATATCCGCCTCTACCCCACACCCCCACACCCCCACCCTCCAGCAGCGCATTCCACACTCCTACCATTCTTTTTGTCAAACACTTGTCCCTAACATCTCATTTGAACTTTCCCCCCTCATCTTAAATGCATGCCCCCTGGTTATGGACATTTCAATTCTGGGAAAAAGATTCTGACCATCAACCCTATCTATGCATCTCATAATTTTATAGACTTCTATCAAGTCTCCTCTCAGCCTCAGCCACTCCAGAGAAAACAACCCAAGTTTTTCTAGCTTCTCCTTATAGCTCATATCCACCAAACCAGGCAGCATCCTGGTAAACTTCTTCTGCATTCTGTCCAACTCTCCTCATCCTTCCTGTAATGTGGTGACCAGAATTGAACACAATACTCTACGTGTGGCCTAACCAAAGTCTTCTAAAGTTGCGACATGACACTCTGGCTCTTGTACTCAATTCCCCAACCAATAAAGGCAAGTATGCCATATGCCTTCTTTACCACCCTATCTATTTGCATGGCCAGTTCAAGGAGCTCTAGACTTGAACCCCAAGATCCCTGTGGACATCAGTTCCATTCAGGGTTTTGTAGTGAACTGTATACTTTTCCTTAACATTTGATCTCCCAAAGTGCAGTACCTTACATGGATTTAACTCCATCTGCCATTTCCCCGCCTATATCTGCAACTGGTCTATATCCTGCTGTGTCCTTTGATAACCTTCAACGCTGTCTCTGTATCATCTGCAAAATTACTGACTCACCCATCGACATTTTCATCTAAGTCATTTCTATGTATTACAAACAGCAGAGGTCCCAGTGCAGATCCCTGCAGATATCCACTAGTCACAGACCTCCAGCTGAAAAATACCCTTTGACCACCACCCTTTGCTTTCTATGGGCAAGCCAATTCTGAATTCACACAGCCAAGTCACTGTGGATCCCAAGCATGTTAAACATCTGGATGAGCCTACTACGAGGGACCTTGTCAAAAGCCTTACTAAATTCCATGTGGACAACATCCACTACTGTACCCTCATCGATCACCGTTGTCACCTCCTCGAAAAAGTTCCAAGTTGCATGTATGACTGTATGGAAGCAGCTGCTAATATGAATCAGCAGGTTTCTCCAGTAATGTATAATTTTTGTCAGTTTGAATTGAAAAATATGATGTGTACAGATTAAACCTGGTAGGAGCAGGCCTAAACATTGTGGAGATCTTTTAGAGGGTTAATGTACCGTTCAGATATGTTCGTGTGATACGTTTGGGGGAGGTCAGCTGTCCTTTTGGAGCAGCTTAGCTACACATTGGGATTATTAAATAGACGTACATGTTTTTAAATGTACTGATGTTGTTGTAGGATCTGTAAAGAGCGCTGAGGGAGTGAATACAGGGTCATAAAGGGTATGAAAGGTTCTGAGGGGTGTTTAGGGCATGGATTGGCAATGGTTCGCATGAATGGAGCTGTTTTATGTCTTTTCAGGCCTAGCTTTCACATTCCCTACCTTGTAACAGCAAAAGAGAAAATTTATTTATCTCAATTACTAAATTATCCTCGGAGATAACAAGAACTGCAGATGCTGGAATCAGAGTAATTGCAGTGTGGAGCTGGAGGAATTCAGGGGTTGACATCGACTTCCCAGCTCCTCTGAATGCTGTCTGACCTGCTGTGTTCCTCCAGCTTCACACTGTATTGACTAAATTATACTCAACTTTATACGCAAAGGACACTGTAGAAGTACTATCTGATGGCATATAATTTCACATTTTACTCTTTAAAGCTTGTTCCTCAAGGCAGCCTGGAAAAAGAAAATTAGATACAGAATTCTCCCTGACCTGAAGCACCTCTTTAGTGATTGAACGAATGGAGATTACTGTCGGCAATCTGTTGTTCTTTTTTAAATTGCAATCGGAATGGAATGTTTTGTTGCAAGAGTCATTATTTTTTGTTTGGGGTTAGGGAATGCTTCCATCCAGGAGTGCAGTAAACAGCTATTCCTCCCAAGTTATGATGTAAAATGAATGCACAAATACATTGAAGTTCTGTTTAAATCCAAAAGTGCACAGTATTATTTTGCTCTTTCAGTGCAAGCGAAGAAAAAAACCTAACCCTCTTGTAATTGCTACCTTTTTGGTAGAAGAGTGTGGTGACATCAGAAACAGTGAACAGCAACTCCTGAAAAACAAAATGCCTGACTATTTCTCAGTTTGTTGTTTTTTATACTGATATCTGGATTAGATGTAATTTCAGTTCTTAAAATTGTAATGGAAAATCAAATTCCAGGGGGACAACATTTTTTATATAAATTTTGAAACTTTCTCACAAGCACAGATCCAAATTACTTCCTAATTTTCTACACCCTGCCGAAAAGCATGATTAGCACAAAGAAAAGAAGCACGTGCTGAAAATTGCATTTTAGAACAAAACTGTATCTTGCCAGGTTTGAAGAACTAAGCTGTTAGAGGTGGAACAATGTTTGGGCATCTCAGCATTACGGAAAAAACATAACTGAAGTTTCAATAGCAGTTTAAAGAGAGGAGTGGGAAGAAGGAGAAAAGATTGATTTGGGCATAAAATTAGGATAATTTATCCAGGAAATAACAGTCAAAGGAGTATTTCATTGGTATATAAAAGGCATCTTTTCAAATCTCTTCAGCTACTGATGTAAACTATTTAGTCTACTGTTTAAATCCGTTATCTTCCCTCCTTGTACAATTTTAGACTTTAAGTAATAACTCCTTTCTGATTGACTACACTTGTTTTACTTCTTGAACGCTCATGAAAAGTTGTCATTTAGTATCAATCTACAAAGATCCACACAACATGAATGGCTATTTGGAATAATGCAAAGCAAGAATAACCCGCCTCTTTTTCCTGGGCTCTGTACAGGGTCAAGTCATTAAAAATAAAGGACTGAGATGATTGGCGTAACTCTCCAATGGCTGTGACATAATTTCAATCCTTGAGTTGGTTACTAAAGTAGTTCCTCTGTTTATATCCAGAGCAGAATACCACTGAGGATGTGTTTTAATATTCTTCACCAGTCCAAAGTAAAGGGTCTACCAAGGATACCAACAAGCAAGTTTTACTCACTGCTCAGATTTGTGAACGCATTCCAAAATGGTAAAAATTGATTCCTTACCACTAGCATGCAGAAGTTCAAATTCAGAATGAAGTATGGCTTTTATAATCACAGTAGATTGAAATGTGCACAAAGTTGTGGGAACATTTGGATTTGTCCATTTACATCCCAGTACACCATTTTAAGATCGGTCTGAGCTCACACCAATTACTATGGTGAATTCCATGAGATAACTGTTCTATAATCTTATTATTACCACAGGACTTTGGACAATCGCATTAAAAACAAAAATGTCTCCATCATTCCATTGATGTCAAGAAAAGCAATTGCACTCCTTTGTTATTTAGTCAAAGATTTAAAATTGTGATAGATTCCTTTTAAGTTGTGCTTGTATATTATAAGGCAATGTACATCAATCATGAGACAGTCGAGGGAAAGTCTTGCAAAATATTCAGTTCATTAAGTGATGAACAGCAAACCAGATTAAATTTGATTTATTAGTGGTTGCTTTTGACTGACATGGACACGATGGGCTGAAGGGCCTTTTTCTGTGTTGTTGATCTCTATGACTGTGCCTGTATGGAATAGAGGGTCTCGTATGACCGAGCTTAATGAATTATATTGAGAAATAATGATGGGTAGGTAAAGATAACATAGTGAAAGTGCTATTTTATATTTTCACAAGGCCTTTGACAAAGTATCATTAAAATTGCAGTTTGTGGAATCAGTGATAGAACAAATTACAAGCTGTTTGAAAAAACAGAAAACAGATAAAAAAAGTTTTAACTCCATGGTTACTCTGCTACATGGCAGAAAGTGGAAAATAGTAATCCGTGAGGATTGTGCTGAGACCACTTTTTCACAATTTAAATTAACAAGTTAGACTGGGGAAATGATAAGAAAATATTTAAAAGTTTAGGTCATGTAAAATTAAGGATAGTTGTAAAATGAGCAAAGGACTTGGCAAAGAAAATTGACAGAGGGAAAGATCAACTTGTTATAGTTTGGGGGAATGTATTAAGTATACACACACAAGAAGCTTGACCCCATCAAGGGTAAAACAGCATAGTGTCCACAAGCATCCACTCCCTCCACTAGTGACGCTCAGAAGCAGCAGTGTGTACTATCTACAATATGTACTGCAGAAATTCACCTAAGGTGCTTAGACAGCACCTTCAAATCCATGACACTTCCATCTAGAAGGACAAGAGCAACTGATACATGGGAACACCAGCAAATCTCCCTCCAAGCCACTTAGGAATGGATCAAAATCCTGGAATTCCATCCCCAAGGTTCAAGAACATAGAACATAGAACATTACAGTGCAGTACAGGCCCTTCGGCCCTCGATGTTGTGCCGACCTGTGAAACCAATCTGAAGCCTATCTAACCTACACTATTCCATTATCATCCATATGTTTATCCAATGACCATTTAAATGCCCTTAAAGTTGGCGAGTCTACTACTTTTGCAGGCAGGGCATTCCACGCCCTTACTACTCTCTGAGTAAAGAACCTACCTCTGACATCTGTCCTATATCTATCACCCTTCAATTTAAAGCTATGTCCCCTCGTGCTAGCCATCACCATCCGAGGAAAAAGGCTCTATCTAATCCTCTGATCATCTTGTATGTCTCTTTTAAGTCACCTCTTAACCTTCTTCTCTCTAACGAAAACAGCCTCAAGTCCCTCAGCCTTTCCTCATAAGACCTTCCCTCCATACCAGGCAACATCCTGGTAAATCTCCTCTGCACCCTTTCCAATGCTTCCACATCCTTCCTATAATGCGGCGACCAGAACTGTACGCAATACTCCAAGTGGGGCCGCACCAGAGTTTTGTGCAGCTGCAACATGACCTCATGGCTCCGAAACTCAATCCCTCTACCAATAAAACCTAACACACCGTACGCCTTCTTAACAACCCTATCAACCTGGGTGGCAACTTTCAGTGATCTATGCACATGGACACCGAGATCTCTCTGCTCATCCACACTACCAAGAATCTTACCATTAGCCCAGTACTCTGTATTCCTGTTACTCCTTCCAAAGTGAATCACCTCACACTTTTCCGCATTAAACTCCATTTGCCACCTCTCAGCCCCGCTCAGCAGCTTATCTATGTCCCTCTGTAACCTGCAACATCCTTCCGCACTATCCACAACTCCACTGACTTTGGTGTCATCCGCAAATTTACTAACCCATCCTTCTACGCCCTCATCCAGGTCATTTATAAAAATGACAAACAGCAGTGGCCCCAAAACAGATCCTTGAGGTACACCACGAGTAACTGAACTCCAGGATGAACATTTCCCATCAACCACCACTCTCTGTCTTCTTACATTTAGCCAATTTCTGATCCAAACCGCTAAATCACCCTCAATCCCATGCCTCCATATTTTCTGCAATAGCCTACCATGGGGAACGCTATCAAACACTTTACTGAAATCCATATACACCACATCAACTGCTTTACCCTCATTCACCTGTTTGGTCACCTTCTCAAAGAACTCAATAAGGTTTGTGAGACAAAAAGACAGCTCACCACTAACTTCTCAAGGACAACTATGGGTGGGCAATAAATAGTGACCAACCAGCAACACCCATGTCCCATGAGTGAAAATAAAAAGGGAATAAAACTTAATAAAACAGGCAGATCGTTGCAGGATTTATTTCCCAAGTTAACTTTAGGCATTGAGCATGCAACTTGATGTGTGCCTCATTACTTCTTCTTATTGACTTGTTATAGTATCTTTGCATAGTTATGAAGTGTTCAAATGCACAGTTCTCTTCTAAAGACTTTAACACAATCTGATAATGGAGAGTAGATTTGCTGGTTATATTTGTCCTCCCTTCTATATATAGGACATATATGGGCACTTTTCCACATTGTTGGGTACATGCCATTGAACTGGGACAGCTTAGCTCAGATGTGCAGCAAATTCTGGATCACAAGCCTTCAAGTCTATTGCTGGAATGTTATCAAAGCCCATAGCCTTTGAAATATCTCGTGCATCCAGCCTCACTTAGAATGAATTGATTTGGTTGAGAACTGGTATTTGTGTGATGCTGTGGATGGCTGGAGGAGCCAAAGTGGATCTCCACCCAGCACTTTCGGCTGAAGATTGTTGCAAATTCTTCAATGTTATCTTCCACGTTATTGTTCTGGGACCTTCCATTATTGAGGACATAGTTATTTGCACACTCTCCTCCTCCAATGAGTTGTTTACCTGTCCACCCTATTAACAATTGGATGTGGCAGGATTTCAGAACTTAGATCTGACCTGATCTGGGATAATTTTGTTCTGTCTTTCACAGCTTATGCTATTTAGCACATACATAGCCCCGTTTTGTTGTTTCACCAGGTAAATACTACATTATTAGGTATGTCAGATGTCACTCCCGACTTGCATTCCTGCACTGTTCATTAAAGTAGGGTTGATCCCTTAGCTTGGTGGTTAATGATAGTGTGGAAGCTTTGCAATACATTGAGCTTTCAGAATGTGTTGGAGCAAGATTCTGCTGCTGCTGATGGACTACATGGATGTCCAGTCCTGAGCTGCTAGATCTGTGTGAATTCTCTCGGAGTTGGCATGGTGATCATGGCAGACATCACATTGGAGAGTATTTTCACTATGAACATGGGACTTCATCTCCACAAGAACTATGTGGTGGTCAATCTTTCGATGCATCAGTGGCAGGCAGATTGGTGAGGATGAGGTCAAGTATGTTTTTCCCCCATGTTTGTTCACTCACCATCTGCTGCAGACCCAGTTTAGCAGTTGTCTCCTTTAGGACTCAACCAGCTTGGTCAGTAGTGGTGGTCCAGAACCACTTTCAGTGGAGGACTTTGAAATCCCATACCCAGAGTTCATTTTGTACCGTTGCCATCCTCAGCCTTTCCTCCAAGTGCTGCTCAACATGGAGGTGGACTGAATCATCAGACGAGGGGGGGCTTAGGAGGCAATACATGGTAATCAGTGGGAGATTTCTTTGCACCTTTGAACTGTTGTCATGAGACAATGTTCAGGACTCGTAAGCCAACTTCCTCCCAACTGTCTAGCACTGTGCCACCAATTCTGCTGGGTCAGCCTTGCCGTCATACCCAGGGATGGTAATGACGTTGTTTGGGATGTTTCAAGGCTTGATTCCATGAGAATAACAAAGTCAGGCTTTTGCTCGACTTGTCTGCAGGATAGCTCTCCCAGTTTTGGCACCAGCTGTCAGATGTTGCCAAGGAGGATGTTGCAGGGTCAACAGGGCTGTGTTTGCCATTGTTGTTTCTGGTGCAGTAGTTGATGCCATGTAGACCATTCAGTTTTTTTTTTTGACATCCCGGAGTTTGATACTACTGAGTGGCTTGCTAAGTTGTTTAAGAAGTCAACCATACTGCTGTGAGTCTGGAGTCACAAGTTGACCAGAATAGGTAAGGACAGCTGTTTACTTCCTTTAAAATAGGGCATTAGTAAAACAGATTGTTTCTTTTTTCTTGACAGCCAACAATGGTTTCATGATCATTATTAGAATTTTCAATTCAGATTGTTTAAAATAATTGAATTCAACCTATGCTTTCTTCCATGGTGGGATTCAAACCTGGGACCCCAGAATGTTATCTGGGTCTCTAGATTACAGTAACAATACCACTAGATTATTGCCTCCCATCGAGAAGGGGCATTAACCTATTTGTGCCTATGTACAAATAGACAGAAGAATGATATAGAGATGAGATAAATATTGTGTAGAACTTTCCCAGCCTATGAGAGGTGTGGAATTGGGAAATTACAGCATGATTGCATAAATCTAAATCTCAGTATTGAGGGGAAGAAAATTCTGATTTTCCCCTTAAAGTTTAACAGCAAGTTTTAAATGTTGCTATTAAGCAATGGCTAACTTATGCGCATGTATTTGCACGTCACTACTAGCAAATTGTGCCTCATTTCTGTGCAGCTCAGATTCTCTCCTCCTCAGCCCAGAAAGTGATCAGCAAAATTAATCATGTGAAAGTCAAACTCGGCAGCTGTAGCCTTCTGCTTGCTTCTCTGGGCCTTCATTTCAATGTCCATTCACCAAGATGTCATTGCATGTTCAATGTTCAGCATCCCAGTTCAACCTTTGCCCACTGACGTTATTGTTGGCAAACCACCAGCCTCACCACATTAACATAACAGGGCATCTGCCATACAACTCCGTGAAAAAAAAAACACAGCCTTAAAATGGGAAAACTTTGTTGTCTTTCTGCGATTTTTTTTCCACAGGGGGTCAGTCAGGGCCAGGCCCTGCACAGTCCCAGATCCACGGCTGGCTTTAGCGCTGAGGTCGCAGAGGCTTCTGCATAGTGGTGGAAGAACACAGAGCCAGCATCTGGAGGAACATCGGAGGAGGAACAGGGAGGTGTGAGACCAGGCCCATGACTGCAGCTCAGACACAGTGTTTTGGGAGAGGTGGTGGACATGGGCCCATAACCAAGACCCTGAATCCCGGTATGGAGACCCCAGCTGATGTCAAGCAACAAATGGAGGAGTAGCAGAGGGTAACAAGAAGAAGAAGGAAAGATGAACTCTATTGTAGTAAAATCTTGCATCATCTTAGAATCCCTACAGTGTGGAAACAGGCCCTTCAGCCCAACAAATCCACATCAACCCTCAGAGCATCCCAACCAGACCCATCCCCCTATAGCACACCTAATCTAAACATCCCTGAACACTACGGGCAATTTCCCATGGCTGATCCACCTAGCCTGCACATCTTTGGACTGTGGGAGGAAACCCACGTCGACAATGTGCAAACTCCGCATAGACAATCGCCCGAGGGTGGAATCGAACCCGGGCCCCTGGCGCTGTGAGGCAGCAGTGCTAACCACCGCTGAGCCACCGTGCCACCAACGTTTAGTGTTTCATGATGGCACTGGAGCATGGCGACACTGCATTTTTCACATGAGAAAATACTTTCACTGTATTTTTATATACATGCAATAAATCTGAAATCTTATCACTTGTTTTGAAACTTTTGACTTGCATGTTTATTTGTAACTAATCTGGTGCCATATTTCTGTATCATTATTTTTAAAAATATTTCAAAACCCAAATTCACAAAATTGGCTTTCATTATTCATGTATTGAAATTTCAACTACCTTGATTATTCAGAGAAACATTAGCTTTACATCAGAATAATTTAATTTTCTTTAGGGTCTGAGTAAGTATTGTTTCTATTATTTGTAAACTGATATTTTATTTTTCCAGTTTCAAGTACTGTAAAAATAAATAGGATTCCTCACTTGAGTAGATAATGCGTATGGACCACTAGCTATTTTTAATTGACGGGAAGGACCCTGTGTCAATTCCTCTTATCTAGTTTGCATGTTATTTTCTGCCAAACTATACCCTCATGTTTCCATAACTTCTCATTTCCATTCAATGTATGAGATTTGTAACATTGCAATTATGTATGTGCAATCCCCAGGCCAAAAATGCAGGGGAAACATTTGGCCGCTGTCACTCTACTATTCTATTGATTATCAACAACATTATACTGCTGACTGCAGCAAAACATTTACACCAACGGCATGTGGTTATGCATAATTACTGAGCAAGGTTAATTTTCTGTACCTCTTTTTGTTACATTCATAAATTTTGCATCAATTTTGTGAGCAACTCACCTCCTCAAGGGAAGCAGCTAACATCAAGGACAATACTGAAATCTGCAAGTCTTAATTCAGAAGTGAAAGTTATAAATGAGATTAAGCATAAATTCATGACAGTAATGTGTCGTAGTTTTGTAGCATAATGTTTTTATTGAGATCGCAGTACTTCAGTGGCAGGAATAGGTCACTTTGCTGCAATTCTGTCAAGAATGTAAAAAGATCATAAAATTTGAAAAAAAGAGATCAGTTACTGCAATATTATTTTTGTCATAAAATGATAAAGTAAGAGCGCAATAATCTATTTTTCGATTCTGGAATCCAATGGGGCCCAAGTTCAAAACTGCATCAGCTTTTTTATATTACATCAGGAAATCAAAAACAGTTGTGGAAATTTCTGATAACAACTTTGTTTTGCAACTCATGGGACAACTATTTTTCTTAAAAATTATTTTTCTGCTTGTGACTCTGACGTAAATAGGTTGGCCACAAGATTCAAGACAGGAATATGCAAAATCAAATTTCAAAAATTGCTAACGGCATTATGATCACAGAGAAAACTTTAAGGAATACTTTTAGGCATTTGAAAGAAATTGGAAAAATAGGTGGAGAATAAAAACAAAAAGTAGAACTCGAAACAAACAACAAAATAAACCTGAAGCACAAAGCTGAGAAATTAAGTCAGTGCACAAATGTTAATTACGTTCATGTTTGATGTTGAATATTCACATTAATGTTTCATGTTTCTATCCACTGTTTCAGTTGATACATTAGTATTCAAAATAAATGGTCCTTCACAATTTCTTTAAAACAGCAATACATGCAATATCATATAGGAAAAGCAAATCAAACCCAGTGGAGAGTTCACATGGTTTGAGGCCGAACAGATTTCCTGTTGACTGTTCAACCAGAATTTTGACATGCTTGGATTGTAAGGTACTCTTTCTGTGCTTGTATCCCAGTGCATTCAGCTCTACACACAAAACAGATATCTTAATATTAGTTTGCAAAATTATGGCAGTAGTCATTCCTTAATTACTAGCTAGAAATTGATCTTGAAAGAGTCCACTCTTCTGACTCAGACTGCATTATCTTCCCACAGATGACACAACTACATAACTGTAATCTTTATCCAGATGTTCCAAGTTCCACATTAATTCTGGATTTCTATTTGATGACACCAAGCTTCAATGTTTCTCATGAATAATTTATATGTCCCTTTCTTACAGTTAATCACAATATGCTTCATCCAGCTTTCCATTTTGAGTGGTCTTTCAAGGTTTCCTTGTGACAAGCACATAGTCCAAGGCAATTGCTGCTCTACCATTTCTCTATTTTACTTTCAGCATGTCACAGTGACACCTCCAACACCATTCTCAGTTACAAACTTTTCTGTGACCAATTTCCCTGTTTTCTTTCGCCTTGTCTCAAATGATATTATTTTATTCTCGTCTGATGTGGATGGAGCAGAGAAAGTAATAGGACGTTAATGCTGTTAGAGATACATTTTGTGACACTGCGAATAAGTTGAAAGATTAGATGGATTGTATATGTAGTCAGGTTAGATGAGACAGTTAGTCAGAAGGATGTTGATGCCATTCTATTGCACTGGAGATACCAAAGGCATAGAAAAACCTAAAATTTGATTACTGCAAAGTTAGTGGGCTACTGCATCTTTATGTAAATCCAGCAAATTAATTAAATATGATGTCTCTTCAGAAATTTGTACTGACTCCATTTATGTCAGCTGCCAGTCTTCTCACATAGTTCCTCTTTGCCTCTCTTGTTTGCTTTCTCATGTCCATCCTAAACCTTCACTATTCCTGTTGATTCTAAATTATATATCTGCCTTACATCCATCAAATACATACTTTTTCTTTGTCATCCAAGGAACTCTGGATTTGTTGATTAAATTGTTTTCAGTTAGAGGGAATATACCTTGACTGTACCTAAACCATTTGCTCTTTGAAGGGGCCTACATTTTAATTTCTATTTTTCATGCCACTCTCTTCTGATTGGAATAAGAGAACAATGGATGCTGCAAATCTGAACAAAAAATACAAATTGGTGGAGAAACTCAGCCAGTTCTGACTGCATCTGTGGAGAGAAAGTAGAGTCAGATTCTGAAGAAGTGTCACTGGACCTGAAACATTGACTCTGTCTTCACTTTCCAGATACTGCCGGACCTCCTGAGTTTCTCCAGCAGTTTCTGATTTTGTATCTTGTTCCAGTCAACCCTGCACTGCTGTGTTCTTGTCACATTAAAGTCAGCTCTTGCATGCCATTCGTCAAGACCATCCTAAGCCTTGCGATACAATATTCATAAATTGCCTCCTAAATGTTCCCTCACTGCTATTTGATCCATTTGTTCCACAAGGACTAAATTCCACAAATGCTTCCTTCCTTGTTTCTACAACTCCACCATGTCAATAGGAATTACCCTGACCTCCCTGTTTCTTGTCATTTCTACAACCCACCTTCAACCTCACCATCAAAATCTGCTCCCTCTGTTCCAAACCCAACCACACCATCAAATACCTCCTTTCACCCACCCTCCTGCAAGAATGCGATCCCATACTCTCAATGCCTCTGCTTCTGCTGCATCTGCTTCCAAGATGGAGCATTCCACTCCCAGACATCCAGATGTCCTCCTATTTCAAGGATCACAACATCCCTCCTCCATTGATTCATGATACTCTCAAACACATCTCTTGCATTTCCCGCATTTCTACCCTCACTCACCCTGCCCCAATAAAAATCAGGATAGAGACCCCTGGTCCTCACATACTACGTCACCAACCTCTGCATCCAGCTCATCATCCTCTGCCACTTCTGCCACCTACAATCCAACCCCACCAGCAAAGAGATATTTCCCTCCCCACCTCTGCTTTTCGTAGGAACCACTCACTCCGCAAATCCCTCGTCTGCTCCACACTCTTCACCAACCCCACCACACCCGGTACCTTTCCCTGCAATCACGGGCGGTGCTACATCTGCCCCTACACCACCCCTCTCAACTCTGTTCAAAGCCCCAGACAATTTTTCCAATCCGTCACGGATTCACCTGTACGTCCTCCAACTTGTTCTGCTGTATCCATACTGTACCCATTGTTTCTATTTCATATCTTAATTTACACCCTTTTACATTCCTCTAACTCTTTCACCATCAAATTTCCCAATACCTTTCAGTTCTGAAAAGGCCAATAAAATTGTTGAAATGTATAGCTGCAGTTCATTTAGATTTTAGTTCTTCAAAGTTGAACAAGCTCTCCGAAAATGGAAATTAAAGGTTTTTGATACCTGAGAAATATAGACTTAATGACTCAGGCTTAAAAGTGAGCTTAAAACATCGACCATTGGGTTGGGGGGGTGGGGGGAGTGGGGGTGGTTGTGAAGGCGGTGGGGGTTGCTACTGTGGTTAATAATGATGATCTGCTGCAAAATGGTCTGATCCTTTCATTTTAAGGTAAGTAGTCACAAACTGGCTACAAGCCCCTGTGCGCAACTCTGATTCTTACGTACATAACTAAGCACATTTTGATTTGAACAGTTATCATTTAAATTATGTTGATGGAAAAAAAAACTCCAGTGCTAAAATACTACTTCCAACTTTCAGAAATCCATAAATGAGGTGAACTTTCCAATAAAAGTGGCAATTTTACAAACAGAATATAATTTTCTGGAAGTCTAGCAGTTGTGCTAAATTTATAACTCTTTCTTCCGCAGTATTTACGACACTGTTCGACATCAATATCCAGCCATGCATCTGTCCGCAAAGTGACATTATCCTATGCCCTGCTTTCCCCAACTGTTAATTCTTGAGCTTGCATCCAGTGACAATTCTCTGACCTGGAGATATTATTACTGGTGTAGTGTAGTATTGTAGTTTAGTGTTAAATATAAGCAAACATTTGAAATTTTTTGAAAAACAAATTAAAATTTGAATGAACACTTCAAGAAAAATTCTTTCAAGGTGATTTCCTGATGTTATGTGACATCTCCATTAATGATATCACCTAAAGTGAAAATCGTCTGGGGCTCTCAGATGCACATACATGGTTATTTTTTAATCATAAAGTAACTAAACTTTTGTGGACAATGAACAGCAATTCCAGGGGGAGGGCAGCAAGCATAAAAATGTATTTCAAAGTGGCATCAAGAAAACATAGCTATTTTTGAAAGCTGAGACAAAATCTGATAACCTTGAAGAGTTGCTCTGACCCTATTTGCAGTCTGCTGATATTAATCAGATATAGAAGATTTGAGGAGATATGTATGGAGCTCCTGAGGTGAATATACAAATGGCACAGAGGATTAATCATCAGTATTCCTCTATTTTGCAGATACACAATCTGAATTATGAACATATTCTTTGTTTATTGAATGTTGTGCACTTTAAGAGTAGAGGTTATTTGATTTATCAGATTTTTACCCCTACTGTTTTCACGTTGAATGATTTGCATTCTAATTAAAACACAATTGCAATATCCAGCATAACTTTATATTTATGAAAATAGAAAACATCTGACATTAGCCTTGCAAGCACTTTACTCTTGAAGTAATAGCTGAAATCCCAACTGCTTGATTATTCTTTGCACTCAGCAGAAACAGTAATAATGTCAAGGCAGAAAATTATTAACATTGACAGTTGCATGGCTACATAAACTGAAAGATACTAAATTCTGATTTTACCACAGCTTAAGATGTTTTGGGTGCAGTATTCCATGTTTGGCCTTAAAACAGATATTTGGTGTCCAGTGAATACAAATACATGCCTGTGAAAGGAAAACTTAGAACTAATACAAAGGCGGAACATTCACCAAATCTACTGTTTCCTCCCTGCTCAACAAGAAAATTGAAGGCAGGCCACCTGCTAGATTTTTAAACCATGGTTAGAAGGCCCAAAGTGGGACAATTTGATGGGAGGGAGGAGGAGCTTTGGATTACATAGAGAGATAGTCATGTAAGTATTGTGCGATCTGATGGAAAAGCAACTGCAGGGGAGGGATAACTGGACAGACCTCTTGTTAGAAAAACACATATCTGGCCCCTCATGCTCCCTCCAGCTGCTGTGTTTACCACATCCTTGGAAACCTGCCTATCCAAAATAGATTGCTCCAATGCCATCAAAACAAGCACAGTGAAATCATAATCAAATTTATGGCAAATTAGGATTAGGTTTTACATTGTTACCAATTAACCACCTCCCATGTGACCCTCTCCTGCCTGTTGTTGGGCGGGTGCGGGGTGGTGTTGGTTGTGGTGGCAGGAGCTCAGAAGGGAATATGAAGGTTCATGTAAAGACCTCAAGTCATTTAGTCACTGCTTGATTTTATAATGATATTCCATACACATGTTCCTTATCATTTTTAAATTAATATTGTCATCTTGCATGCCCTATTTTAACATTGGGTTGCAAATCCATTTTTGGACCATCTCTTCTGGCCTCTTTAGGTGATCTATGGTCCCATATGCCAATACTACCCTTCAATTGACAGCCAGTTTACTGCAACATATTTTTTTCTGCAGCAGTTTGAGCCAACAGAAATAGCTTTGTACGATTTGAGCTGCCATTTTTTGATGCTTAATGGGAAGTCATTGGAGCATTCACATATACACTGATGGTAGAACCAAAATTGGAAATTGGCTGTAACTTGGTTGTAAGACATTCATCATTCCACCAGAACATATTGATGTACCAGTTAATTATGCCATTGCCTAATGCTGCTTGGTTGTCATTAAAATTTGCATTTCAAAGTAGGTGCTGCTTTTGTCAGAAAATAAAGGTAGCAGATAAGATTGTCAGTGAAATGACACATTGGAATCAGCTGGAACTTGCAAAATTTGGCATCAGCAATTTTTTATTTGTGTCATGTGTTAGGTTTTCCCAGTTGTTAAATTAAATGTATTTTTGATATATGTTTTAGGTAGCATGTTTCATGAGCTTTGCATTTTGTGGAATAAATAATTGGATTTAAAAAAGTTGGCAGAATGAGTACAACTCTTTCCTCTATGCCTGTGCTGAGTGGCTTTAATGGAAAATTACTTTTCTCAACTTAAATTATTTGTGTAAAGTATTGCTATTTAATTGGTCAAATTGAAGATTTGTTTGAAAGATTATTTACAAATCCAAGCCAACAAACAATACACAATAAGATGACAATTTTCCCATTTTATTTGGTAAGCAGCTTGGCAGATAATCAATAAAAATGTTTGTAGTTTTACTTAATGTCATGTTGCAAATTTTCAAACCAAACTTTTGCTTCCAAGGACAAAGAATCTTCAGCATCATTTGGTTTCAAATTTTGAAACAAAACAAATAGCTGAGAATGATCAGAGCTTGATTAGTTTGAGAGGTTTAAGTGCCAGGAACTGTGAAAATAAAGAAATAATAATCAATTTAACTACAACTGTCATTTGATTGTAAGAAGTATATCTTAAAACCATTACATAAACAGTTTTTTGTTGCATATATGTGCTTAGAAAGGCTTTTATTTTGTTTGCCATTTTGTCCCAAGCGTGCACATTAATTTAGATACCAACTGTCAATGGGCTTTGAGTTCTTTTAATATGTGTATAGTATTTTCATCCTACTGAATCATTCATGAGATATAATTACTTTAACTTAATTAAAAAATATTTTCACTTGCTTCTCAAAGCCACTCAACCAGTATATATTGATATGATTCAACAGTTTATACGACACACACAGGGCTGAATTTTCCAAAAATTTGGCCAAGTGTCAATTTCAGGAAGATTCAAGGAGGGCTTTTTCTCTGTGAGACCTGTTGCATTTTCTCATGCAATGTTATGGTGCTCATTATGAAAGCACCACACCCCCTACACCCCAGTGATGCTATTCTTATGCTATACCGTTCTCACCAGCAGTGGAAGCATTTGCCACTTTTGGAATTTTCAGGGCTTCTCATCGCCGGCACCATTTTTAATCACAGCTGTACCATATATCAAATTGTGAAAGCCAGGAATTGTCTTTCACAGTTGCAGTGTGAAATAACTGCACGGAAGTCAATATCCTGTCACTAAGTCACCCTTTGGTTACATGTGCACAGTACATGTGGCCAAGTAGCTCAGAGTCAGTCCCTGAAGTAAGGAGACTCTGAATCCCCTGTTTATATCTCTCAGCCAGGGCTCCCTGATTAGTCCAGGTTAACAACTCCAAACAAGGATCTCATAGTCAATAAGATCTACCTAGTTCCAATCACACACAGTGTAGGAGGAATGGCCCCATAGATGCTACAGTGCACAGTTCATGGTCCAGAGGAACGCTGAGCAATGCATTAAAAAGTTTAATGACCTTCTGCACCTCACATTGTGTCTTTGCATCACCCTGACTCTGCTGCTGCATTCACCTCCCACCAAGGCTGATGGTGTATCACTCACATACAGTATCTTTCCTCACTTGCTCTCACCTATCAATCCTGCATACCATTTGCACTGCCTACTCATTCACCTAGGGCCTCTCACTATCTGCACCAATATGAAGAACTGTGCAAAGCCACTTTCATCTCATTCATCAGTCCCTTTGTGATTGCAGGAGATAATAGCCCACAATAGAACAGATATAGCCAAGACAGGTGGTGGGTTGCCCAACATTCATTTCCTTACCCCATACAATCTGAGAATCATTGAGTTCATCAGAAAAGACAGTGACTGCTCATATCCTGGCAACCAAGTAAGATTCATTGTCAAATGCGATGATGTTCTCCCATTGGTAGTACTGTGAATGTATTCTTCACATTCCCAAGCTTCTACCATTTTTTCACAACTCATTCCTTCTCTTGGCTTCTGCAGGCACCAGTGGTGTAAGCACAGTCTCCACCCTGAAGAGAGCAACCCATCCAGCCAGCAATACCTCTTCCACTTCTGAGGAAGAAAAACTGCAAGACTCTCTCCAGCTTGCTCCATCAGCTCAGAGACTGATACTTTACTGGGTACTTTAGCTGTATTTGAGACAGGAGCTCATTCAGGTGAGCAAATCACTCTCATGCTGCTACCGCTGGCTGAGGAGTAAATGCCCCAGGTTACTGGGACTTAGAGGACTGCCAAGTACCAGACACTTGTTTGGCCCCAGGCAGCAGAAGACCCCATGGTATGAGCTGTTAGCTTCCGGCTTGCTTCATGGACAAGTTGCTGACTGCCAAGGAGGGCCAGGTTCAGCAGAGTGTTTGGCTCTCTCCGTCCAGCTGCAGATGCCTGGACTGCAAGCTAGACCATGTGAGAGGGAAAGGAGAAAGAAAACCTTCTGAGCATACATAGGTGGCATGGGTGAAATGTTGTTGCAAATAGACTAACAGATTTATAAATATATGTTCACTTTCCACCATTAGCAGTGCATAAACCGTCATTGTAGCTGCAGCTACAAAAACAAAGGTAGAGAGTCTAACCATCCTTAATGCCACGTGATGTTCTATCCTCATCTGAAAGATAGTTATTTTTCTGAAATACCCATACCAGCATTAATGTTGTCATGATTGAATGAGACAACCTAAGATGTTATGAAGGTTTCCGTCAATTTGCAACCTTAACTTTTAGTAGATAACAGGAGAAGGAAAGATGAAACAGTAGACTGCATTTGCAGTTGGGATTAAACAAGGGACTCTGGCTACTGCCGCATCAGAAAATTTACAGTCAGTGAAAGATTAATTCACCCAATTGAAAACATTGCTGCACAAGTTCTGTCTGAGTTGCCATAGTTGATGATGCTGTTGCACTGTAAAATGGTGAAGGTGATGTTCCTTCTGCTGAATGTCCTCATTTTCCTATTTGGTACATTACAGTGGCTTTCACAAATCTGCAACATCCATCACAAAGTCTTGTTGCATTCTCCAGTCACCTGGAGCAAAGCATACAAGGATTAAGTGGTGACTTCTGTCTGTACTGTACTGCAGCAACCCCCTAGACCTTAATTATGGCAATACCATATTGAGAAATCATCTTATGGCTTTCATTGGCTGCAGTGGAGGAAAGTTTTGCATTATGGATGTGCTGAGTGTCATCACATGGCATTCTGATCCCTACTTATACTGTGTATATCTAGAACTGCAGGACATTCTATAGGAGACTGTGGGTCTTCTGTACTTTCACTGCATCGTCAGGGCAACTTTCACTGTAGACTCTGCATCCGGAAGTTGCTTCACAACAGATCGAGATGACTGCTAGTCCTGGACTTGTAAATGCAAGTTTCCTCATCAATTTCTATGGATGCTTTTAGTCCAGTAACAAAAAGAGAAATTGATGGAAAACCTCAGCAAGTCTGGCAGCGTCCGTGGAGAGAAATCAGAGTTAACGTTTCGGGTCAAGTGACGCTTCCTCAGAATGGTTCCAATGGTTTCAACACTCTAGCCGATGGTACCAATACATCTTTCAATCATTTGGGACACAGGGACTTTCAACGAGAAGGGCAATAGGATGCCTGTATGGCATGGATCTTTTACAATGTAGACCTGATTCAGATGAATGCTGCACAAACCATTTGGTACACATACGATAGGAGATCGTAAGTGTACTAGCCAGATTTAGAATAAGAATTCTCTTCCTCCCACCCCTCCAATACCTCAACCCATCCCAGTCCCCTGCATTACTTAAAAAAAGGCAGATTGCATTTAAGAAATGGCAAGGACATTTTATAGTCCAAGGTATGAGTTGAGAAGCTCCTGAACTTGTGCAGGCGACAGGACCTTGGAATGTGCTTGGACTGTTGACATAGTTGGTGATGCATGAAATTCACATGCAGACTTATATGATTTACCTGCTGTCTGTCTTTAACCTGTACTGTGTATAACTGATTAAGTTAATTGTTGGTTCAGGGAACTCGCATTGCTCATCACAATGGCCTGCTCCCTGAGATATGAAAAAATACACTTATCCCACCCACTCTGGATGTAGTGGCAGCCATTTAATTTCCATTTCACACTTGTGAAGTATGGAATGTGATGCAGATTGCACCTGCAACTCATTCCATGAAGCGCAATCCGTCAGTCTAGGTGACCCCCTCATATCTTCATGTCTCTCTCTGTCAACCTTATTGGGTTTGATCCCCCTTATGTTTTCACATTTTATTGAACTCTTCATCTATTCAGGTTAGCCCTTCAGCCCCTGGCACACAGCTTAGGAAAGCCAAATATTGTTATGCACTGTTCCTTCATTGAAGCTAAGGTGATGGTGAGCAATAACCTCCATTCCTGCAGTACTATACTCTACCATCTACCACACTTTAATGTTGAGTTACATTCCTCCTGCACCCTAGTGCAGAATTGTTATTCCCTCTGCACCCTAGTGTGCCACCTCCAATCTCCACAATTGGCTGCTCTAGCTTCCTCAGTGCAGCAGTGGCCCCTGAAAAAAAATCTGTTTCACTTTTGGTGAACAGACAGTCTGGACTGACCACAACCCATCTTAAAATGAAATTCTGACTGACGATTGACCAGGCCCTTAGTTGATATCTGCAATTCCCTCACTTACTTATCTCTAATCCTTGGGCTGGTGGTTCTGTGACTGACTGGGCTGACAGTTGGTAACTACCTAGCCCCTGGACTGATATCAAACGATACCCATGACTTAATGTGCTGATACCCCAAATGATGACAGCTCCCCTTGATTTGAATGAGGGTCAAATCTCCTTAACTTTGAATCATAAAATTAAAGAATCCCTACAGTGTGGAAGCTGACTATTTGGCCCAATGAGTCCACACTGACCATCTGAAGACCATCCCACCTAGACCCACCCCCTACCCTATCCCTGTAACCCTGCATTTCCCATGTCTAATCCACCTAACCTGCACATCTTTGGGCTGTGGGAGCAAACTGGAGCGGCCAACAGAAGCCTACGCAAGCCCGGGGAGTATGTGCAAACCGCACATGGGCTGGAATCAAAGCCGAGCACCTGGCCATGTGAGGCAGCAGTGCTAACCACTGAGCCACATGCCACTCATGAGTCATGATAAATTTGTTGAAGAGCATTCAGTGTGCATGCTATGTAAGCTGCTGGCAAAATGCAGTAAGTGTGATATTGGCATACCATTACTGTTTTACAGCATGCCAGCGTCCTTGACTAATCACAGATGACAAAAATGACAAATTACCTGGTTGTGTGTCAGCACTTAAGGCATAGCAAGATAGAAATACTGTGGGCTGTTAGTTGCTAAATAAGGTGCCAATGCAAAAAAAAAAGGTAATGCAAGGCAGAGATGTGACTTGTTGAAAGGACAAGCAGGAAGGGAAAGGCAATGGTGTTACTTTGCTGGAAAAAGTACATTAATAAAAATTGATCTTGGATCATATGATGCAGAAGGGGAAGAAAACATCAGTCAGCGTATTCTATAGGCCCCTAACTGTAGGTCAGAGAATAAATCATGAAATGTTGAGGGCATGTATAAAAAAAAGCGGCATATTAATCTCAGGTGACTTTATTCTTCACCTCGATTGGGAAAATCAAATTGGCAAAGGTAGCCATGAGGAAGAATTCACAGATTGTATTTAGGGCAGTTTTCTGGAACAATATGTTGTGGATCCAATCAGAATATTTTGGATCTGTTAGTGTATGATGAAATAGGTTTAATGCATGATCTAACAATAAGAGATTCTATAGGGAATAATGATGATAACACAATAGAACTTAGCATTCAATTTGAGAGTGAGAAACTTAGGTCAGAAACAATAGTTCGCAACTTAAATATGGATAATTGCATGGGGATGAGGGCTGATTTGGCTGAAGTAGATTGAGAAAGGAGTTTAACAGAAAAAACCATTGAGGAACAATGCTAGACGATTAAGAAAATAATTCTTAACTCACAGTAAAGATATATCAGTATGGAAGAAGGATTCTAGAAACTTGATAAACCAACCATGTTTCACTAAGGACGTTAAAGGCAGTATCAAATTGAAAGAAGAAACATACAATGTAGCAAAGATCAGTGGTGAATCAGAGGTTTGGAGAAGTGTTTAAGAAACAACAAAAGATGACAAAATAAATAAAAGAAAGAACTCAGCTGACTGGATGGCAGGTTTGTGATGCAGAGGGACACTGACAGTGCAGAAACTTGGCAGATGGAAAATATGTGAGTTGGGAAATATGAGATTGTGCACTTTAGTAGGAAGAATAAAATAGCCGACTGTTATTTAAATTGGGAAGGACTGCAGAAAACTGCAGCACAGAGGATTTGTGAGTTTCAAATCACAATTGTAAATCACAGAAAGCTAGTATTGAAGTTCAGCAGGTAATAGAGAAGGCAAATGGAATGGTGACTTTTATTTTAAACAGAAAGGAGTATAAAAATAGGGAGGCCTTGATAAATCTATGCAAGACAATAGTCAGAGCATACCTGGAATTCTGTGAACAGATTTGTTTGTCTTGTATACTGACTTTGAAGTATTTGAGAGAAGGTTCATTAAGTTGACACTGGGTTTGGAGATTTTCCCATGTGGTGTGATTGAGTACTTTGGGCTTGTACTAATTTCAGTTTAGAATCAGGAGAGAAGACCTGATTGAAACATATAACATTTTGAGGGTGCTTAACAAAGTAGAAACTGAGAGGTTGTTTCCGCTGTGGGAAAATCTGGGACCAGAGGGCATAATCTCAGAATGAGGGACACACATTTAAAACAGGGATGTGGAGAATCTCTTCTCCCAGAGGGTAGTGAATCTGTAGAATTCTTTGCTGCAAAGGTCTATAAGGTTTGGATTGTTCAGAATATTCAAGGTTGAGATACAAATTTTTAATCAGGATTTTCAGGATGAAATAGTTAAGGGAATCCAGGGTTATGGGTATAAGGCAGGAAGCTAAGTTGAGGATCATCAGATGTGATATGATCTCATTGAATGGCAAGCAGATTCGATGGCCAAATGGCCTTGTTCTGCTCCAACATCTTGTGGCCTTATTGTGTAATAGTCTTATGCTGTGAGCATGCAAGTAGGCACAAAATGATTGGGTGCAACAAAAATAAGCTGAGATTCCTGAAATGCAAACCATTCGATTCAAGAGATGGGTGCCTGTAGCAAAAGTGGCTGGTAGCAGTGTTGCAATGAAGCATTCCAGTAAGTGCCAAAGTGCAGCATTGAAGTGGTAAACTATTATAGGTGAGTTCCAGATATGCAATGCTGATGTGACAAGTCTGCTTCTTGTCCATTGCCAGCATCTGTGGCTGAGGGTTGCAGAACGTTGCTGATCTTGGATGTTGAGAACTGCTGAATACCTGGAGAAGATGCTGGCGCATTACAATCACCAGGTCTTTGCTCAGAGTTACATGTAGGACATTATCGCCATCTAGTTTCTCTTCACTGCCTGAGAAAATAGCAACTTGCATATAAATGTGGTCTGATTAAGTCATAATGAGATAATAATGCATGTAACTAGGCTGCTCACAGTTATTGGTGAAATTCTAGTGATTAAAACTTGATATGCAAAACTGAAATTTGTTTCTCAACATCAAGAGTCTGATTTTTCTGTTTTTTGTGATATTTTCCCTGCTGACTCACTATTGCCCACACTGTTCAGGGGCTGAGATGATTCTGCTCATAGTCAATTCTAAAGTGAGATTGCCAGTAGAATTATTAAACTTTATAGATTAAAATAGATAGCTTTTACACATTTATGTAGATAAGGACTCTGCAGCTACCCTGAGGTGATACTAGCAGAACTCTTGAAATAAAGTTATTTATACTAGTAAAGCATGAGGTGTCCATTTTTTAATTTAAAAAAAAGCTTGTGCATTGACTTTTTATCTTGAAAAAATATCCTCTTGTTCCTATAATAATAAGTCATGTTCAGTAATTACATCACAAATAAAAGACAATATCAAATAAAAACAGAAAATGGTGGAGAAACTCGACAGTTCTGGCAGAATATTTCAGATTTCCAGCATCTGCTGCATTTTGCTTATAATAAAAAGGCAGTTCACTGACACACTGTCAGGTTGCTCTTTCTCCCAACTAATAGATGCAAGAATAATAATTTCAGCATATCGGCCATTCAGCACATTGATCATGTTCCATTATTTAATTCAATCATGGCTGATCAAACACTGCAATACCTTTTATTGCACTATGCCTGCAACCCCTGGACCATCAGTAATCAGAAACTTGCTAATCTCAACTTTAAACATCTTTGAAGAATGAGCTTCCATTGCTTTTTAGGGGAGAGAATTCCAAAGGTTCGTCACTCTGAGTAAAAGAAGGTTGCTCTTCACTTCAGTTCCTAGAGACATTTAACTTATTTTTAAGTTGTACCCTCTCATTCTAGACTCCCCAAGCATGGGAAACATCTTACCTGTGTGTACCCTGTCCATCCCTTTAAGTATATTTGTAGATATTATTTTTACAAAGATCACCTCCCATTCTTTAAAACTGTAGAGACCACAGGTTCAATTTCCCTAATTCTCATTTTGGAACAGTCTGCCATTCGGTGAACATTCGTTGCATTCCCTGTCTGGAAATTATATTTTACACAAAGTAAGGAGATCAGAATTGCACACAGTGTTCCAGGTGCGTTGAGCCAAGGTTCTATACAATATAAGCAGGACTTCACTACTCCTGTACTCAAATCCTCTTAAGGTAAAGGGTCACATTTTATTAGCCTCCCTAGTACCTGCTGCACCTGCAAAATAATTCTCAGTGACTTATTGGCAAGGACATCTAAGTCCCTTTGTACATCTACACTTTGCAGCCCTTCCTATCTGTTCCTCTTTCCAAAGTAATAAGCTCACATTTTTCTACATGATACTCTATCTGCCATGTTCTTGCTTGCTCACTAAGTCTCTCCAAATCCTCCTGAAGTTGCTTTACATTCTCCTAACGGCACATGTTCCTGCTTAGCTGGGTATCATATGTAAATCTGAAAATACTACATTTGGTCCTCCATATCATTGACACAGATTTCGAACAGTTAGGGCTAAAGTAGTGATCCTTGTGGTAGTTTGCCAACGTGAGAATGACTCATTTATTCCTACTGTCTTTTTTTCTGCTTGTTTGCCAATCCTTAAGCGAGGCCACCCCATTACCTCCGATCCCGAGTACTTGAATTTTCCTAATCAGCCTCCAGTAGGCAACCTTATTAAATGCAATTTGAAAATCCAAGTATACCATGTTCTCTTGTCCCTTCGTTGTCTGTTGTGACTGGACACAGGTTTAATTTAAAACTGTAATTACAGATTAATATCTTTACACAGAAAATAAATATGTGAGAATTTAAAAACTAAATTTCCTCTTTAGACTGTAAAAATCCCAACAAGGGAAGGGGCTGTCTGGATCTAATATTCGGAAATGAGTCCAGGCATATCAATAAGGCAGCATGTTGGAGATAGTGACAATAACTCGGTTAGATTGAGGATAGATATGGGAAGAGATAAGGATGATGGGAATAAAAATTCTAAACTGGGGAAGAGCTAACTTTACTAAGATGTGATTGTCCCAAGTGGACTGGGAATATCTGCTTGTAGATAAAACTGTGTCAGAGCAGTGGGAGGCATTCAAGGAGGAAATAGAGAGAATATCGGGCAATGTGTTCCCGTTAAGTCAAAGAGTGAGACCAAGATTAGACAGCCTCAAGATTAAAATGATGAAGGAAGAAGGAGAGGATTATAACAGATACCGAGGACTGGATATGGAAGAGTCCTTGGAGAAGTATGAAAAAATGTGCAGGGAGAAACTTAAAATTAGAAAAAGCCTAAGAGAGTGCATGAGAAAGTATTGGTGGGTAGAATAAAGGAAAACCCACTGAGTTCTTTAACGAACAAGAGAATAACTAGGGAACGAGGAGATTTCATTTAGAAACATCGAGATAATCTGTGCATGGACCCTGAAGATATCACACAATACTCAATAAATAATTTGTGTCAGTCTTCACTGTGGGAGATGATGTGCAGGCATAGACGTGAGGGTCATGGATTGTGAAATATTAGAATAAATTTACATAGAGAGAAGGCACCAATGGGGCTAGCAGCATTACAAATGGATAAATTGACAGGGTCAGATGAGATTATCCCACTGTGAGCGAGACAAGAGAGAAGACTTTGGGAACCCTGGCAGTAATTTACAAACTGTGATGGCCAAATGTGAGACATCAGAGAACTGGAAGACTGCTGACATAATCCCATTATTAAAAAAAAATAGAAGAGATAGAACAGCACGGTGGCTCAGTGGTTAGCACTGCAGCCTCACAGCACCAGGGACCCGGGTTTGATTCCAGCCTTGGGCAACTGTGCTGAGTTTGCAGATTCTCCCTGTGTCTGCATGGGTTTCCTCCAGGTGCTCCGGTTTCCTCCCACAGTCCAAAGGTGTGCAGCCGAGGTGGATTGGCCATGCTAAATTGCCCATAGTGTTCAGGGGTGTGTGGGTTATAGGGGGATGGGTCTGGGTGGGTCGGTGTGGACTTGTTGGTCCGAAGGGTCTGTTTCCACACTGTGGGGATTCTATGAACAGGAAAGTCAGTCCAACCTTAATAGAGGGGATGTTATTAGAAATAATTTGGAGGGCTAGAATATATCTGCACCTAGGGAGACTTGGACATATCAGGGATAGTCAGCTTGGATTTGTTAAGGGAAAGTCATATTTTGAGTCAGTTTAGCACTGAAGAAAAGCCATTCAGCCCATCATGATTATACTTATCAAAAGGAAACCATTTAATTATTTTAATTCTACTTTCACAGCATTTTGCCCATAGCCTTGAATGAGTTGGCATCACAAATGTACATTTAAATATTTCTTTAATGTTATGTGAGTTTTTGCCTCCACCACCTTTGGAGGCAGTAAGTTTCAGATTCCTACCACTGTCTGAGTGAAATTTGATCAAACCAAGGCAAAGTGCATGTTGCATCTAAAGTTGGCTGATAGGCAAAAAGCAGAAAGTGGTAATGGAGGCGTATTTCTGTAACTGCAAGTCTATTTACAGTGGGTTCTGCAGGGCTCAGAACTGGGCGCTTCCTGATTGTCAGGTACATTAATAATTTGGGCTTAAATTTAGGGGGTACGAACAAAAAGCTTGCAGATGAAATGAAAATTGGTAAGTGGCAAATGGTGAGGAGTATCGTTGTAATCTGCAGTAGGGTATCAATGGACTGGTCTGCTGGGCAGAGCAGTGACAAAAGGAATTCAACCCAGAAGGGTGTGAGGTCATCCACTTGGAGAGGGCTAACAAGACAAGGAATTGCACTATCGGAACATCAGAACATTAAAAATTAGGAGCAGGAATACGCAATTCAGGCCCTTAGGCCTGTCTGCCATTTAATATGAGCACCACTGATCTCATCTCAGCCTCAACTCCACTGTCCTGCCTGCACCCCGTACCCGTTAACCTGTTACCCATTAAAAACTTGTCTATCACTTCTTTAAATTTACTCAGTATACCAGCATCCACCATTCTCTGGGGTATTCCATAGTTTCACAACCCTTTGAGAGAAGTAATTACTACTTATCTCCGTTTTAAATCTGCCACCCTTTAACCTAAAACTATGATCTCTCTTTCTAGATTGCCCCACAAGGGGAAGCATCTGCTCTCTGTCTACTTTTTCAATCCCTTTTAGCATCTTATATATCTCAATTAGATCTCCCTTCATCCGTCTAAATGCCAGTAAGTATAGGTCTAAACTGTTCAATCTCTCTGAATAAAACAAGTCTTTTATCTATGGAATTAAATCTCGTGAACTTTCTCTGAATTGCCTCCAGTGCAGTTACATCCTTCCTTAAGTAAGGGCGCCAAATCTATACACAGTTCTCCAGGTTAGGTTTGACCAATGTCTCATATAATTGCAACAACTCTTCTCGACATCTATATTCCATTCTTTGAGTGATACGTGCCAAAATTCCACTTGTCCTTCTTATTACCTGCTGTACCTGCATATGAGCTTCCTCTGCACTGAAGCATTTTAAAGTTTAGGTAATATGTTGCCTTTTTATTCTTCTGACAAAAATGGATAACCTCTCACTTATCCACATTAAATTACTTCTGCCAAAATTTTGACCCATTCACCTAGCTTACCAATATCCCTTTGTTAATTTGTTATTTAAAGTGAATGGTAGAACCCTGGAAAGCACTGAAGATCAGAGAATCTTGTGTAAATCTGCAGGTCACTGAACGTCGCAGCACGGCAGGTAAATAAAGGATCAAGAAGCCATGTAGGATATTGAGTCAAACCATTTGCCATATTAGCCAAGGCACAGAATATAAGAGCAGGGTGGATAAGCTGGAACTGTATAACGTAGTGTCTAGGCCACAATCTGAGTACTGCATGTAGTTCTGGTCACCACATTTGCAGGCTGGCTGTGATAGCAATAGAGAAGATGCTCAGGAGATTTAGCAGGATGCCGCATTGGAAGGTATGAGAAAAGATTGCACGCAGTAGCTACTTTAGTTGGAGCACTGAAAGTGTGAGAATGGATCTGATAGAGGTGTATAAAATTATGGGAAGTGGATAGCAAGCAGTTTCTTCCATGAGTAGAGGGGTTAATGACCACAGGATATAAATTGAAGATGAAAGGTCAAAAGTTATGATGCTATTTGAAAAGAATTTTTTTTTCACCTAGACGGTGATGGAAGTCTGGAACTCATAGCCCAAAAGGTTGATGGAGTTTAAAAGGCTCCAAACATTTAAGCAATATTTAAATATTGACATTTTTGTATTGACTTCGAGGGCTATGGGCAAAAAGCTGAAAAATTGGATTTGTGTAGTCAGATCTTGATTGACTGGCACAAAGGGCCAAATGGCCTCCTTCAGTGTTGTAAATCTCTATTAAATCCATCAACTTCCCTTCATCAATTTTGTGAGAAACATTCTCATAAAGCTTCAACAAGTTGGATAAACATGATGTATCATTAACAAATTCTTACTGCTCCCTGTCAATTTGGAAAAGTACGAAAATATAGATTTAACTGAAAAGGTTGCGTCTATTACATTTTTCACATGTGGGTTATTGTGCATCTGTCATACTTAAGCCTCATACAGGCATGACATTTACATCTGCCTCACTGAAATAGCACTCCCTGTTAAATTAAGCATGCTCATTGATAAAATCTATCAGGAGGAAAGTAGCAATTATGAGCACCAACCCATACCAAACTGATGAATTAAATCTTTTTCACTCAAATGCCCAAATGATGGACAAAGTATGCTCTCAAGTAGTTTTCAACTCCTTTCAGTTTCATTATTTTCTCATCCAACTGACTGTACAAAGCAAAACAAAAAGAACTTATAACATTACTGAAAAGAGACATGAATTTGAAGCATTTTAGCTTGAACTTATCAGAACTGAAGAACAAGAAAAAAATATACTTTGGAAGAGAGAAACAATTTGTACATTCAAGGAGATGTACAACCTACATACCTGGCATCGTATCAGCACTGAAACTCACATATCACTATTCTCATTTGTGTCTTTTTGGCTGATGACTGACAAACTATATTGAACACCACATGATTTAGATTATATCAGGCAAGGTGCTGACTAGGCTGAACTAATCCATGCATGTAAAATTCAGAGCATAGTTCAAATATTAGATATGATTTTCTTTATTGAAATAAAAAGTAATTAATAATCCTAGCTAAGAGTTGAAGCATCACAGTGTGATTCGGTTTGCATGTACTAGAATATGTATTTCTTCACACACACAGCCCTATTCCTGACCATACATAACTCTTTACTCAATGAATAAGGTGCAGTGAAGACAGCCAATCCTTGCTGTACCCTCCAGAGCAATGATCTGACCAGTCAGTGTCAATATGCCAAGTTTGAATTTAATCAGTTAAACAAAACAAATTAAAATTTCTGGCTGCATCTTCTTCTTGTATTTTATAAATTTTTGTTTCTTCTAAAGTGCATTTTTCTTGATTCTCGCTCCTGGTTAATGTAAACTCAAAAGCTTGAACTTTGTGTTTATGTTGAGCAATGTTTATGTCATCTACTACCAAACATTGTAGGAGTTATAACACAACAAGCATACAAAACTTGGTAATTTGCCAAAAAATGTTGAATGTCCTTATAAAATTATCAATCCATTCAACAGGCTTGCTCTCAAAAATACAACAGGTTTGTATGACATTACTCTTTTGTATGCATATTTAACATTGGTTGGATGCTTTCTGTACCAGTCTGGCAGCTTGTGCAGTAGTTGCAACAACTTTGCACATTATGCCTTTGTGATGTTTTGTGTGGGTGTTCTACTTGTCATTTTTGCTACCTTCACCTGGGCACTTTGTATTGTCTGATGTTGCCACAGCAATAATGTCAAACATCAGCAATTACGTTGGGAAACCATGCCAATGCATACACTTTCAGTTGATAACAATATACAGCCACAATTCCCTACCAAACCTCTGTTGCCACATTTGATATATCCTGATCTTAACTCAGCTAAACTAAGGTCTTTACTCTCAACTGCCAACCTTAGGCACATTTTCAGTGCTGCAAAATTTAATTAATTTGCAGAACCTACAATTTCTAATAAGAGTTTTTGGCTGGTTCTGCATGTTCCTGAACTTCTTACTACCCCCATTTCCAAACTCCTTTCCATGTGTTACTGTGTATTATATACCCCAGCTTTCTGGATTCGCAATGGTAGAGTGGTTGACAGGCTTAGATTTGTTCATATGAACAAGTTAAGAATATTCTACATACTGATAAAATTGCTCATTCACAAAAAGGAAGTAATGTTTCACTTCATTGGAATTTTGTTCCATTTTTGTTCACATGTTTAGTTTGGTTATGTCAGTATCAGAGAAGTTCCATCAGGAAAGAGAGATAAAATTATTTATTTCTTTCTTTTTCCTTTACTCATATTGTATAATCAGTGTTTTAGGAAGGTCTTGAGTTGATGTGGATTATCTCTTTTGTATCCAGCCCTTACAGTCAGGGAACATTTAGTTTTGTTTCTATTAATCTTAGGATAGCAATACATCAGTCCAGGAACTGCCTCAGATCTGTCTTTAAAATCAGCAAATTTGATATCAGCAATGTGCTTTGGGAACATTTGAAATGTATTTCATTGTTATATTGTCATCACCATGTCGAACCCACTGAAAAAAAATGTTGCAGCACAACTTCTAATTACTGTAGTAAATATTAGGCTATATTGTCACAGATCAAATTTTTATTGGTTACACTTTCTACTGAGTCAGGAGTCATGAGACTTAATTTCAAAGGCCATATCTGTTCATGAACTTTAAGAAGATCTATTTCCCCTCGCTGTGGCAACACGTAATGATTTGCTCACTAAACTGCCATTTTGGTCTGTGTGTATGTGATACAGTTTGAATAAGGTCTGCTGCCACCGCACACAGGTCTGAGTTGTAGTTGTGAGGCCAATAGGTTATAAGGCCTTCCTCATTGACTGGAACATTGGCCTATTCAATTTATGTTTATTAAGCCCTCTGGTCCTGAAACACCTTGTAATAACTTCACCTTTAGTTGTAGTGTTTTATTTTTAATTGCCTGTCTGTATATTTGGACAAAAATAAAGACTTCTCCAATGGTAATTTTATTGATTTTGAATTGACAGTTTTATAGAACATAGAACTGTACAGCACAGGAACCTGCCCGTTGGCCCACGATTTTGTGCCAAACATGACACCAAATTAAACTAATCCCTTCTATCTGGCTTTGGACTATATCCCTCCATTCCTTGCATGTTTATGTACTTATCGAAAAGTCTTTTAAATATCCTCTTGTATCTGCCTCCACTACCACCCCTGGCAGCATGTCCCAGACTCCTACCACTCTGTGTAAAAAAAAGGTCTTGCCCTCACATCTCTTTTGAACTTTCCCCCTCTTACCTTAAATACATGCCTCCTAGTTTTAGACATTTCAACTCTGGGAAAAAGATTCTGACCGCCAACCCTGTCTATGCATCTTATAATTTTATAGACTTCTGTCAAGTCTCCCCTTAGTCTCTGCTGCTCCAGAGAAACAACCCGAGATTTTCTAGCCTCTCATCGCTCATATGCTCGTAATCCAGGCAGCATCCTGGTAAACCTCTTCTGCACCCTCTCCAAACCCTCCACATCCTTCCTGTAATGTGACGACCAGAATTGAATGTAATGCTCTAAGTGTGGCCTAATCAAAGTCTTATAAGGTTGCAATATGACATTCTGATTCTTGTGTTCAATTCACCAACCAATAAATGCAAGCATGCCATGTGCCTTCTTTACCACCCTATCTACTTGCATGGCCACTTTCAGGGAGCTCAGAACTTGAACCCCAAGATCCCTGTGGACATCAGTGCTGTTCAGGGTCCTGCCATTAACTGTATATTTTTCCTTAACATTTGACTCTCAAAGTGCACCACCTTACATGGATTTAACTCCATCTGCCATTTCCCCTGCCATATTTGCAACTGAGCTATATGCCGCAGTATCCTTTGACAACCTTCTACGCTCTCCACAACTCTACCGATCTTTGTATCATCTGCACACTTACTGACCCACCTATCTACATTTTCATCCAATTCATTTATATATATCACAAACAGCAGAGGTCCCAGTACGAATCCCTGCGGAACACCACCAGTCACTGACCTCCAGCCTGAAAAACACCCTTGGACCACAACCTTCTGCTTTCTATTGGCAAAGCAATTCTGAATCCACACGGATCCAAGTCACCATGGATGCCACACATCTTAATCTTCTGGATGAGCCTACCATGAAAGACCTTGTCAAAAGCCTTACTAAAATTCTTGTAGATAACATCCACTTCTCTACCCTCATTGATTGCCTTTGTCACCTCCTCAAAAAATTCAGTCAACTCAGTAAGACGTAATCTGCTCTGCCCAAATTCATGCTGACTGTCCATAATTAGGCTGTACTTTTCCAAATACAAGGAAATCCTATCCCAAATAATTTTCTCCATTAGAATCCCAACTATTGATGTGAGACACACTGGTCTATAGTTTCTTGGATTATCCCTATTTCCCTTCTTGAATAAAGGAACACATTTACTACTCTCCAGTTCTCCTGGGCCTCTCCAGTGGCTAACGAGAATACCAAGATCTTGGTCAAGGCCCCCGCAATCTCCTCTCTTGCCTCTTTCAATAACCTGGGATTGATACCATCGGGCCCTTCAGACCTATCCACCCTAATATTCTTCAAGAGACCAAACACCAATTCTTTCTTGATCTCAAAATGCTAGAGCATTGTCGCATACTCCGCATAAATCTCACTATCCTCCATATCCTTTTCCTGGGTGAATACTGACGCAAAATTCTCATTTAGGATCTCGCCCACATTCTCTACCCCCAAGCACAAGTTCCCTCCTTTATAAATTTCAGTAAGGAAAGACAAAGGGGCAATTTTCTTCATGACACTGTTAAATGCCTGGCTTTTATAGAGAAAGATCATACACATTTCAAATACTTGGCAATTTTATATGGCTCATTAGTTCTGTACATAGTAGAAAGTGGAAGAGTAGTTCAAAGGTACAGCAGATGTCAGGGCACTAAATCAATATCAAAATCAAACCACAGCTTTGAAAACATACTTAAACATTGTAACAATTACTATAATGATTATAAAGATGTCAGCCAGGTGGAGTTCACAGAATATGAATTCCCTGATTGAGGCTGTTAATCTCAGCCAATCAGGGACTCCTGGCTGACAGATAAAAATTGGAGTGTCAGACATTCTGACAATCTGAGAGCTGGCTCTGAGGGATATGTACCAGTGACAAGGACTTAACATGTGTAAATAAAGGGTGACTTGGTGAAGCGATACCGGCCCCTATGAAGTTATTTCAATAACATTATGACAGTTGAAGTTGATAAGATAATTTGAACTTGGTTGTGAAAAGGTCCCTGCACCACAGCAAATTCACAAACTGATTTGCCTGGTTCACACATCCTTCAGAAACCCAGGTGCCTAAACAGGAACAGCAATGACTACAAAATTTGATTTGAACCCAGGGTATTTTGAGTGAGCTTTGGGCCATGACACACCATGTTATTCACTATGACAGAAATGGTATGTAGCAAGAATCAGTGAGCACACTAGGAAATGGTTTTACAAATACCCTGCATGTTTTCCCCCAAGAATTTCCCGGAGCAGGAGGCAAACCTTTAACTTCTCATCCAGACTACTGAGAGAATACTTCCACCATGGCAAAGATGTCTTTTGAATGAAATATTAATCTTTATCTGTCCTTTCATGGATGTGAACTATTTGAAGAAGAGTAGGTAATTTCTTACAGTGTCACAACCCATATTTTCCCTCACCTCCTCCCTCCAAATAGATTTTTTTTGTTCACATAACTTTTGACTTTTAAGTTTGTATTGTATGCATATCAGCTGTGACATTTTCCTCGAATACAGTTCCATTTCAAAGGTACTTAAATGGCTGTGGGGTATTGGGACTACTGAGAAATCATCCGCACAAATGCAGGATCTATCCATTTCGTACTTCATGCTTTGGTATCCGTCCTCTTTTTCTCTTGTGTTGTTGGTAGCCACACACCCCAACGATTTTTTTGTCTATTAGAGTACAGACCTAGTCCATACAATGATTTTCTTTTCCTAACCATTGAACAATAATTTGTGCACACTATCAATGATTGTCAAAAAAAAACAAAGATTTGTCGTAGTTAATTGGATTGTTCACTATTTAAATATGATCATCTTGCGTATGCTTCAGGATTGATTTTCACGTTTCTGAGCATATTGTTGCAAATGACACAGCTGTAAATGTCTTGTTACTGTTTTTGTTTAGTGGCTGTAAATTTTAATGGAAAAAACTACTTTTTGTTAATCATTCATGGAGGAAAATATGATCTGTTGCTTAGAATTGTTCCTTTCAGTGCAAAATATACATGAATTGGCCTTTGTTGCAATTATAACTCTAGTGTGAGAAGCAGTTTATAGGAGGTGATGGTGAGACATTTGAGCAGATTGTAAAATTAGGCATTATTAGAACAACAGCTGGTCTGCTTGGCAACAGTTATGTTTAGTGTTCTGTAACTGATAATGTTTTGCTGTTAGTCAGAAATAAAGATGGTTGTTTGTTCTTTTCACCCCTACTATCACACGTTTGCTGCCTTTGCTGTGCTTCTAGCATATGTAGAATTATATACAGTGTGAATTTGAATATATTGCTCTTTCTGCATTCTTCTGCTGAGAAAATTTGTGCAACCTCAACCATAAGCCGAGCTCTGGCAGCAGTAATTCCTTGGGCGGAGTGAAATTCTGAGCTGCTTTTGAAACAAAAATGATAAGTTTATTCCCCACCCTCTGCCGACTTATTAAAACGAGTGAAATTATCAAACTACTCTGCAAACCCAAATGTATTGCATGCAATTTCAGTTAATGCACAGACACAACATGAAACTTATTCTATTTTTATGCAATGTGCACGCATGTTCAAAATAGGAGAATTTAGTACTGACATGTGCAACTAGTGCAATATTACTGCATTAGGAAATGCAAATTTGAATGTTCAACCTTGTTACAAAACAAAGCTTTAGCATAAGAGGACCATTAGTCTAATACAGTCTATTAAAATGTTCATAGAGCTGACTTGGTGAGCATTGAGTGAAATGATCCAATTCACACTTCTCTCAGATAATGTGTGTTATTTGGAAGCCTGTTTTAGTTGTGTATTTAAACTGTTTTGCTGGAAGCTACTGAATTATTTATTTACAGATTAGCTTGTTTATAAAGTGAAACTTCTAGTTCACTGATGCAGCAAAATCCAAATGTGTGTTTACAGAGACTGTGTTAGGTCATTGAATGTTTTATGTTTCTAAATAATGTTCTTAACTACACTCATGCAGGTATCATTACCCTGCTGGGTGATTTCTGATAAAATCTCTGCATCTAATGTTGTAATGTACCTTTTCCAGCTGTCTCCTTGTTATTTTGAACCTATGGAAAAATTAGTATTCTCAGATTTACATTTGGTAACTAAATCACTGTTTGCAAAAACATTTGCAGGGAGTTGTTACTGTATTGTCATCTTTGGCAAACTTTAATCCAGGAATATCATACTTTTGTACACAACCATCAAAGAATGTTCACACTTCAGACACTACAGTTTACAGCTGAATGTTTAATGCAGTTAGCATTTGAATATAAAAACATCTGTCCTTGATCTAAACAACAATAATAACCCTGTAAGCTATAGTGGGTGAGTGGGTGGCATCTGTTTGAACAAGAGAGGTGTTTATGCCAAGTAGGAAATGATATTCAAATCACTACTTTTCAAATGAAGTGAAATTCAAATTTTATTACTCAGTACTTGAGATTTTTACTGATTCATTGGTGGTAGGGGTTCAGTCATGATTTGGTCCATTTTATCAAAGTGTAACGAAGAACATACATTTCTGTTACCCATGCGTTTTTGAAGTTCTCTTTGAAACTGAATATACATAGTTGATAGTAAGCAAGAGGGTGATAAACTAGTGAGGCAAACTCTAGAACCGGATTTCTTGAAGAAAATGGTGACTAAATGAGCTTAGTGGAGCAGGCTGAGTTCAGAGTGGGCAGGTACATCTTAATTTCCAAAAAAAATTTGCATAAAACTAACAATAGCTCATCCATATGCAATTCAGTTGTGCGATCACTTTCTACCAACTCACACCATACCCCCCTCCCCATTTCAGCTTGCCATCAGACTCCTTACTTATTAGTCACTAGATGAACAAAACTCAAGACATTATATAATAATAGGGAGCCAGGGAACAGCCTGTAAAATGCGCCACGTAAACAGACTGTTCAAACCAGCTGTGTACACCAAATTAAGCACTTGTAAAATTATTAAACAGTTGGATTGCAGCCAGAAGCCTGTAAACATCCCAAGGAAGACTTCAGAAGTGCTCACGAACAAAAACTGAAGTTGCTGGAAAAGCTCAGCAGGTCTGGTAGCATCTGTGAAGAAAAATCAGAGTTAATGTTTTGGGTCCGGTGACCCTTCCTCAGAAATGAACCCAAAATAAACTCTGATTTCTCTTCACAGATGCTGCCAGACCTGCTGAGCTTTTCCAGCAATTTCTGTTTTTGTTCCTGATTTGCAGCATCCACAGTTCTTTCAGTTTTTATTAGGCGACATATTTGTCTGGCTATAGAAAATAGTGTCACTTCTTAATGATTTAATTTAATGTCTCACATGTTGAATTAAGTCAGAATTATTAATTATTGAAAAACAACTTTGTCCAACAATCTTTGTTGCTGAAAAACGCCTTAGCATTTGATTCCTCACATAATGATTCTACCAATGCTCCTTAATTCTGATAGAAGCCCAGTCCAAATTACTGGTGTGTCTCTGAAGTCTTAGAACATAGAACAGTATCACACAGTAACAAGCCCTTTGGCCCACAATGTCTCTGCCAACCATGCTGCCATTGAAAACTCATCCCACCTGCCTACACAAGTTTGTGAAACAAAACCAGCTGTTTAAAGCCAAGCTGACTATACCTAATAAGTCCATTAATTTCCAAATGTGAGTAAATCCAGTCCCTAAGAATTTTCTTAAACAATTTCCCTATCACTAATATAAGGATCATTGACCTGCAATTTCTTGGATTATCCCTGTTGCCCTTTTTAAACAAAGGAACAACATTGGGTATTCTCCAGTCTTCTGGGACCACGTCTGTCAGTAAAAAAGATACAAAGATCTCTGTCAAGCCCTCAGCAATTTTCTGCCTTCCCCCCTTCAGTATCCTGGGATAGATCCCATCAGGCCCTGGGAACTTATTTACCTTGATGGTTTTCAAGATATCAAAACCACCTCCTTCTTAATAGCAACGTGCCTCAAATAATCAACATACATCTCCCTAATCTTACTATCATCCATGTCCTTCTCCTTGGTGAATACAATTGCAAAGTATTCATTAAGGACCTCAGCCACTTCCTCTGGCTCCATGCATAAATTCCCTCCTTTGTCCTTGAGTGGACCTCCCCTTTCCCCCAGCTATCTTCTTGCTATTAATATGTGTATAGAATGCCTCGAGATTCTCCTTAATCCTTCTTGTCAAGGACATTTTGTGGCCCTTTCCAGCACTCCTAATTTCTTGTTTAAGTTCTTTTCTGCTTCTTTTATATTCCTTAAAGACTTTGTTTGATTTCTGTTTCCTAAACCTTACATATTTTTCTTTTTGACTAAACTTCCAGTATCTCTTGTCATCCAAGGTTCCCAAATCTTGTCATTTTTATCTTTCATCCCCACAGGACTTTGCTGATCGTGAACTCTGATCAACTGGCCTTTAAAAGATTCCCTCAAACAGGCACCCACAATCTAATTTCTCCAATTCCTGCCAAATACTATTGTATGTAGCCTTCACCCAAAGTATAATTAACACTTTTACCTGGGGAGTAGTCTGAATCTTGTCCATAACTATCTTAAAACTGGCAGGTTTATTCCCCAATAAAAGATCTAAATCTGTCCTTTCTTTAGTTGGATTATCTACTCATTGTTTCATTGGATACACCTAACAAATTTTGCCCCATCTAATCCCCGGCACTAAGGGACTCCCAGTCAATGTTGGGGAATTTAAATCACCCACTTTACAACCTTTATTGTAATCTTTCCCTGTTCTGCTTACATATTCATTCTTCTATGTGCTGCTTACTATTGGAAGACCAATATCATAGTGATTGCACCTTTCTTATTCTTGAGTTCTACCCATTTAGCATCACTGGATTAGCTCTCCAAGATGTCCACTGTCAACAAAGAACAGCACAGCATAGGAACAAGCCCTTCAGCCCTCAAAGCCTGTGCCAACATGTTTTGCCCTTCCATACTAAAACTGTCTTCATTTACAGGATCCATAGCCCTCTCTTTCTTTCCTTTTCATGTATTCGTCTTGAGTAAATTCCGTCTTTTGTCCTTGAGTGGACCTCCCCTTTCCCCTAGCTACCTTCTTGCTCTTAAGAAACTTAATATGCTTGAATGGTGCTACTGCGTCTGCTTCCACCATTACCTCTGGCGGCGCAGGCCGGGCACTCACCACCCCTTGTGTAAAAAACCCGCCTCACACATCTCTTTTAAACTTCCACCATTTGCATACCCCAGCCCCACCCCACACTTTGAACCTGTGACCCCTTATATTTGACCCCTCAACCCTAGGACAAAGTTTAATACTTTCCACTCTATCCGTGCCATTCACAATCTTATAAATGTCTATCAGGTCGCTCTCAACTTCCTGTGTTCCACTGAAAACAAACCCAGTCTATCCAACTCTTCTTCATAGCTAAAATCCCCCATACCAGGCAACACCCTGGTAAACCTTTTCTGTACCCTGTCCAAAGCACCTACATCTTTCTGGTAGTGTGATGACTAGAATTGTACATAGTATTCCAAGTGTCGCCTAACTGAAGTTCTATAAAGCTGCAGCATAATTTGCTTGTCCTTACACTCAGTGTCCCTTCCAATGAAGGCAAGCATGCCATAGGCCTTTTTTCACTACCTTATCGACTTGCATTGCCACCTTCAGTGACCTGTGGAACTGTACACTCAGATCACTCTGCACATTAATACTCCTAATGGTTCTGCCATTCATTGTATAATTTCTACCTGTGCTTGACCTTCCAAAATGCATAACCTCACATTTGACCAGAATAAACTCCATCTGCCATTTTTCTGCACATGCCTCAACTGATCTATATCCTGCTGTATCCTCTGACAATCCTCCTCACTATCTGCAACTCCACCAATCTTTGTATCATCCACAAACTTACTAATTAGCCGCACTTTCCTCCAAATCATTTATGTAGACCACGAACAGCAGAGATCCCAGCACTGATCACTAGTCACAATCCTCCGTTCTGAAAAGCATCCTTCCACCACTACCTTCTGTCTCCTATGTCTAAGCCAGTTCTGTATCCATCTTGCCAGCTCACCCCGATACCATGTGACTTCACCTTTTGTACCAGCCTGCCATGAGGGAAGGACCTTGTCGAAGGCTTTACTGAAGTCCATGTAGACAACCTCAATCACTTTTCCCTCATCAATCATCTTCATCACATCTTCAAAAAACTCGATCAAGTTAGTGAGGCATGACCTTCCCTGCACAATAGCATGCTGTCTATTGCTAATAAGTCCATTTGCTTCTAGATGCATATAGATCTTGTCCCTGAGAATCTTTTCAGATAATTTCCCTAACACAGATGTGAGGCTCACAGGCCTGTAATTTCCTGGATTATCCCAGCTACCCTTCTTAACAATGGGACAACATTGACTATTCTCCAGTCCTCTGGGACCTCACCTGTGGCCAAAGAGGATACAAAATGTCTGCTGATGCTCCAGCAATTTGTTCTCTTGCCTCCCTCAGTATTCTGGAATAGATCCCATCAGGACCTAGGGACTTATTGACCTTAATACTTTTTAAGATGCACAACACCTCTTTTTGTTAATAGCAACTTGGCTTGGAAACTAGGCATTCCCTTCCCTGAGATCATCCTACACCAATGCCTTCACTTTGGTGAATACTGACACAAAGTATTCGTTTAGGACCTCACCTTCCTCTTCTGGCTCCACACATAGATTCCTTCCTTCGTCCTTGAGTGGGCCAACCTTTTCCTCAGCTGCTGTCTTGTCAGTACAGCTATGATAATCTCCTTAATCGGTAATGCAACTCTCCTATCCTTTTTACATCCCTCTCTTTCTCGCCTGAAACACCTAAACCCCGGAACATTGAGCTACCAGTCCTGTTCTTCTCTCTACCAAGTTTCTGTAATGGCTGCAGCATTGTGCTCACATGTAATATTCCAGGCTCTAAGCTCATCTTGTTATGCTCCTTGTATTAAAATAAATACGCTTCTGACCTGCCAGTTCTGCCTCTTCTTCCTATCAGACTTACTTGACTTAATGTTGACCTTCTCCTCAATCGCTCAACGTGCTGACCTACCGTTCCGTTTCTCAGGACCCTGCCACGCTAGTTTAAACCCTCCCTGGTCGCACTAGCAAACCTCCCTGCGAGGATATTGGTGTCCCTACAGATAAGGTTAAACCCATCTTTCTCGTACAGGTCCCACCTGCCCTGAAAGAGATCTCAATGATCCAGATATCTGAAGCCATCCCTCTGACACCAGCTCTTGAGCTACACATTCATCTATATTGTCTTGCTTTTTCTGGCCTCTATAGCACGTGGTACAGGAAGTAATCCTGAGATTGTAACTGTAGAGGTCCTATTTTTTCAACTTCCAACCTAACACTCTAAATTTCCTTTTCAGGACCTCATCTCTCTTCCTGCCTATGATGTTAATACCAATATGGGCCACGGCCATTGACTGCTCACCCTTCCCTTTAGGAATATCCTGTGCCCACTCAGGGACACCCTTGACCCTGGCACCAGAGAGACAGTACACCATCCTGGATTTCCCTCAAGGTCATAGAAATGCTTATCTGTGTTCCTGACTGTAGCATCTCCTAGCACGACCACTCACTTACACTGTAACCTTCCATGCTGTACAACAGAGCCAACTGTGGTTGCACTAATCTGGCTGCTACTTGAGAGGCCATCCCCCTAACAGTATCCAAAATAGTAGATTTGCTGAGAGGGGAATGGCCATAAGGGACTTCTGCACTAGCTGCCCACACTTATTAGTCTCCTTGGTGGTTACCCAATGCTTTTCTTAGTACCTTCAGTTGTGGTGTGACCAACTCGCTAAACTTTCTGTCCATGAGGTTCTCAGCCTCATCAGTGCTCCGTAGTGAGCCCATTCACAACTCCAAGCATTCCAAGTGGCAAATCAGGAGCTCTAGCTGAACCTGATCTGCACCTTTAGAATGAAGTGTCTCAAGGATTATTATCTAAAGTATCATTCTGTTCTCATACGTATATTGCTGACAAAGTTCTGAACTAAGGATGTAGGCTAACTTTTATAACATTTCCCACCAATGCTTAACTTCCAGATAGTTAATTTCTTCCTTTCTTCCTTTGGTGATGGCCTAGTGGTATTATCATTAGACTATTAATCCAGAAACCCATCTGATGTTCTGGGGACCTGGGTTCAAATCCCACCATGGCAGAAGGTGGAATTGGAATTCCAAAAAGAGTCTGGAATTAAGAATCTACTGATCACCATGAAATCATTGCCAATTGTCAGAAAAACCCATCTGGTTCACTAATGTCCTTCAGGTAAGGAAATCTGCCACCCTCACCTGGTCTGGCCTACATGTGACTCCAGACCCACAGCAATGTGGTTGACTCTCAATTGCCCTCTGAAATGGCCTAGCAAGCCCTTCAGATGTACCAATCGCTACGAAGACTCAAAGAAATGGAACTGGACGGATCACCTGGCATCGAACCTAGGCACCGAAAAAGACAACGGCAGAAACAGCCCTGTCGACCCTGCAACATCCTCCTCACTAACATCTGGGGGCTGGTGCCAAAATTGGGACAGCTGTCTCACAGACTAGTCAAGCAACAGCCTGACATAGTCATACTCACAGAATCATTCCTCACAGACAATGTTCCAGACACCACCATCACCGTCCCTGGATACGCCCTGTCCCACCGACAGGACAGACCCAGTAGAGGGGGCAACACTGTAGTATACAGTCAGGAGGGAGTTGCCCTAGGAGTCCTCAACATTGATCCTGACACAATGAAGTCTCATGGCTTCAAGTTAAACATGGGCAAGGAAACCTCCTGCTGATTACGACATACCATCCTCCCTCAGCTGATGAATCAGCACTCCTCATTGTAGAACAACACTTAGGGGAAGCACTGAGGATGACAAAATGTACTCTGGGTGGGGGATTTCAATGCCCACCACCAAGAGTGGCTCAGCAGCAGCATTACTGATTGAGCTGGTTGGCCCTAAAGGACACAGCTGTGAGACTGAGTCTGCGGCAGGTGATGAGGAAACCCATAAAAAGGCAAAACATACTTGACCTCATCCTTACCAATCTGCCAGCTGCAGTTGCATCTGTCGATGACAGTGTCGGTAAGAGTAAGGACCGCACAGTCCTTGTGGAGACAAAGTCCCGCCTTCACATTGAGAACAGCCTCCATTGTGTTGTGTGGCACTATCACCGTGCTAAATGGGACAGACTTTGCACAGATCTAGCAACTCAAGACTGGGCATCCATGAGGTGCTGTGGGCCTGCAAAAGCAGCAGACTTGTACTCCAGCACAATCTGTAACCTCATGGCCTGACATATCCCCCACTCAATCATTACCATCAAGCCAGGGGATCAATTCTGGTTCAATGAACAGTGCAGGAGGGCATGCCAGGAGCAGCACCAGGCATACCTGAAGATGAGGTGTCGACCTGGTGAAGCCATCAAACAGGACTACTTGCACACCAAACTGCAAAATCAGCAAGTGATAGACAGAGCTAAGCAATCCCACAACCAATGATCAGATCTAAGCTCTGCAGTCCTGCCACATCCAGTCATGAATGGTGGTGGACAATTAAACAACTCACTGGAGGAGGAGACTCCACAAATATCCCCATCCTCAATGATGGAGGAGCCCAGCACATCCGTGCAAAGATAAGGCTGAAGTATTTGCAGCAATCTTCAGCCAGAAGTGCCAAGTGGACGATCCATCTCGGCCTCCTCCAGTGGTCCCCAGCATTACAGATACCAGTCTTCAGCCAATTTGATTCATTCCACGTGATATCAAGAAACGGTTGGAGACACTGGATACCACAAAGGCTACGGGCCCTGACAATATTCCGACAATAGTACTGAAGACTTGTTCTCCAGAACTTGCCGCTCCCCTAGCCAAGCTGTTCCAGTACTATTACAACACTGGTATCTACCCGACAATGTGGAAAATTGCCCAAGTCTGTCCTGTACACAAAAAGGACAAATCCAACCTGGCCAGTTACTGCCCCATCAGCCTACTCTCAATCATCAGTAAAGTGATGGAAGGTGTCATCAACAGCGTTATCAAGCAACACCTGATCAGAATAACCTGCTCAGTGATGCCCAGTTTGGGTTCCACCAGGGCCACTCAACTCCTGATCTCATTACAGCCTTGGTTCAAACATGGACAAAAGAGCTGAATTCCAGCGGTGAGGTGAGAGTGACAGACTTTGATATCAAGGCTGCATTCAACCCAGTGTGGCATCAAGGAGCCCTAGTAAAACTGGAATCAATGGACATCAGGGGGCAAACGCTCCGGTGGTTGGAGTCATCCCTAACACAAAGGAAGAAGGTCATAGTTGTGGGAGGTCAATCATCTCAGCTCCAGGACATCTCTGCAGGAGTTCCTCAGGGTAGCGTCCTAGGCCCTACCATCTTCAGCTGCTTCATCAATGACCTTCCCTCCGTCATAAGGTCAGAATTGGGAATGTTCACCAATGATTGCATAATGCTCAGCACCATTTGTGACTCCTCAGATACTGAAGCAATCCATGTTCACATGCAACAAGATCTGGACAATATCCAGGCTTGGGCTGTCAAGTGGCAATGACATTCACGCCACACAAATGCCAGGCTGTGACCATCACCAATAAAAGACAATCTAACCACCGCCCCTTGACATTCAATGGTGTTACCATCACTGAATCTCCCACTATCAACATCCTGGGGTTTATCATTGACCAGAAACTCAACTGGACTCACCAGGTTAACAGATTGGCTACAAGTGCAGGTCAGAAGCTGGGAATACTGCAGTGAGTAACTCTCCTCCTGACTCCATAAAGCCTGTCCACAATCTACAAAGCACAAGGCAGGAGTGTGATGGAATACTCCCCACTTGCCTGGATGAGTGCAGCCCCAACAACACTCACGAAGCTTGACACCATCCAGGAGAAAGCAGCCGACTTGATTGGCACTACATCCACAAGTATTCACTCCCTCCACCACCGACACTCAGTAGCAGCAGTGTGTACTATCTACAAGATATACCACAGAAATTCACCAAAGATCCTCAGTTAGCACCTTCCATAACCACGACCACTTCCATCTAGAAGGACAAGGGCAGCAGATATATGGGAACACCATCACCTCCAAGTTCCTCTCCCAGTCACTCACCATCCTGACTTGGAAATATATCGCTGTTCCTTCACGGTTGCTGGGTCAAAATCCTGGAATTACCTCCCTAATAGCGTTGTGGGTCAACCAACAGCAGATGGACTGCAGCGGTTCAAGAAGGCAGCTCACCACCACCTTCTCAAGTGCAACTAGGGATGGGCAAGAAATGCTGGCTAGCCAGCGACACCCATATCCCACAAATGAACAAAAAAAAATCCTTTTCAAATGATTACGAGATGTGGCAGTTTGCTATTATCGATATTAGATTTAAAAAGTAGAGGTGATATTAGGTATCCTATTTGATTATTGCCTTTCAAATGTTCTACTGTGTTCCAAATCACAAAGTTCACATGTATTGTGGGCAGATACCAGAAACAGAATATTACTCCCTGTATGTAATCTGTATTGGTTTTGGAACAAAATGTGTATTTATGAGATGGGGCAGCACTTTATTCTATGCTTCATTTTCAAGGCATTTGAAATGACACAAACTCCCATTTGCAGATGTAAATATTTCGCAGTTCTTCTCCCCAATTCCGAAGATTCGTTTCACAATTTGGTGAATCCTGATCTGGACTGAATCCACAGGCATCTTTACCAAGGACACTCATATCACATTGCAAAATGTAAACAACTTATCTCTCGGAATAACACTCAAGGCTTGTACTGTTTTAACTGTGGTTGTGAAATGTCAGTAAGTATAACTGGATGGGATATACAAGAGACGTGAACATGCTGTTTCAGGATCCTTTCTGGTTCTACTCTGAGTATATCACATTGGGTTTACTTCTGTAACTGTAGCAATTGTAATACATCTGGTCCTAGGTTCCCGTACAATTGATCTCCTTTTGTGAATATGATAATGTGTGTTGCCAAATCAGTTTTTTTTTTTCCGAGCACATCCTCCTCCCCTTTTATTTGCTGTCCACATTTAGCATTAGGAGTCAATGCAAAGAATGGTAAATTACTTTTAAGTGATAAAGCACAGGCTGATGAAACATCTTCCTTGTATCTAGATAAATGTGAGTGACATTTATTTCAGAAAATCTAACTTGTGTGCAAATTGAAGTAGGCAGTCGGTGGGATTAATTGGGCCTAATTGATCATTCAAAGCTTTTAATGCTGAATAATCAAAAGGATGTCTGTCTGTTACATTTGTACAACTGATTCCTCTTTGTCCCTCTCCAACCACCATGAACTGTGCTGTTCTGATAGTAGGGGCTACTGGGAATGTTTCATTTTGGCACCAATCTTTCCAAACGAAGCTTGGATTGCAACACTACAATTACTCATTGTGACAGCAGCTACTTGCTGTTTTCCCAACATTTTAAGGAGTTTCCTGATTACTTCTTGACAGAGACCATGATAAGCTTCCCCCTGTGATCTGAGTAACTCCTCTCGTCTACCACAACCATTTTCTGATTTCTATTTTACCTTGCCATTCCCTTATGTCAGAGCAGCAATATGTTCTTCAGTTCCCTCCGGCTTATGTCCCAGCCTGTGAAGAATTTAATCATTGCTGTTGTAGAGATGCTGTAGAAGCTGATAGCTGGTTATGTAAAACATTTAACTGCATTCGACTAATGCTGTGACTTCTCTGAGTTTTAATAATGTCACCATCACACCGACAACAAAATTATATTGCATACATGATGAGGTTAAGGTCTTTTTCCCTTTCCATCGCTTAGCCAGGACCTACTCCTGCATGAATGATTAGATTTCTTTCAAGAAATAGTGTCCCATTTTTGTATATATTCTCCTTAAAACATCTGCACGGTATTCGTACTAAGTATAATCCTTATTTTATCTTCAAATGCCTCTCACATACTTTCTTTTCTTAATCTTTGCACAGCATTCCTGAATACTTCTAAGACACTCCACTTGGTCAGTTTAATCTGCTTCTAAAGATTTGTTTTTTCATAAAATCACTGGACAAAAAAAGGTTCCTACATTTGTAATTCTTGCCTTAACATGTTATATTTAGATCTCAGTTTCAACACCAATTGTAAGATTTTGGATTTCAACTCTATATTAATTGCAAAACTACATAGAACAAATTAAGAGAGTCAAGCTAACAGATCTTGTGGCACAATGGTAGTGTCCCTCCAAAAGGCTTGTTTTCAAACGTTACTTGCTCCAGGTGTGTAACATAACATGTCTGAACAGATTGATTGAAAATATCTAAAAAAGTCATTTTGAAGTGCCTCTGCAGGTTCTGTCTAAATAGAAGATCAGTCCAGGTACAAGTGTACTTTTACAAGTTTCACAAATTTATTAAGTTATCAAAACAAACACAAAAGAAGTGTCAGTCAATAAATTTTGTAGACTTAGTTGATACACAATGAAATATATTTCCTTAATTTTAAGCTAACTGGGAGAGCACCTCTTCTTTCTTTCATTCTGTCTTCTTTCTGCACACTGTGTCACTAAGAACCAGGCCTCATTAATCCTGATTGACCATTATCCCTTAGGCATAATCAGGAGCATTGGAGCTCCAATTCGCTTATTAACATATGCTTAGTGCATGAACATTTCATGGTCACATTGGGGTTGGGTAGATAGTGTATGCTCAATTCCTAATGGTTTCTTTAAACATAACAATCGTCACTTGCTACTATCTCCGAAGTCATTCTTCCACTTTCTAAGATTGTCCTTTTATAATGAATTGTCCATCTTAGCTTACGAATGCCATAGATTTGTACCAACGTAAGGTGGAACCAATACCATTCAAATAACATAGCATTTGAAACAATGAACCAAATAGGATAAACTGAGAATGCAAAACTACATGAATGAGTAAAATCTGGTAGCCATATCAGAGGATGCAATGCATTGGGATTTGAATCTTGAAGAGTACAGGATATTTACAAATGGCAGAAAAGTACAAAACAAATGGAACAATGGCTCTGTCAGTTAAGGATGGTAGTAGCACAATAGAAAGGAATAACTTTACTTTAGGAAGCTGAAATGTGAAAACAGTTTGAATTGAATTGGGAAGTGATAAAGGCGAGAAGTCACTTATGGGAGTGTATACTTGGTATACATCCCCCTAACAGCAACCACACAGAAGGATGGGATATAAAGGAAAAAAATAATGAAAGCTTGTCAGATAGACATGGCAATAGTCAGGGGATATTTTAAACTACATGTCCACCAGAAAAGTCAGATGAGCAAATGTAGCCGCGATGAGGAATCTACAGAAGATAAAATTAATGATCTTACAGTTAAGGAACCCCTTCTGTCGCTGCAACTATGATATATTTCAATTTTACATTCAGTTTGATGGACAGAGGAATGGGTCCAAGACTTATTTTAAACTCAAGTAAGGACATTATGAGGAAATGAAAGCAAGGCCAGCTAAAATAAATTAGCATATTAAAGAATTGGTTAATAGGACGCATTGACAGACATTTGAGGGGATATTTCAGAATATACACAATAGCTACATTCCAAGAAGTAGGAAAAATTACAAGGGAGGGTCTCACCATCCATGCCGAATGAGATGTGTTAAAGCTGGTAAAAAGCTGAAAGAAAAAGCTTATAATTATACAAAAATAGCAGGAAAGTTGGCAGATTAGGCAGAATATAAACAAAAAGCAAGGAATGATTAAACATTAATCGAGACTAAATCAAAAGTTTGAGAGAAAACTAGCCAGAAACACAAAAAATAGATAGCAAAAGTTTCTGTAACTATTTCAAGAATAGTTAACAAAGTGAGCATTAGTCCTGTAGAAAGTCGGACTGTAGAATTGATACTGGAAAATAAATAAACAGCACATAAATTGAACAAGTACTTCCATCAGTCTTCACTATAGAGGATATAATCCTCCGATAGAGGAAAGAAGCAGCCATACATCAGGAAATGGAAGACAGGGAGGAATTCAGGAAAATCATAGTCACCAGCAAAGTAAATTAGTAGAGTTGCAGGCTGACAAGTACCCTATACCTGATGGAATTCACCCTATAGTATAAAGTGGCTAGTGAGATAGCTGATGTATTGGGTTTGATTCTTCCAAAATTCCCTTGATTTGGAGGCAGTCCCATAAGATGAGAAGATAATAGAACATAGAACATAGGTCAGTACAGCACAGTGCAGGCCCTTCGGCCCACGATGTTGTGCTGAACTTTTACCCTGAACCTAAGGTCTATCTAGCTTTTAACCCTACCTTATACTATCATCCATATGCCTACCTAATAGCCGCTTGAATGTCCCTAATGAGGCCGACTCCATTACCCTCTCTGGCAATGCATTTCACGCCCCTACCACTCTCTGAGTAAAGAACCTACCTCTGATGTCTCCCCTATATCTACCTCCACTCACTTTAAAACTATACCCCCTCATAATAGCTACCTCCATCTTAGGAAAAAGTCTCTGGCTATCCACTCTATCTATACATCTGATCATGTTGCACACCTCTATCAAGTCACCACTCATCCTTCGTCGTTCTAAAGCAAAAAGCCCTAGCTCTCTCAACCTTTCCTCGTAAGACCTTCCCTCCATTCCAGGCAACATCCTGGTAAATCTCCTCTGCACCTTTTCCAACACTTCCACATCTTTCCTGTAATGAGATGACCAGAACTGGACACAATACTCCAGATGTGGCCGAACCAAGGTTTTGTATAATTGGAGCATAACCTCACGGCTCTTGAACTCAATCCCTCTATTAATGAAAGCTAACATGCCATAAATCTTCTTAACAACTCTATTCACCTGGGTGACAGCTTTCGGGGAACTGTGGACATGAACCCCGAGATTCCTCTGCTCCTCCACACTGCCAGAATCTTTCCATTAACCCTGTATTCTGCTTTCAAATTTGTCCTTCCAAAATGAATCACCTCACACTTTTCAGGGTTAAACTCCATTTGACACTTTTCAGCCCAGCTCTGCATCCTATCAATGTCTCTTTGTAACCTAGAACAGCCCTCCTCACTATCCACAATGCAACCCACCTTCGTATCATCCGCGAACTTACTAATCCACCCTTCCACTCCTACATCCAAATCATTTACAAAAATCACAAATAGAAGAGGACCCAGAGCAGATCCTTGTGGTACACCACCCGTAACTGAGCACCATGTTGAATATTTTCCGTCCACTACCACCCTTTGTTTTCTAAGGGTCAGCCAATTCTGAATCCAATCTGCCACATTTCCCCCTATCCCATGCCTCCTTACCTTCTGCATGAGCCTACCATGGGGAACCTTATCAAACGCCTTACTTAAATCCATATACACCACATCCAGTGCTCTACCTTCATCCATGTGTTTGGTCACCTCTTCAAAGAATAATAAATGTAACTCCTGTATTCAAAAAATGGAGATAGATAGAAAAAAGAAAACCAGACAGCAGGAAACATAAAATTATAGAAATTATCATTAAAGAATTTATAGCAGGGCACTTAGATAAGTTCAAGTAATTGGGCAGAGTCAACATGGTTTTGTGAAGGGAAATTATCTTTGACGAATCAATGATGTAGGTTTTGCATTTTGGCAGGGATGGAAGATTGAGTATCTAACAGTAAATAATGGGACATTTTTGGATTGTCAAGATGTTTGAATGAGTGGCCTAATCCTGTTCTGATTTTCTGTATCTTTTTTCATGTGTACCACAGAAATTGGTGCTGTGACCTCAGTATCACAGTTTAAAAATCAGGGATAGCACACTTAAAAAGATTAGGTGAGGCTTTTTTTTTTGCCTCTGTGGCAATCATAAGACAAAATGGTGGAATCTGAGTCCTTGAGTACTTTTTCGGCCAAACTAGACAGATTCTTCTCAAGCAGGGAGTGAAAGGTTATCAGGGTAGGCAAGAATGATCGATTTGAGATTGCTATCAGATCAGCCATGATTTTGTTGAATAGTGGAGCAGACTCAAAAAATTGAAGGGCCTATTGCTGCTTTTGATATGTATGTTCATTAGACCACTTATGCAGCTGCTCAGAAAATGCAGTGTCACCTCCTTTTGATTAATTATCATCCTTAATGTCCCAAATGGTGCACCTTAAAACATCACAAATACAAGACTATAAAACTCATGACAGAATCTAACTCCAGAATAAACTAATATATGCACACAGAAACCAATGAAGTTACTTTTGAGATAGTATGAACGGCCGATGCTGGAGTCTGAGATAACAAGGCGTAGAGCTGGATGAACACATCAGGCCAAGCAGCATCAGAGGAGCAGGAAAGCTGACGTTTCGGGTCTGGACCCTTCTTCAGAAATGGGGGAGGGGAAGGGGGCTTTGAAAAAATAGAGAGAGGAGGAGGCGATGATAGAAGGTGGATAGAGGAGCAGATAGGTGGAGAGAAGACGGACAGGTCAAGGAGGCGGGGATGACACCAGTAAAAGTGAGTGTAGGTAGGGAGTTGGGATGAGAGTTGGTCAATGAGGAGGGAGGGGCGGGTAGGTGGGAGGGAAGACGGACAGGACAAGGAAGAAGGGATGAGGCTCGTAGGTAGGAAGTGGGGGTGGGGGTTTGGTCAGTGAGGTGGGAGGAGCGGATAAGTGGGAGAAAAGATGGACAGGTCAAGGAGGCGGGGACGAGACGGGCTGGTATTGAGATGAGGTCGGGGGTAGGGAGATTTTGAAGCTTGTGAAGTCCACATTGAGACCATTTTGAGAAAGATCTTGGAGAGAAGCAGAGATAAGGCTGTTTCCTTGTATCAGTCTCTCATGATGTTTTAAGATGATTTTTCTGAAAACACCTAGCTCGCCATTTAGTTCAGAGCAATTAGAAAGGGGCATTAAATGCTGGCCCAGCCAGTCACACCCACAACCCATGAACTAATGTAGTTGAGGGCTCACTGCCAGCCAAGTACTTGCTTTAAGTTCTGGCAATAAGGCACTGTACCAATTGACTTTGACTCTGCACAGGCTATGGATATTTATACCCTTGAGTACTGTGAGGCTTTCAGAGATCTGCATGCTGGATACAGCAAAGGTCAGGACAGAGTGGATCACCAAACCATCATCTTTAGATGGGTGAAGGGAAATATTCCTTATGATTTCTGCTGTCATACAGAAACCTGAAAGTTCCCATTAAATCCCTACAGTGCGGCAGCAGGCCATTCTGCCCATCAAGTCTACGCCGACCCTCCAAAGGGCACCCGACCAAGACCCACCCCTCCATGCTCGCCCTTTAACCCTGCATTCCCTATGGCTAATCCACCCAACTTGCACATCCCTGGATACTATGGGCAATTTAGCATGACCAATCCATGTGACCTGCACATGTTTGAATTACGGGAGGAAAGCGAAGCACCTGAAGTTGTGAGCCTGACAGCCCCTTTAAGTTACTGTGATGATGCAACACAAAAGAAAAGAAGTATCCCAATACTTAAAAGGATTTATAAAAGAATAGCAGTTTGCTGTTAAGGAGTGCTGGAGGAAAGAAGTTTTGAAAATGTTATACCCATGTTTAAAAAGCAGAAAGGCATAAGATGTATCCAGCCAAATATTTGTGATGGGGGAAGCTTTAAGACAATTTTCCACATCAAAATTACTTGATATAAAAGCAGAAAGTTAAGTCTCTTCAAGGAAAAATACCAATTTAAAAGATTAACACTGTTTCTTTCTCCACAGATACTGGCAAATTTGTTGAGCTTCTCCAATGCTTCATTTTTTTTTCCAATTTCCAGTCCCTACAATTTGGAAATGCATTCTCCATTAAATGGAGATCAGGAGGGACTTGTTAAGAGTTTTGTCTGCCAAAATTGATTGAGTCCTTTGAGGAGATGGAGAAGTTTAATGTCGTACCTCCGGATTTTCAAGTCATTTGACAAAATACCAAATTATTGAAAGAAACAGAAATTGCTGGAAAAGCTTAGCATGTCTGGCAGCATCTGTGGAAAGAAATCAGAGTTAACATTTTGTATCAAGCAAACCTTCCTCTGTTAACCCTGATTTCTTTCCACAGATGCTGCCAGACATGCTATGCTTTTCTAGCAATTTCTTTTTTTTTATCAAAATTAAGTTCCTTGGCATTAATTGGGTGCTTCTACACAAATTCAAAAGTGGCTAGAAGGCAGAGATTAGTATTATCGAGGAAAATGTGGAGATCTATTTCCAATGGGTTAGTATTATGAGAATGACTCTTTTTGTTGCATATTAATGACCAGAACTTAATTCTGATATAGTTTCAAGGTGTCAGATGTGGTAAACAATGTGGAAGGAAGTAACAGACATCAGGAGATCATAAGTTTTCACAGTTTGCAGAAACATTTTTTTCATACTTGTCAACACTGATCACTTTTCATTATTGTAATGATTGTGATTGAGTTTTTACCTTGGATCATTTGTAGTAACTTCAGGAAATTGCTTAGAGTTAATTTCATTATCAATCTCACCGCAGTCAGCTGCCTTTTTGTTTTGTTCACTCCTCAGTTGTACATTTGATGTATTAGACCTTTTGCTTTCACTTACTGTCACTTCCACATATCATTGTTGCAGTCAGCACAAAGGAAAATTCAATTTTCTGATCTTCCAATTTCACAGTGTAACTTGGGTGGCAGACAGGTTGAATCAATACTTGGTGGAGAAACAAGAAAATATAACTGCAGTAATTTTGTGGAGAAGTTTTTGTTAGACAATGACAAAAAACTATTTCTCCCATTTGGCTCTTCTGGGCCATTCCTTTCCTCCTACTCCCCTCCTTTGATAGGCTCGCCAGTTTATGTGCTTGAAGCAACTCGGCCGAAAGCAAAAATCAAGGGGCAATTGTGAAGAACTACAGATAAATTTACATGCAGCATTTTCATGTGTTAGACTTTTTAATGAAAAGAGTAACTCATAATCAGTAGCCTCTCAAAGTGAGGAGGATGCTTATCGTGGAATATAGCTTGTGGCGAAAACCTGTACATTGTCGTCTTTTAATGTGGGTGCCATTGTTACACCTTGAGGTACCTTTTAGCTTTGGCTGACCAGGAGACTCTCCCACAGTTGCTGCCTGTCACAAGCATATTTCCAGTGATTTACTAGTTGGCAATCAACCTGCCTGCATATGTTATGAATGTACCTTGCATGATCATTAGTTCTCAGGGCAAGACTCTATCCCAGACCGTTATGCTCATGAAGTAAAAATCAAGTCAAGTCAAACTATTGTGATGTCTTCAAGAAAGCAAATTGCTGCAGCAAGCAACAAAATAACAGCAAACACTACTGACCATTGAATATCCACAACAAATTTCTTTGATAGTGGATTTACAGATCAGACATTCACTCCAGAGGTGTGCAACTCAAGTCAGAAGCTTCCAAGCTCGATCCATCAACCTTGGTAAGTAAAATTTGCTACAGTCGGATGGGTTCAGAATGGAATCAATCCAGCCGTCCCCAAATACAGTTTGGAGGTGGCCACAAGGGCTGCTTTATGCTTTTAGAATGCTTGCCTTGGTTCTCTGAGACTTTGTTCCAATGGTTTTGTAAAATACTAGGCCCTCTAACTATCTCCCCCAACATTCCTTCACCCCTTAATAGAACTGCTCTGTCAACTCATGCCCCCAACATGGCATTTTATTGACCTGTGCTAACTCATGTAAACCTATGCCTCCACACTTCAGCTTTTGCCGTTACACACTCCATACCAACTAACTTAATATTGGCTGGCCTCGAGAGCTGTATTGAGATAAAATAAAAGGATCAAGATATCTATTACAGCTTTCATTGTAATGAGCAAGCAAATGCACAATACAAATCCATTCAAAACTAAGTACTTTTAAAGAACCTGTTCAGATGTTTTATAGCATAGCTGTGAGGTAGGCGGGATTTGAATTCGGACCTTTTGTCTCAGAGTTAGAGATGCAATCACTGCACCGCAAGACCCCTAACATTCAATACTTTGAAAAGCCCCTCAAGTTCTTAATCATTTATCGAAATAGATTTCTATTGATAACACATATCAAAGATTGCTACTCCTTTCATAACCTCTTTGAGCTGCCAAATAAATTGTGAATTGCAAACCCCTTCTCAGAATTATTCTCAATGATATAATGATTGCCCTTGTGGTAATAATAAGAAACAATTAATGCAATTATTAGAGCAGATTTTTCAACTTGCAATGATACTGGTAGGTTACTCCTTTCACAAATTGGGAGAAAAAAAAGTAAAAGGAGGTGGCATGTTTGTCACTGCAGAACAGGAATCCATGTAGAAAATCAAAAACAGTAATAAATAAACCATGGAATGAATGTGAGAGCCACTGTACTGAATAATTCCTGGATTTTATGTTTTGAAGGCACATTCTGTTACTTCTGTCAAGTATTTTGTTGTGGAATGACATGGGTGGTGCATCAGGTCGTGCATCATTTAAATAATCAACAAGAATTATTTTGTAAAACATTTTAATTCTTCAGCTCTAGAACCTCTAAAATGAATATATTCATAATAGGAACTATTGGAGAACATCATTAGCTTATTCATTCTTTCCACACTCACGCACCTCCCTGCACATAATAAATCACTAAAATGGTTTGAAAGAAATTAAATCAATGTTTAGTTAATGTTAAATATTTAATCAGTGAAAGGAAGTGTGATAAATAACTAATAATCAACTCAATTTTTAGCTGCCTCAGTCACCACTCCCCTTACAATGCCTCAAACCACACTTTTCAGCAATCGATTTTTTTGATCCAAGCAGTGTTTGTCCTTTGATTTTAACCATTTTTGCAATGAAATACTTTATATTGATGGGATGCCTTCCTCCAGAATGAGCTCAGGAGTTCATGCTTTTTACTGGTGTCAACACTATCCAAGTTTCCAGATTAATGCCTAGATTTAAATGGGCTGAACGGCTATCTATGAATATCACCAATATTTACTTCATATATATTTCATGTGGACAGAAAGGCAATTTTTGAGAGTGTCAGCTCCAGCAAGGCCTCCATAGATCCACTATATCTTGTTAAATCATGGCAATGAATTTCCAAAGATAAAAAGTTGAGGCTGCACCCAGGAATTATTTTTTTAGTCTGCAGTGGTTGTGGAAAGGCTCATCTGGCACAAGGATTCATTAATTGTTTGTACATCCAAATTAACAGGTGGCAGGTAATTTAGAGGGCCAGAAAACAAAACATGTTTGAGCATTGGCCATCAAAAACATTTTGCTTAATAGTTGTCAACTGTCCTTTAGATGAATTTATTCAGTCCATTAAACATCGTGCTTAAGTCCAGTTTCCAGGATTTGCTTTAATTATGACAGGGAAGGTGATTAAAAAAAATTAAAAATATCTCTTGCATGGATAACTTAACAAAAATGTATACTTTGACCATGGAACTCAAACATTCACTGAATCTCTATAACTGGGTCAATTAAGGTTTTATGTTTCATTTGCAACTTGGGAAAGAGGGAAATATTCTTGCTGTTATGTTTTAGGTAACTACTAAAGCAGCAATTTTATTAAGACATAATGGTTTATAATTATTCCTGAACCAGATTAGGAAAAGATTAATTTTTCATGTGAAATTGAAACAACCCAACACTAGACAATAATGGACAGAAACGAATTAGGAACCCACCAAAATTCTAAAGGAATAACCCTCAATTGTTGGAGTTATATCTGGTGCACAAAGGCAGGTGTAATTGTCAGAGGCTGTTCATTGTACTCACAGAACATTGCCACAGGATTTCCCAAGAGCAGTATTTTTGGTCAAACCATCTTGAATTGTATTGCAAAACAAAAAAAAATGCTGGAGATCACAGCAGGTCAGACAGCATCCATGGAGATAAGGCAGGCTAACATGTCAAGAATATATCACTCTGATTTTATCAGTAAATTTCCCTCCATCATAAGGTCAGAATTGGGGCAGTTTTCTGATAATTGAACACTGCTCAGTTTTATTCACAACTGTTCTGATAGTGAAGCAGTTCATGCCACCATTCAGCAGGAATTGGATCACATTTAGACTTGAACTGGCCGGTGGTGAGTAACATTTGCACAATAAGTGCAAAATAATAAACATTTTAAACTAAGTAAAGCCCACTCATTTTCCAGTGATCTTTAAGATATCGCCATCACTGGGTCGTTGCTATAACTATCTGGGAAATCACCACTGATGATACACTTAATTGGATCAGCCGTGTTAGAATAGTGACTACGTGAAAAGAGTTGAGGCAGAGTATTCCATGGCTCATGTCTTGGCTGTTCCTCATAACGTAAAAAGATCAAATCAGGAGTACGACAAAAATAATCTCCTGAGAGTGCAGTGAAAACTTGGCATTATCCAGTACAAAACAATCCTCTACAATTTAACTCAATATCCATACCATTTGCACTGGCACATAGAGCATACTGCAGCTGCAATCTGCAGAATACATAGAAATATAGAATGGTTACAGTAAAGAAGACGGCAATTTGGCCCATCCTGCCTTATCCTGCTCATGCTCCAAAGAGCAATTCCACCAGTCCCAATCCCCTGCCCTTTTTCCATAGCTTTGCAATTATATATTTTTTTCCTTCAGGTTCTATCTAATTCTCTTCCAAAATTGAAGATTGGATCTGCCTCCACCACAATCTTAGGCAGTGGTCTCCAGATCATAACCATTTTTGCAACAAAATACTTTATATTGATGGGATGCCTTCCTCTAGAATGAGTTCAGGAGTTCATGCTTTTTACTGGTGTCAACACTGTCAGAGTTCCCAGATTAATGCCTAGATTTAAATGGGCTGAATAGTTATCTATGATTATCACCAATATTTACTTCAGATATATTTCATGCGGACAGAAAGGCAATTTTTGAGAGTGTCAGCTCCAGCCAGGCCTTTGTAGACCCATTATATCTTGTTAAATCATGGCAATGAATTTCCAAAGGTAAAACGTTGAGGCTGCACCCAGGAATTATTTTTAGTCTGCAGTGGTTGTATAAAAACCCTTTTCATGACCATAGTATTTTCACTAAATGCCTTAAATCTGTGTCCCCTTGTTCTTAATCCTTCTGCCAGTGGAAACAATATTCTCTTCTGTACTCTATCTGGAACTCTACAGTGTGGTATCTAGCATTGTGCATAATACTCTAGCTGAAGCTTAACCAATGTGTTACAAAGGTTTAACATAAAATTTATTTTATAATCTTGCTTCCTCTTTATATAAGTTACCATCCCATATTCTTTCTAACTATTTTCTTATTTTATCCTACCTGTTTGAATAATATCTGCACATATACCATGCGGCCTTCTGTTCCTGAAACCTTTCTCGAATGATTTCCTTTGTTTTGTATCGATTGGCTTTGTCCTTCCTACCAAATGGATCATTTCAGACTTGTGTGTGCTGAATTTGAACTGCCATTTGTTCTTCATTCCACTGGTCTGTTTGTGCCCTCTTGAAGTTTATTGCTATCCCTGTCAAAGTTTAACAATCAAAATTTTGAGTCATCCATGCTGGGAAACACCACAATATAACCTTCTTTAGTCCTTCCTTTCGTCCAAAAACAGATGTTCACTACTGTTTCCTGTGACTCATACACTTTTAAATTCATGCTTCTACTGCCTCTTGTATTCCATGTGCTTCAAGTGTGTTGGCAAGCCAATTACATTACATTACATTAAATGCCATTTAGGACTTCAGAGATGGGCTGTGGTAACATCCATACTTCTGAGCCAGGAGGCTTGGATTCAAGTCCTAACTGCTTCAGAGGTGTGTGATAACACCTGTGAACAGGTTGATTCAAAATAGCAAGAACCTGGATATTAGCACATTGCTACTCATGGGCTTTACCAATGTGCATGTTGGCTGTTTGGTTTCCAATGTTACAACAAAGACTTCACTTCATAATCATTTCATTGATGGTAAAATTGTGTGAGACACCTATTCATCTTGAAATGCAAGCCGTTTTTTAAATAAACTCTCATTAACCTTCTTTATTACCTTAATAAAGAATTCAATCAAGATAGTTAAATTAATTTGACTTGAACAAATTCTTGCTGGCTTTCCTCAATTAGTCACAATTGTCTTAGAGTCCATTAATTTTGTCTCAAATTATTGTTTCTAAAAAGCTTCCTTATTATGAAGGTTGGGGCAATTGTCTGGGCCTTTACTGGTGCAGTGGTAGATTTCCTACCAGAAAGCCTGTGTTGAAGTCCTAACTATTCCAGAGGTGCATCAAAACATATTTGAATAGGTTGATTAAAATATCTAAAGTGACTGGTTTGGATTTATTGGGTTTATCCTTCCATCCTTTTTTGAGCAGTTGAGGAACGTTTGCAATTCTCTAGAGTTCTGGTACAATCCTTGATTTCTACAAAAGGATTGGAAGAGTATGACCAGTACCTTTACAATTTCCTTAGTGTCCTCAAATGCATTTTGCCAAATGTTGGTGATTTAACAATTTTCAGTACATCCAGCCTTTCTATTTTTTTTTTTCTTAATCAAGGTTTAATCCATCCAGTGCTGAACAACATCATTTTTGACTATAATTTGGCAGCATTTCTTTTCTTGATAAAGACAGCTGAAAAGTATTTTTGTATCTTTTAGGTACATCTTTGCATCTATAGAGAGATTCCCTTTCATAAGTTCCAAGTCAGCCCTAGCCCTCATCTTACTTTTTACTGCGAAAGTCTACAGAAGACTTTTGAATTTCTTTTTGTTAGCTGCCCAAATATTATCCTTTTCTTTCTGCCTATCAATTTCTTTTACATAGCACCTCTGCCTTCCTATATTCAGCCTTGGTCTCAGTTGTTCTGACACATTTCATGGTGGCTCAATGGTTAGCACTGATGTTTTACAGTGCCAGGGACCTGAGTTTGATTACATTCTCGGACGACTGGCTGTGTGGAGTTTGTACATTCTCCCCGTGCCTGTTTGGGTTTCTTCCCACAGTTCAAAGATGTGCAGGTTAAGTGAATTAGTCATGGTAGATTGCCTTTGGTGTTTAGGGATGTGTAGGTTAGGTGGGTTAGCCATAGAAGTGCAGGGTTACAAGGATATATGCTCTTCAAAAGGTTGATGTGGACTTGATGGGCCGAATGTAGGGATTTTATGATCTGTGATATGCGAACTGTTTCATCATCCAGGAGCTGTGCCTTTACTTTTCTCAGACATGACAGTGTAGCTTAATTATATTGAAAATGTCTGCATTTGAAAAGCAGCCAGAAGTTCAATTGAACTTTGCTTTGATTCCAGTTTAATTGGCCAAATTCATTTCCAACCAAATGAAATTGGCCTACCTCCGATCAAGTGCAAAACTAACGACACTGGTATTTTGCAGTCCCATACTCTCTATTCTGGTATTTTTCCAGATGATCACTGCTGGTATTTTGTAGTGTTTGCTACCTCTGCCAGTATGTGTAAGATTAAAGTTTGTTTAAAGTGGATCATTGTAACCAATTCTCCTTTGCCTTTGCCTTGTCATGAGCCTATTTAGTGATTAGTGTTCAGGGATCTACAGAGAGACACTGTTCTCCGATTACAAGTAAATCCATATGTCTGATCACTTCAAAAGCTAGAGTCGAACCACAGAGTGGTCCTCCAACCATACAATGACATCAATAGAATGGGTGGAATCAAAGTAATATGAAAATTAACCACTTCAAAAGTATAACCATGTACAATTATCACCTAGGGAGATAACTGTACCAATTCATAGAAATGCCATCACCCCCAAACTGCTCGTCAATTCATATATCATTAGAAATTGCAAATATGTTGCCATTCCTTCAAATTAATTGGATTAAACTTCTGAAATTCCTATCTACCATCAATTCATGAACATAACTGCTACTGACTGAAGTATATGCCCCATCACCACCACCATTTTCTCCATGTGACAACAGGAGGGAATATATTTCCATCCCAGTTCCATCTGCCTCCCAAGCAGAGAGGAAAAAACTCTGAACATCTGGTCAGAGGAATATCCAGTTATTTAAAGGCAGTTTTTATCATAGTCTTGGGTATAGTTGAATTAAAAATAACTGTCACACATCAAGGCACAATTTGAAGTATATTTAGTAACAGTTTGAGCTAGATGACTTGTTGAATGTCTGCTGTGAAGATTACACGATGCTGAAACTGCTGCACAGTGGGCAGTTACATGCATTTTTTGAATTGGTGCTTCTAATTATGGTTAATAAAATGCCTATTGTAATGGAAAAAGAATCAATCCAAGCTAATTGATTTCGATTTTATCCTACGTCTGTTGTCTATTGGGCAGCATGTAAAAGAAAAGCATCTACTAAAGACATTATCAGCTAATTAGGCCTTGCATGAAATATTGCTTAAATATAGAATAATATGAACTCGAATAAGTATGGTAAAAATCCATCTGGTTCACTGATGTCCTTTTAAGTAGGAAATCTGCCATCCTTTCCGTACACTATGTCTTACCTACATGTGACCCTGGGACCCCACCGCAATGTGGTTGACTCTTAATTTGTCTCTGAAATAGCCTAGCTAACTAGTCAGTTTGAGAGGAATTAGTGATCAATCAGTTTTAATTTTTTTCACTTGGTCAAAAGTTTACAGATTGCAGCTCTGCACCAGAATTTAAGCATGCAGAAATTGTTATTCCAGAGTGGTAAAGTTTTGCATTTTTGCAAGTATTGTCATCTAGATAGATGTCAAAGCTAAGCTTTTCAGTGTTTAATTTGACATTAAAGATCACGATGCACAATTCTGAAAAGAACAGGATGTCCTGGTCAATATTCACATGCAACAATATTGTAAAAATAATAGTTGTTCATTTATGTCATTAGCTTTAAACATTAAATTCCTCAGACTTGTTATCAAATACTTCTACAACCTTATCTCTGTAATTTCTTTCAACCTCTTAACCTCTTAACATACCTGCACTCTTACAATTCGGGTCTTTTGCACAGTGGCAATTTTAATCACTGCATGATTCGTGGGCACATTTTCAGCTGTTTAGACCTTATGGTCTAGAATTCCTTCAGTAAATCCCTCTACCTTTCCATCTTTTTCATCTATAACATATGCTTGAAAACTTTAGATGACTTTTAAAGGTCTTTGACCAAACTTGATCAATGCCCTAATCTCTCCTTTAGTGACTAGTGCTGGATTTCGAAGCAGACAAAGCAAACCATCTGACAATTGGATCAACACAGCAGATTGAACAGATGGCCAGATATTTGTTTTGCAGATGGTCTCATTATGAATAAAAACCAAAAGAACTGTGGGTGCCGTAAGTCAGGAACAAAAACAAAGTTGCTAGAAAAGCTCAGCAGGCATAGCAGCATCTGTGAAAGAAAAAAGAGTTAATGTTTCAGGTCCGCTGACCCTTCCTCAGACCTGATGGTAACCGGACCCGAAACATTAACTCATTTTTCCTTCACAGATGCTGCCAGACCTGCTGAGCTTTTCCAGCAACTTTGTTTTTGTGTCTTATTATGAATACTTGATTGAGCTCCAACATGGACAATAAACTATGTTGACATAGTTTCCAATGGAATGATAGCTTTTTTTACACCTTTATTTGATCTTAATTGCTCCTCCATTAATGGTCATGCCTTCAGAATCTTAGAACCTTAGACCCTTTCATACACAAATCTATATTACACTAGTTTGCATCATCTCCAGTTTCCTCATTTAAGACACTCCTTAAAACCTGACCCTTTGCCCAAGATTTTTACTAACTGGCCAATGTTCCTTCTAATTATTTTTTCTGCAGTGCAAACCTCCAAATCCGAAGTTGGAAATTGATGCAGAGGGCGGTGAACATTACAACTGATCTAACATCAACTTATATCACTCAGTGTCATTATTTTACAATACTTCTATGAAGTGCATTTAAAAAAAAGTTTAAAATTATTTTAAGGTATTGTGGAACCTAAAAGGACAAAATATAATATTCAATAATTTGTATACATGCATCTGAGGATATTACTTCACGTTCCAGTTAATTTATCTTTTCCAAACAATGATGAAAATCCGAAGCTTATTTATGAGGCTGCACATTTGCTCTTATCTGTGACAAAGCAAAGAAGGTGCTTGCAGAGATTTGGATGGAACAGGAGGAGAAAGTTCAAAATTTAGGATAGTGATCCTCCTGGAAACTTATCTGTCCACTTCTCTTCGGCCCAGTCATCAGTTGGTCATGGTTCCCAGATTCTCTAGTTAGCTCATTCCTAAAGTAACATTGCGATTCTGTTGGCTCTGTAGAGTCAGTGTGAAATGTCTACATTAGATCTACATCCTCTGGCTATTCAGAGTACATTAGCAAAATGAAGACAAGTACAGTGACAGTGGAAAGGGGAGTCACCTATGATGAGTTGTTTTCAGGTCATGACCACTATGTTTCTGTCAGTCAGGAGGCACAAAAATTTCGTCTTCTTTTTTTGAAATTGACAACAAGCTGGAGGGAAGAAATGTTTTAATAATCACAGTCTCCAGAAAATCAAATATTATCACATTCAGTGTCCCTTTCAAAATGTCTTCCAGTAATTTGATTGTTCAGACATAATATGTGCAGCTGTTTGTCTTAATTATGCTTTGCACTCAATTAAGCAAAACTGGCTGGCAGATGGATCATGCAATCTTGAAAAAAAATACTGTAATTGTCACTGAAGATTATTATGTCCAAGATAACAAACCAAGTCTTAACGAACAGGAAACATTATAACCAAAGACACTGAGACTATCTGTCAATGTAGTTGTATAAAATAAACTGCTTTTCATGTTATTGCACATAAATTAATGAATATTGCTTTGAAAATTAAAAAAAAATGTCCAGATCACTTCAAAGTAAAATGGTGACCTTTAGATTTTTAAAGATGTTTGAAGTTAATTCATTTAAATTTAATCTCCATACTGTTTATGGATCTCATCAGACATGTAATTGCAAATTAGCATATAGCAGGCAAAGATAAACTAGGACTTCATATCTTTTCTCTCCATGTAAAGTTATTAATATGTAGGAATCCAGGCTCACGCATTGTGTTGATTCAATCTTTTTATGTTACTGCAGTGTTATTAATGTTAATTGTGGAAACTTTAAACCCAATCATTCAGTAAAATGATCAATTACTTAGGCAGAAATGTCCATCCACATGAAGATCAAATTTAAATGTAGAAATCTCACAACTTAACACTTGGCCCTTTTTCTCTCCATTCACCCTCGCTGACCCCCACCTCAATCTTTGAATGAAATACTGGTGGCTGAGCAAAATTGGGAGATTGGCTGGGAAGAAAGGTTGAATGCAACTGTGTAGCACATTTAATTGAACATTAACTTCAGATTGATTATAGCACAGAGACCTTTTAGATTGCTGTGTCAATGCTGGATGTCTGAAGGAACTATTTACTTGGTACAATTCCCATGCCTACTCCCTATTGTCCTGCTTATTCTTCTTTTTTCAACTAACAATGCAATTTCCTCTTGAACGCTTCTACTGAACATGCCTCTCGGATACTGTGTTTCCAGATCCTAGCTATTTGCTGCATCAGTAAAATAATTTCAATTAATCAAGCTTTTCCTTATGCCATCATTACTCCTTTTGCTAATTATCATAGATCTGTGCCCTTTGGTTTTCCAATGGAACTGTTTCTGCCCATCTGCTCTTTTAAGACCCCTCATGATTTTGAATACTTCAGTTCAATCTCTGTTCAATGTTCTTTTCATACAAAACTGTCACACCTTCCCCAATTTGTCTGTGTAACTATGGTCCCTTCCTTGTGACTGTTCATTTCAATATTTTCTGCACCATCTGCCTTCCTAATATTTGGTGCCCAGAATAAGATCTAGTACTCTGGTTGAAGCCAACCAGTATATAAAACAAGTTCAACATTACTTGCTTGCCTTTGTTCTATGCCATTAGCAATAAAAGCTAGAATGCAATATTGTTAACTCTCACCAACATTCATGCCACTCTCAATGCTTTATACACATATGCATCAAAGTCCACCTATTCCTGCATACCCTTTAGAATTGTATCTTTTATTTTGTATTGTTTCATTGTATCCTTTTTATCAAAATTTCTAACTTCACACTTAAGTTTAATTTCCTCTGCCACCTGATTGCCACTCCACCAACATATATAGTATTGGAGTTCTACATTGTGAGCCCGTCTCACAGTTTCCACTGCTTAAAGGTATTGTATAATTGGCCAATTTTGAAATTACGGTTTGTACATTAAGGATTAGGCCATTCATATATTATGGAATTGATAGATCAGGGACCCTAACACTGTGTCTGGGAGAACTCTACTTTAACCTTTCTGTAGCCTAAAATGCAACAATTACACCACTAGTCTCAAGACTCTTGCATGGCATTTTATCAAATGACTTTTAGAAGTCCGTGTGCACCACAGCAATAGCATTGCTCTCACCAACTCAAAAAGCTCAAGCAAGTTAATTAAAGTGCCATGTTGGATTGGAGTATATTAGGAAAAGGTTATCAGTAGAAAAAAGGGGGTGGATACAAAAAAATCCACTGATATGAAAGTCGAAAGAAAAAGAACTTCATGTTAACATTTTCCTTTGTGATCTGAACCTGTCCTACATCGTATCAATTCAAAAGATCAGCTCAAATATTATTTTAGAAATGCAAAGAAAATTGGAGTTATATAAGCAATGTAAACTATTTCCATCTTAGAAACAATGCTGAGAGCAGCGACTCTCCAAGAGCTGCAACTTAGAGCATAAAATATATTACAAGGCTTAACAAATAAAGAGAGCTGGGAAATTGCATTATTGATAAGAAATCACACAATAACAAAGGTAGACAGTGCAACAAAAGAATAAAATGCAAAATTGTATAGATAAGGCCTAAATTTGATGATTTGTAACTGCTGTCAACATGCAAGTGAGCATGTACTGCTTGGGCTAGTGAGAAACCCTGTGGGACATTTTATTCTGATAATCGTGGAGTGCTTCAATGGCCTGAGCATTGAACAGTCAAAATTAAATACAACCAAAAGAGAGGGGAAGAAATGCAACTAAATTCATCAGATAGTAGGCAATTTTTTGTTGAAAATAAAGACAACACTGTCAGGCTATTGATGCTGAGATTATGTTTTATTTGGTACCTAGCTATTTACAAGATTACCTGGAGGTCTGTTAAAATATTGAGTCTAGAAATAATTCCACAGTTAGATCTGATATTCTTTCAAACCTAATGTTTTGAAAACAAAACAGCAGAACACTTGTGATACCGGAGTAATTACTCAGTTAAGAAAACTGGGAAATTGAATTCAGTGTATCTGCTCATTTGTAAGGAAGCGAGAACGCCACTAATTTGTTTAAAAAATACAATTAGTTCATCAATTTGAAGGGAATCTACCATCCTACCTGCTCTTGGCCCATGTAATTGTAACTCCAGGCTATGTAGTTGACTCCATTTCCTCAAAGCATCTAGAATTGGGCAACTAATTGCCCATATTTGAAAGCAACTCAAAGAATGTCATGCCAATGTTTGGAAATTTTTAGAACAATGGCAACATTGGGGAAACTTAATTAACAAACCAGTCTTACCTAAACATGAAATGGAGAAAGAGTTAGGAAATAAAATAATCCTTTTAAGAACAGAAGAATCAAGAATAATATGATGGTGACAAGGAACCTTATAAGAAGAATACAGTCATACTTGTAAAGATACCAGGAATCAAAAATATCATAGTTTAGCATTGACTTAAAAAGTAAATGCAATTGAAATAAAATATTTGAAACTGTGAGAAAAACTGATTTTTTTTCATCACTCATGACAGGAGGAATTTTAATGTGGACAATAATGTGGCTGCATATAAGAAGAGGTAAAAATAAATTTGTCTCTGATAAGAAAGTGTGCTAATTTAAGGAGATTGTTGTGTTATAGGCTTACAATTGCACAGGGACCCCACTGACAGAGACAGAAAATGGATAAAAAGATCAGAAATGATCATTTATAATATTGTAAAAACATTTGCCCATTGATAAGCAGTTGCCAATAAAAGCAATTTGGCGATTTTAGAGCAGCTGGACGGTATTGGACTAGAAATGAGAATGTGTTGCATCCGCTTTAGATAAATAATGGTGAGGCTAGTTCTGTGCTACATTATAAAATTTTACTACCCTATATTTAGAACATAGAACATAGAACAGTACAGCACAGTACCTGTGCCCTTCGGACCACGCTGTTGTGCCGAACTTTTACCCTGAACCTAAGGTCTATCTAACCTCCACCCCTACCTTATACTATCATCCATATGCCTATCTAATAGCCGCTTAAATATCCCTGATGAGACCGACTCCACTACCCTCTCCGGCAATGCATTCCACGCCCCTACCACTCTCTGAGTAAAGAACCTACCTCTGATGTCTCCCCTATATCTACCTCCACTCACTTTAAAACTATACCCCCTCATAATAGCTACCTCCACCCCAGGAAAAAGTCTCTGGCTATCCACTCTATCTATACCTCTGATCATGTTGCACACCTCTATCAAGTCACCACTCATCCTTCATCGTTCTAAAGCGAAAAGCCCTAGCTCTCTCAACCTTTCCTCGTAAGACCTTCCCTCCATTCCAGGCAACATCCTGATAAATCTCCTCTGCACCTTTTCCAATGCTTCGACATCTTTCCTGTAATGAGACGACCAGAACTGGACACAATACTCCAGATGTGGCCGAACCAAGGTTTTGTATAGTTGGAGCATAACTTCACAGCTCTTGAACTCAATCCCTCTATTAATGAAAGTTAACACACAATACGCCAACTTAACAGCTCTATTCACCTGGGTGACAGCTTTCAGGGAACTGTGGACATGAACTCCAAGATCCCTCTGCTCCTCCACACTGCCAAGAATCTTTCCGTTAACCATGTATTCTGCTTTCAAGTTTTTCCTTCCAAAATGAATCACCTCACACTTTTCAGGGTTAAACTCCATCTGCCACTTCTCAGCCCAGCTCTGCATCCTATCAATGTCCCTTTGTAACCTAGAACAGCCCTCCAAACTATCCACAACGCGACTCACCTTCATATCGTCCGCAAACTTACTAATCCACCCTTCCACTCCTTCATCCAAATCATTTACAAAAATCACAAATAGAAGAGGACCCAGAACAGATCCTAGAAGGGTTTAGATGCATTAGAAATATTTCAAGAAAGAGTTATCACCTGGCCTTCTAAAGCCAAGAATTATGAGAAAAGCTGGAACAGCTACTTTAGTTCCTCTAAAGACTGAGTGGGATACAAGATATTGGTACTTAAAGAATTAAATGGTACATTACAGTTTCACTTCCTGTACCCCATGTTAAACTTGATACATCTGGTTGATGAAGGAAGACACCACAAGTTAATCCTTACCCAGTTTTGGATTTATTCACAAAGTGAAGCATTACACGTGGTTAACTCCTAACTCTTCAAATGAACTCATAAGACTTATACAACCATCACTGGACTGAAGCTTCTGGTATCTGGGACACTTCACGCTGATCATGATCATTTTCGACATCTAATTTTCTCTGTTATGTATCATTCCAAAAACTCTGCTGTTCTATTTTGGGCAATTTATTGCATATTTATATTTTGAGCCACACCTGAAGCACAGTTCACTGGGCATTAATGGGGTTCATTTGTCTTCTACTGATATTTGAATCATGTCATCAACTCTAGTATGCAGATCTGCTGAAAGTACTTCCATTCTCATTCCTTCTGTCTGCAAATCTTCCTTTCTTCTGGCACCTGCAACCAGTATCCAGATGATCTTGAAATATTGCTATTGTTGTGTACTGCATTTATTTCTGCCATCAAGTCTGCTGGAAATGATTCTTCCTCAAAAATATTTTCAAAGCATCAGACAACTGTTCCAACAGGGAATCTTTTTCCTTCAGAATCAAGATCAGGAGTTGAGTAAGGAATTTCCAAATTGAATTTCTACAGTCTTTTACACAGATTGTTAAAATCCTCCATGGAATTATTGTCCCTCTGCAAAATCTATCAAATGTTGACTATGCTTCATAGGTATCTAGGAGGTCATCTTTTTGGTAAATTCATTCATGAAACCTAAAAGAAGAGCCAAAACCTACTCAGTATTTGACTGATGGACTTACAACTCACAAAATACTTTGATTCTGATTTTAGTTTTGTTAGCAAACAAAATGCCAAGCCGTACCTTGTTTCCTCTTTGGTAGGAAAGTAGTCCATATTCAAACATTCACTTAATTCTTCAATTAGTCATAAGTTTTAAACTCTGAGAATGTCAACAGGTAATCATCATTTGATAATGTACACTTGCTTTCAGCCATTCTTCACATAAGCCATAATCCACAAAATTTCAATCATCCATTTTAAAAATAAATCTTATTTTCCAACTTTGAGCATTAGACAATCCTTCATGAATGCTATGATAATAGTGATGTGAAACCTCCATAAACAACTTGATGAAGAAGACCAAATGTTATTTTTCACTCCATTTTAGATTTATTAACAAAGTGAGAGATTACAAATGTATGGCTCCTGACTTTACAACCCAATCTCAGTATCAATATGTGACTCTTCACAATGTTTCCATCTGACTTTGAACCAAATACTTTATGCATTTATAGTGAATGTGACAACCATTGCATGATAGAGACACAGTATCTTGAAATAAATTTAATTCCTGAGTTGGAAGTGGTTGTGCTGTGTTTGATTGCTATAGCAACAGGTACCTGCAGTCAGAAGCCATGGGTCGTGATAGTAAAGGCTACCAAGATTTTACCGTCATATGACTGACTAGAAATATCTCCTGTTCTTACTGATTTGCCTGACCATTGGGGTGTGTTAGAGTGTGTTGGAAAGATTTGTAGGCTGATACTCAACCTGTTTGAGCACATTATGAACTTACCTTTTTAGGCCATTATGCCCAAGATGGCATTTGCACTCAAAGCTTCTGGCTTAGAGGTAGAGGTGCTAAACTCTGTGTCACAAGACTTTTATGGTGTCTCATAATACTTTGCTATAAATCAAATAAACAACTCTTAAAGGGACACTTTCAATGTCTTGTGACTTCACCTGATAAAGGAGAAGACTCTGAAAGGTTGTGATTTCAAATAAAACTGTTGGACCATAAACTGGTATCATGTTACTTCTGACCTCGTCCACCCTAGTCCAACACCAGCACCTCCACATCAGTATTTTGTGAGTTGGCAGTTGATTAATGAAACCAGAAATGTCAACGTAACTTTATCAATTTAAGATGTCATTGCCAGGGTGATAACCTTGAAATATGATCAAGCTACTGAGTGCCTCCCACCTCAAATTGTGGACCTTTCACCTTAATTTGCACAATTAACACTCCAACAAGATCACGCGAATGGGCATTAGCCTTTGAAAGGAGACAGGTGGTTTGGCACCCATAAACTAGGCCTGGATACGTACGTAAAGAGGGAAAGTTGTGAAGTTTAGAAATGCAAGTTGCAGAATGTGATTTGTTTTCATGCAGTAATATTAAACATTATGTCACATCCTGCCAAAAATGAATAGGTGGATATGATAGTGTAGGACTGATTTATTTTTTAAACAATTTTGACTTGATTATGGAAGTGTGGAATTAAAATATCTTCTGTTTGATTGAGGTGAATTGTAAAAGACTTTTTATGAGGAAAATAGCCAAATGGCCAAGGTCAAAAGTAAGGTCTTGAGTTTGTTGTTTTATGGTTGATTTTATGGATAAAGCTAACACAATCTTAGACGACCAAATGTGAAAATATGTTGCGGTAAAAAGGCTTTGACTCAAGAATGCAACAATGTTTTTAAGCAGTTTGGTTTTGTCATTTAAAGTATATAACAGACTTATGTCAGCAGTAAAACATTCAAATTATGCCACTGGACTAAATCACACCTTTTTTTGTACATACTGGTATTTTGAGGAATCTGCGCATGCATCTTGCAGAAGAAGCCAGCCCTCCAAAATTCAGCTTTAATATAATTTTTCTTCTCTCCACATGCTACACTGAATCAACATTATGAAACTGTTCAGAGATTTTGCAAAATGTGCCTTTGCAAATTTTTCAATCAAAGATGTCTTTCAGTTTTTTTGTTCTGAAGCATAGTGCTGTTGTCAGTAATGGGGTATTGGTAAAATAGTTCTTTGTAAGCCATGACTTAATTTGTGGTGAGTTTAAAGCTAAGCATAATCCCAAATACATCCTAAATAATGATTTCATAAAACTGCAACAGAAAGGCATTATACACGTGTTGAGTTTAGGTGATGAATCACAGCTTGAAATATAAGAAGGACTAAATACTGTTTTCTTTTTAAGCCATCACTTGCAGCTGAGGGAGAATTGACTTGGATTATGGACTGATATGGAGGGCAGATTATATTGGCCATTATGTGGTCATTATTCTGAGGACTACTTCTTAATCAAATATGCAAATTACTGTGCTTGTCACATTCCAAGTAGCTGAAGCTCTGTCTACTGCCCATCATGGTACATTTAAAGCTTATATGTAGCACAAAGTTTTTCCTGGCAATGTAAGTGCAGAATACAATCCCATAAAGCAATAGCTTATTAATGCTGAAGCATGCAATTGATGTGAACTGCAGGTAAGCATAGGGGAGCCAAAATTATAGATATCAATGGACGATAACCTGAAAGGATACTTCATGGGAGGATAATTCTAGACGTAAACACTGACTGAACTAAAAGGAAAATGTGGGGTGGATTGTAACAAATGGCCAGCTGGTGGAACATAATTGTGAGTATTTTGATACTCTTAATGGAAAGCCTGGTGCTGGAGTCCGAACATCATTATTCTAACCTCCTCTTTGTGGCAGTGCTGGGCTTTAATTTTAAAGCCTGCCAGAAAATTGACCCAAGCGGATAAATTGACATCTCATATGACCACCAGATTTCCCTCTGCCTGTTGTCCATTTGTTAGGAGAGAAATATTAGACAAACAGTTGAAAATTACTCTGAATATTTTGAATCTCTGATAATTGATTAAATGCAACTTCAGTCATTTTGCTTTTTGTCGGGGTGGACATGTGTTATCAGCTATTGAGTGGTAACATAAAAATAGGAAGACTTTCTGAATGGCACTTTACAACAGATTTGAGCCATACATTTGGGACTTGTTAAAAATTTCTATCAGGCAGAAACAGCAATAGTGCTCGTAGGTCAGGTGTTAAAATGGACAGCAAACATTGAAGTGAAAGGTGTTGCATAGAACTTGAAGCTTGAGATGAAGGAAATTTGGATTGCAGAGGCTGGATATTCTCATGAGATTAGGAAGTACTGAATTTGTTTTTCAGATTTACTGTAGGACCTCCCTCACTTCATAACAGCAACACATAGACGGAAGACTGCACTGTACAAGTCACTCAAGCATAATTTAAAAATTCTACTATCCAATTTTCTCTAATCAATGAGGAGCATATTGGAGTTGGACAGGAAGCTTTTGGTTGCCAGAAGCAATCATATTAAAATGTGGGAGCATAGGAATTGAGTGGAAAATGGGCCACTTCACTTTTCATGCTCCCTTGCACCTTTCTCATTGGTTGCAGAGAGTTAAAAAGTTTTCCTTTTCTTCTTTTAAACTTGGAGTTGGAGTGATGTGAAAGATGTGGCATCATTTAAAAGAAAAAAGATTTATTTCCCCCAGTCAAAAATAAATTGAAGATTGTATAATTTCTTACCTCAATTAAACAGTGCCATTGTGAAGTAATATATGTGATATATACATATATATATATATGTATCATTTATTTTATAGGCTGGAATTTGAACTAGTGGCATGAGGATTTTGGTCTCAGCATTTGTGGATTTGTTAGTATTTCTGGAACCATGCTATTTTAAAACCATATGCGAGGCTGATAATGAGAATTGTTTGCTTTCGGAGAGTGTTTATGAGCAGACAAAGTAAACATTGAAAAGCTTATGTAGGAGGAATTGAATGTTTTTCTCAGGTGAAAAGCCCATAGCGTGGAGCAGAGATTGTAAGAACTGCCGATGCTGGAGTCAGAGTTATGGAGCAGGTTTGGTTTTGCATGGCAGACATCCTGGTTGAAGTTATTGCATGAAACATTTTACCATCAGGAAGGAGATAGTTTAGGGCTGTTAAGAAATAGGTTATGTAGTATAAGAATTTTAGATGGAAATTTCCAGGCCAGAAGTGTTTGATTCTAACCCTGAAGAGGTTATTTGAAGCTTAGAAAGTCTAAGCTGAGTTGTGTGACTAATCAAGGAAGAAACTATCAAATTTGTAAGACTAGGAATGGAAAAGAAACAGTTTAAGTTAAATCTATAGATCTGATAGGGAAGCAATCTACCTTTTATTTAAATATTGGAATGTGATGGTGGTGGGGAAAATCGGATTATATTTTTTATTGTGTCTTTCCAAACCTTTTAAATTGTTGTTATATGTAAATAACTTGATGTATTCTACTTTATCTTCATTTGTTTTGCATAATAAATTTTTGTTTTACTGTTAAAACCAAATCTACAGCATTGCATTACTTTGTTTCAATGAAAGACCAGCTTGTTAAGTAAATAAAATCAGAACAAAATATGACCATATCAAGCCACATTTCAGTTTGCAATCAAGGTGTAGAGTTGGATGAATACAGCAGGCCAAGCAGCATCAGAGGAGCAGGAAAGTTGACGTTTCGGGTCTGGACCCTTCTTCAGAAAAG
>NC_063342.1:48000063-48035893 GCF_021869965.1 Rhincodon typus | reverse complement strand
TCTTCTTTTCTGAAGAAGGGTCCAGACCCGAAACGTCAGCTTTCCTGCTCCTCTGATGCTGCTTGGCCTGCTGTGTTCATCCAGCTCTACACCTTGTTATCTCAGATTCTCCAGCATCGGCAGTTCCTACTATCTCTGAATCAGTTTGCAATCTGACTTGTCTGGTAATAACATTACCTTTGCATTCCCTGGAAAGTACTTACTCTGTGATAGATCACCGTAAGTACTAACAAGTTAACTGGACTTCTGAGTATTATGACAGAACAGAAATAGATAATGGAGATCACAAATATATAAAGGTAGACATGAAAATGACAAAATGACCCTTAACCTTTATGGATAAAATACCACCAAATCTCAGAGAGCTCCCATAAAGGTTGTAAGATGGGTCCACAAGGAAGTTGCAGGATATAGGATAATCAATGTTCTTTACCCAAGGAAAGGCTATTGTGAGACAACGAATGGCTATTTTTTGGAAAATAATGACATAAAAGCTGAAATGGAACTGACTGGCTTTTTTGATTTGTGAAGGATACATCTCGTACAACTGAATTAATTGGAGCAATTTTAAACAAATTGGAAATGAGATATAATGTCAGAAAGAAAATTGTGTATGGCTGCTATTGTATCAGCAGCTCAGTGGGAAAGATCTGCTGAGAGATGTTAATAATGCACAAATGACCACAGAGGTATTATTGCTTTTGTTTGTTGTAGGTCAGAGAAAGGGGTAGCAGACCAGAATGATAAACTTGTAGGTCAAATGAAGGGAAAGCAGCTTTCTGCTATTTTGTTGTTAGGCTACAGAAATCCAACAGGTCTGAAGTTAGAATAATAATCCCAACTGGAAGTAATATGTCAAGCAATATTTGAGCAGAATCAGAATGTCAGAGGTAGGTCAGAAAGGAAACCACTACACTGTTGAACCTTTGTAAAACTTGAGGGTAAAGTGGGAACAGTAAACAGGATAGAATTTGTGCGGTATTTTTGGCCTAGAAAGAATAAGCAGAGATAAAGTTATCCATGCAATGCAGAGAGGAAAAAAAAGAAAATAAAATAGTCAACCAATAAGAAAGCGACATATGTCAAACAACTGTTTATGGCTGTTGAGAAGGTAACATTACGCTACTAAAAAAACCCTAATAATTGGAAGATTGTGGAAAGTTCTCAGCGAAATATTGTGTGGCTTGTTTTAGTTATGATAATTTAGGATTTATAACAGCACACTGTGGATACTGTCCAGGAGTTGCTATATTTGTTTATATTAAAATGAGGAACAGATGCTTATTGTTTTTGGATGTGTGAGTATGGGCAAAACTCTACTGATCCAGTGCTCTGAGTAATTATTCAGAGAGCAGCTGCTCCTGAATTCATTGCCAAATATTTTACAGTAAGTAATAATTAAAAAAAAATGTCATGGGGCACATTTCCTTTGGGTTTTAATTTGAGCAAAAAAATCAACATGAGCAAATGCGTGAATGAGATTGGTGGAAAGCAATAACAAATTTTTATGTGTTTTATTACTGCCATTCTGAGTCTTTCACACACCATAAAATGAGTCCAAGCAAGAGATGGGAATTGTATACTGATTGTTAGGGCTTATTAAGCATTCTGGAAAACCTATCCGGATGGAATTGTGCAAAATTACTCAGGTTGTTAATCAAAAATTAAACTGAAAACAGTAGTAATTTGCATGGTGGAAAGATAAGCTAGTATCCCAAATGAAAATTGAAGAGTATTTATAATATCATGCTAACATTTAGATACATTTTTTATTGGTTTCTATTATTTTGAGCTATTTCTAACTCTTTCTTATAAAAGACAGCGTACTTCATTTAGGAGGGTAAACAAAGAATTATGAAGAAAGAATGTAACACTGAACAATTACATGTCAATGTTATTCCATTTGCTTCTGTTTCCTTAGCTTGTCTCCACTGCAATTTACAATTAGACTGTTAGCCTTCCCCTCCCAATTTTTCAAAAGTAGAGGCACAAATTTTAGGATTTTATTACATCTTTATGATTTATAGCAGTAACAGTGCTTGAACTAATCAAATGGCTGACATGTTTCCTGGCTGTGAAGAACACACTGTTCCTTCAAGTCTTCTTCCAAATTAAAACTCAGGCTCTCTATTTTTGCTTAATATTCAACAATTTCCACTTTCTAAAGAAGATCAAACAGAGTGTTTAAAGATAAATGTGGAAAAAATAACTTACCTCGGTATTGTGATATTGCATTCAACTAACCTATATCCTAACTTTGCAGGGCTAAATGTTTTTTGCAGCTGCTGCACTTTGCAGAGATACATCAGAGGCTTTCTTAGTAAAGGTAGGAACATGCTTGAAAAGAAATACACGAGATGGGGATGATGAGGACGTAGCAAAGTTGGGTGAGCTTGCTCTGAACCAGCCTACTTCCTCCATGTGTGTTTGTATTTCCATTATAGTTTCACTAATCTTTAAAAGGGAAAACAACATCAGTCATTCAGCAATTGTGTTGAGAATGACAAACAGTGAGCTTATAGTGCTTGTAGTAGTTACAGCATAATTCAGAATGTAACTTCTGACATATACATATCGTTAGTTAAATGCATAAATTAGTTACTTTGCTCCTCCATGGGCTGCATCAGTCACTTGCTGATAAATTTAACACCGTAAGAGTGTGAAGTTGCTGTACTTACTTCATAATTCACCACAAACAGTAGAAAAGGGTATATGAATTCAAGCATCAATAAGTTTTTAATACCTTGATCATTCACAATTTCTGCCAAACAACTTTTCTGGCTATGAAATTTTAGTTTTGCAGAAAGTCCTTGAGAATTTAATGGAGACTTAAGTCTGAGTGTTTATCATGGAAGTGGCAATTTGAAGTTGGAAATTTTCCAGGCGCTATGATCCCAACTCTATCCTGACAGCTCGATGGAATACTTTTGCAATTTTACAAAGCCGTTCTTTCATTTGACAACTTGCCAGTTGTCAGAAACAACAACCTGGCAGCTCTATTATTTAATAGTGACTCAGCCTTTCTAATCACAGCACAGTCCCCACTCACTTTAGTTAATGCAGATATAACTCAGACTTAAGAATCGCAATGGAGATAACTGCTTTCTTAATCAATCACCCTTTTGGATTCTGCTTGCCTTTAAGCTGTGCTTCATGTCTCTACTCAGTTGGTAGAACTGAGGAATACTTCCAAAATGTGGCCACAATCGAATGTTCTGTAATGCCCACTTTCAGAATCATGGAAACTTCTAGGCAGTAACAATTTGGGTTCCTGACCGTTCCCTTTCTGTACTGCTGGAAGTTGTCAGAGTCAGAAATAGGAGTAGATTTCTAGATTTGCATTCTGACATCCATTTCTTCTCCTGCCTAATTCCACATAGTTCCAAATTGGGATCAAAAAAATCTGGCCCTGAGATTTTCTGCCTTTCTTTTCCCTCCCTCTTTTTTGCTTTTTTTCCACTTTCTGTACATGTTTTGTATTTAATTCATAAATCATGATTTAGACTCTGTTTGCAGAATTTCTTCTGCAGGCTTCAGAAACCAGCTGTCAAGCTGAAATGTGAAACAGAAGCCTACCCTGTACAAGAAACATTCAATGCAATTTTCCCAGGAGCAGACAATTAATAACAAGAAGATGGGCTGATCATCCAATTAAGAACAGCAGATAGACTCTTGAAACGAGAGATCCAGAGGGATTCTTCCTCAAGGCAACGTTAGGTTGCTTCAAATTGGATGTTCTGTCTCCTCAAACATAATAAATTAGAACCAAAAAAAAAGTTGTTGCTGAACCACCAGTGGAGTGGGAGTATCCCACTATAGTATGACCTATGACTGCAGCTGTTGATGCACCAATGCAAACAAAGAGGGTCTTTTTGGAGCATTCTCCCCTCTCCTCTGCCAGTGACCTGCAACTAAGGGAACCACCTTCAGTTAGTTGAACTCGTTCCTGCCACATGATAGAACCTGGAGGCCAACTGTAAATTCATAATTGGCCTTTGTTAACAGATCTTTATAGGCCCTTATCAATTATACACATTTTGTTGGAACAAGTGGCCCTGCTTTTTATTTTTTTATCTCAGTATAATGGCCTGGTGGGTAGAGTGGAGCATAGGGAATGGATATGGAGGCTGCCTGCATGACTTTTAGCTCCTGTCTATTTCTCATCCCCGTTCTGGCAGGGGTTAGATTTCAAACACACGTCTGTGTTTCAGTGAGGATTATTCAGTCCTTTGGAGAGCCTTATTTTCTGCCATGTTAACATCTGCTACATATGCCCTATCCTAGTGCAATGCTGGGTCAGTTGTCAGGTTACCGGTCAGAAACCCACAAAAAAATGAGGCAACTGTCAGCATAATTAATGGAGAGTGTTTTCCCTGACAACAAAATCTAAGCCAGTGTACTTGGTATGAAAATTGAAATAAGCAGGCTAATCAGATTCAGCATTGTTATTAACACTGACCAAAATGTGCTGAATTCAGAAATAATTGAAATTTCTTGTACACCAGAGTACTTTAGGCAACATTTCCATTTCTGACAATGTAGCAAGAAGTAGAGGTGCAGAAGTAATGAAGTGTCAAATAATGCTAAAGAATTGCAAATGCATGTGTAGTGCTGCAGGTTCTTCCCACAAAATTGTTTCATGAGTACTAATGATGAAGAAAATTGATTGGAATTCTAAAAGGCCAGGTAATATTCACATATCTGTGGAGCATATTTTTTTTATTCATTGCTGACAGTCAATATTTCCAACATGAGGTCCATGTTCCTGCACCAAAGTAATGTTATCTTCCCACTCCTCTGTTCAATGCAGTTATCAATTCCTAATTGCTGTTGCAACAGAGAATGGGACTTGCGTTGTAGAGGAGCTATTATGTGAACAGGAGTCGGGGAAGCAGAATGTATGTTACCAACATTCACTGATGGGGGCATAAAATTAATGTCATGTACTGAACTGAGAGGCAATGGGAATGCTAGCATGAATAGAAGGAAAAATGATGGCTGACAGAGGAAGTGACTTGATTTGATTTGATATATTGTAGTCATGTGGACCTAGATACAATGAAAAGCTTTGTTTTGCGAGCAGTACAGGTAGATCATAGCAAACAAGGACATACTGATCATAGGGTAGTTAGACACAGTGAGGCACACAGGTTACAACTGCACTGGAGGTGTGCAAAGCAAGATCAACATTATTTGAAGTTAGAGAGTCCATTCAGCAGTCTAATAATGGCAGGGAAGAAGCTGTTCTTGAATCTGTTGGTGTGTGTGTGTGTGTTCAAGTTTCTGTATCTTCTGCCTGATGGAAGATGTTGTAGGACAGCATTGCCGGGGTAGGAGGGGTCTTTGATGATGTTGGCAGCCTTTCCGCAGCAACGAGAAGTGTAAATGGAATCCATGGATGGGAGCAAAAACAGAAGTTGCTGGAAAAGCTCAGCAGATCTGGCAGCATTTGTGAAGAAAAAAAATCAGAGTTAATTCTGTAGGGCAGGAGCAGGCTGAAAAAATGGGTCTGCCCAGGCAGTCCGGTTTGTGAATTTTTGGAAGGAGGTAGAAGTGAGCGTGTGGGCTGGGTGTCTATCAGCTTGGAGGCAGTGGGGGGATAGAGTTGGGGGGGTGGGGTCACCAAATGTAATGAGGTCAGTTACTGTAGTTGGTACAATGGTGGGGTAATGGCCCAGGAAGGAAGTATCTGAGAGCAGGCGCACAGCATCTGCCAAGTAGAGGTCAGTACGCCAGACTACAACAGTGCACCCTTATCGGCAGGCTTAATAACAGAGTCAGGGTTACATCTAAGTGCCCAGAGTGCAGTCAGTTCCGAGGAGGATAGATTGGATTTGGTGACGGGGGGAAGAGAAATTGAGGTGGCCAATATCACGTCGACAGTTCTCAATGAACAGATTGAGTGCAGGTAGAAGGCCAGAGGGAGAGGTCTAGGTGGAGGGAGAGTGTTGGAACTGGGCGAATATAAAATAAAATGTAACATACTGATTACAGTGTCTCTTGTTCCTTTCTACACAGATGCTGCTTGACATGTTGAGTGTTTCCAGCAATTTCTAGTTTTATTGCTTCATGATTTATTCTTTCATTGTGCGCATAACTGTTTGGAAAACAATTTTTGGATAGACAGATTGCTTACCAAATAAGTACTGCATAGTCAATTCAATCCATTGTTTTAAATAAATATGCCATTAGCTTACGTTATGAGCTGTGTCCCATTACACTTTCCATGTAATTAGTCCCCTTTCCTTTGTCTGCTTATATTAACTGCTGCTTTCATATTATTAACTTTCCTTTGCTGTTGTAATTTTCTGTTAATTTGAGTTTCCTATTTAAAGGTCATTAATATAAGATAATAACTTCAACAAAGAATTCACACAGAGGTTAAAACATGGAACTTGTCTGGACATGGAAAAGTTTGAGCTGAATAAGATAAATGCATTTAAAGTGAAACTCAGAAAGTGCATAAGGAGTAGAAGGACATACATATGGAGTATTTTATATCAAACAACTGAAAACTGGAGGGGTCTGAAGCAGCAGACATTTTTATAACTTAACTTGAATTCATTTGAATGGACTAAAATTAGGAAAAAAATTGGACAATTCATTTAGGTCCTAGACAACAAGGTGCAGAGCTGGAAGAACACAACAGGCCAAGCAGCATCATAGGAGCAGAAAGGCATCGTTTTCTGATGAAAGGTCTCGGCCCGAAACGTCAGCCTTTCTGCTCCTATGATGCTGCTTGGCCTGCTGTGCTCATCCAGCTCTGCACCTTGTTGTCTCGGATTCTCCAGCGTCTGCAGTTCCTACTATCTCATTTAGGTCCTATGTTGGCAAGGTGGAGTTCCAGACTAGCTTGCTTGTGCTTTGTGCATTACTCCATATCACACTAAAAGAAACGTTTGACCCATCTTGATGTGGCTTCACTTGAACTGCACATCCCACAATCCAAAATGTAGAACTATCCAAAAGCCAGTACAGCTTCATTCTCAAGAATACTGGATTTGAGATACTATTTGTATAGCGAAAGGGTTAGATGAGATGAGTCTTGTCTGTAGCATGAATACTAGCAGAAACCAATTGGGCTAGTTGAATGCTGGTGTCTGTGCTGTAAATAATCTTGTCGCTTGATTACCATGAATAGAAAGTAAAATGAATACGTAACAGGAGGCTGTGGGATGATTTTGAGATCACCACAGCACTACAATTAATGAACAGCAATGAGAAATGCTCTGCTCTAGCTCATGATTACAATAGTATCTGGCAAGTATCCTGCAGTGCATCAAAAGAAGTTAGAGAGAAAGGGGCATTTACACTTATATCATTCTTCATTATGGTACAAAACATCCCATTCAAAACTTTCATCTGTAGTCACTATTTAATTGACAAACACCAAGCAATTTTATGCTTACAAATGTCTCACCAAAAGCAAGAAGGTAAACAATCTGTTGATCTCTTTTGTTGATTGAGAGAAGAACATTGGTCAGGGCATTCCTGTCATTTTAAATAGAATCCTTTCAATTCACTAGAACTAAAGAGACTGATTTTAAGCAAACCATCACATCCAAAGGACAACGTCACTAATAATAGAGCACTTTCTCACAACAGTGCATGAGCATTTATTTAGATTTGTGTGCTTAAGTTTTGAAGTTATTTAGATGCAGAAGTGCTGTCAACTGAAGATAAGAACACTGCAATTTGGTATCATAGAAAAGATAATTGCATTTACGTAGCATCTTTCATGACTTCATTACCTCCCAAAATGCTTCACAGCCAATTAATTACTTTCTTGAAACATAGTCACTGCTGTAGTGTATGAAATACTTGCCAAGGAACCAGATTAATATTTTAATACACCTACTTAGTTCCACATTTGCAATTGTTTGGACTTGACCTCCCAATGTAAATCAGAGGATTAAATTATATTTCCCAAAATGCTTTTCATTTAATCTTGGATCAAATTTGTCTGTTTATCTGTCAAACTTGGATTTGGACACCAATGATATACTGAATTAATTGATCATTTTGTGCTGAATTATCAAGCATGAAGTCAGATAATGGTCATGCATAAACAACTATTTATCAGCAATTTTAAAACTTAATGTTACATTTTGGATAAATGAGAACTGGGAAGATGTAAGTAAACATAGTTACAGTTATCTAATGTTTGGAAAACAATTTATGGATAGACAGATTGCTTACCAAATAAGTACTGCATAGTCAATTCAATCCATTGTTTTAAATAATGAGATTATTCCTTTTGAGTTATACCCTTGCTTGTTGACCAACTAATAATATTAGGCAGATTGTCAGTTGAGTACCTCAGGGTCTATGTATGATTTATAAGGTCCCAGAGTTTACAGGAAGTTGACATGACAATACTCATGTCTACAATAAAATAAGTGGGGTGCAAAGAAGATGCTTGCCTACCTTCCAAAAACAAGGAATTATTAAATTATTCAACTCATTAAAGTGGCAATGGAATGAAATTTGTAAGTAGCCTGAGTAATTTTTTTTTAAGGAGATGCTTGGGCCAAATGGGGGAGAATTGAATCTGGGAAGATTTGCACAAAAGGCAAACTAGCACTGTAAAGAACTGTAGAGATAATCTTTTTGAGGAAGTCTTGACAGCAATTGAAACTGCTGCGAGACGTGAGGTGCTTTATATTTTTGGATCCTTGGGCAACTTGCCAAGGTGATAAACTGCAAATGATCATCTAGAATGAAGTCACAGCTCAGAGACCCTGGAGGGATGAGGATCCTTACAGGGGAAGGATCAAAGAAGGAAGTCAAAAGTCACTGTCTGCACAGGAGTTATGTACTTTAGAGAGGGTTCTTTCATTGAGATCAGAAAAAGGAGGGACAGAAGCACAACTGGATAGCAGCACCCTGCTGACAAGCCACACGAGGCAGATGGTTGTGTTGAAGAGGCAAAAGGCTACAGAGACCACCATCAGTGAGGTCATACTAGAAGAAAGGCTGATCAGAGTGCAACACTCTCAGGAAACTGTGATATCACTGTGCGAGATGCTAACTAGACAGATAAGTTCCGATTCCCACCTGACGCTCATGGATTGCAAGTTGACAATAATCTTAAACTCTTATACTTCAGACTCATTCTAAGGAGCAATCAGAGATCTATACGGCATAAGATGCCGGCAAATTTCTGCTTCAACTTCGTCACTGGTGCACTTTTCAGGAAAGTTGGAAACTTCATTGTTTTCATCATGGATGCAGACAGTCAGGCAGAGACAGCAAGATAGTTTTGTGCAGAGGGATTCTCTGAAATAGGTGGAGTCATTGTGCTGAGCCACTAAATGAAGATTCAAATGGCTGGACCGAGCTGGTGACACACTGCAGTGTATCTCCAGCTTGGGTATCCCTGATCATAGTTCTCTGCTGTGACTGTCAGATCATTGTGTTTTCGAAGGGAAGTCCTGGCAGTAGGCCTCAGGCTTGGACTCGGTGGAACTCATAGAGCCTCAGCACCACTCATCTTTTTTCTGCACTGTCTGCTTGACCTCAGTGATAATGCATTGTGTTCCTTGTTTGCACATATGCTGCACGTCGCCTGACTGTTTTGCTCATTCTGGCTGTCCATCAGAACAGCAGTGTCTCAGTGGAGGAAGCCAAAAATATAGATGAGGGACAGATCAATACTGGGGCACTACAAAGTGAGGAGGTGTGGAAAGAAATTATCTAGAGGAGATTAAGTCAGTAACTGCCATGGAAACAATGGATTGATTTTTATTGGGCAGGGTCATCCTCCAGGAGAAAGTAGGAAGAAATTCTTGAGAATTCACACTCAGCTACTGTAAGCTTGAGGTCAGTTCATCAGAAAACAGTTTCAACCAATAATTTTCACTCTGGGAAATAAATGCTGCTGTGATCAACAGGGCCATTAATCATGTCTGACCTATTTTCTTGTAGTTCTGATATCAACCCTTCCCCTCTTTCCCAGAAATAGTGAAGTGATCCTCTTCTCTTCACTCTTCACCCCACTAGCCTCCACATTCAAAAGAACATCTTAACCATTTCCACCACGTCCAAGTGAGATGGCTCTTTATTTTAAGAGTACTGTGTTCACTGCTCAGAATGCAGCCCCCTCTGCATAAATGCAACTGGGTCACTTGATTGCAGAACAGCTCAGCTAAGTCTGCAAGCATGACCCTGAACTTCTGATTACTTGCCATTTTAATCTACTGTCTTGTTTTCATGCTAGAAAGCAGAGTACGTAGGTTTGGAAACACAATGATGAAATGAAATGAAATCGTAATTTGTGGTTTGTGATATGTCACATATTCACAATGTGCCCTCAGATTATGTGGATGTTTTTCCTTTAATCATTGATTGTGAGATGGTAAAAATTGCCACATGCAAACCTCTTGTACTAACTCACACTCTTGCTGTGTCATCACAGTTCAATTTGTATTAACCACTTATTTTTAAATGAATTTATTTATTTACTATGCTGCTGTTTTATAATGACCACTTTAACCTATGAGTGGCATACAGAATCAGAAAGATATTCATTCAATCCTCATACCAGAGAATTAAAAACATGGGTTTAAATATTGAATGAGGGGCTTGTGGGTTTTGGTCAGTGTGTAAGAAGTGGCTTATTAACTTGTCAGCATTTCTGAAGCTCCTTTTTAAAAACCAGTATACGGGAGGGTTCCCAGAACGATGAATGGGATTTTTTGCATTTGTATTTGTTTGCATTATGAGAGTTTACAATTGGACTGCATTAGCTTGCTTACATTTATAAGAGTGACAAATTGAATCTTCTGCTTAGGGTCAACTCAGGGGTTGGTAAGCTTTTACTTTCAGTTTGTAGAAGTCCTGCTTGGTGTTACATTGGAAGTAAGTAAGAGTTTCTTCTGAGGAAAAGAAATAGTTCATAACAGTTAGGAAATAAGTAATCTCAATATTGAGGTTTTAGCTTAAAAGTTCCAACTAGAACGTTTGGTTAGAACACTTAAGGGGTTATTTGAGGCTGCGAAAATCTAAGCTCCGTAATGAACAATCAAGGAAGAAGCTATCAAACTCTCAAGAAGAGGAATTGAAAGAAACAGTTACATTAAACCTATAGATGTGATAGATAGACAAATTCTTTCTGGTATGGCTGACCTGAAAAGTGATGGCTTTAGATTAAATGGGATTGTATTTTACTAAGTCTTTTGAAATTTTTCAAATTGTGTTTATATGCATCATATTCTTTCAACATACAAAAAGAATGTTCTCACATGGTCAAAGTCAGATTAGTCTACCCCAAGGTTGCTGACCTATGCTGCAACAAATGTCAGGCTACCTCAGTCAGATGAAAGGCCCAACTGTTGCCTTCCTTGGGAAACAGGATCTCCTTCCTTTGCTCGATGTCTTGGAGGAGAAGCTGCAGGGAGAGCCAGCTGAACTATGGACTGGAACTGTCTTCTCTGAGACATGCTGCTGAAAAGCAAGTGAAACAACCATTGCGGTTTTCTGGAGGGATAAGGATCAGAATGTTTTGTAGCAGTTGAAGGCACCCATTCAGAGAACCTAAGGATGCTTTTGGTGTATAAGGAGTAAATGCCTGTCCAGGTGCTCTCTAAATATGGCACTTGCAACACTTTTGAGCCCTTGAGGGATTCTGTCTGTCCCTGTCAAATGTTTCATCTTGGTTCTTGCCATTGCATAGATAATTGACTGTTCACCATATTGTCACATGTGACTAGTTCTCTTGACCTGAGTGGATACATCACTCAAGTCCTCCCCACTCCTGACAACCTCATGACTGCCAGAAGATTCTGCCACAATAGTAGGATGGATGACACATTTTTTGTGATTTATCAAATTGAAGAGTAAAGTTGTTATTCTGATCTCTCTCTGTCTTTCTTGAAAAAAAGTTCATTATTTGTGCCCATGAGCAACTCTACATTTTCATCTCTGATATTTTGAAGAAAAGTTTTGAAAAGAAAGTTTATGATTAGTGACAAAAGAACCAACAGGCAGAGAAGAAAGAACTTATTTTGTGTAGCAATTGGTTAGGATCTGGAAAGCATTGACAATATAGTGGATGCAGATTCAATCTTGCCTTTCAAAAGTGCACTAGATAATTACCTGAACAGAAAATAATTGCAGGCTCTGGGGAAAAGTGTGGATAAATGAGGCCAGCTAAGTTACTTTTGCAGAGTTATGCCTTATATACTCAAGAACTAACAACACAAAGTCGATCAGAGTTAAATGAATCTGATGCAGTGTTTATGAATTAGATGTTAACGTGCACTGCACCCACAACTCATCTTGCACAAAGTAAAGCAATTCTGAAATATAAGTGACACAGAAGAGGAATAACACATGTCCATGCTTCATTTTGTGATGTAATGTAACATCAGATAACATTAAGTGAATCTGCCAGGTTTGGTGTTTCAGCTCAACTTGATGAAAACTGGTTCCAGTCACTAAAACCCATCTCCTGCTGTCACACAACATCTTTGCCATCTGTCTGCTGCCTGTGTCAGGCTTTGAGTCCCATCTGTAGCCTTCCTTCCCCACTCTTATCATGGCCATCTGCAGTCAATATGAGTCCCATGTGTATTGTTGACAGCTTGTCTCCTAAGTCTAAACAAGGAATTTTCCCATAGGAGTGAATGTTGATTCAGTTTGTTCATGTTTTAATATTGAGCCAATTCAAATTCTCTAAACTAATTATATATGCCATGCTTGTGTGCCATGAGCAGAAAAATGTCCTTGTGAGGAAAAATGCACTGACAGTAATATATCAACTGTTTCTGTGTGTCATTGTTTTAAATTATAGCTGCTACGAATAAAGGCTCACAAAATAATAAAGAATGTTTAAAAAGATACTTTAAAATTTTGATATGCCTATCCAATCTGTCTAATTTCCAAAGTACCTAGATATTTTACAACATCTATCAACTAACTACCAACTCACACCTTCCAACTTGACTGACAAGTATAGGGTGTACACGAATTAAAATAGAAATTGTGTTGTTTCCTCTGTGCCTGTACTGCCTAAGCATGTACTTCTGACTTGATAAATGTGTTTTAGGCGTGATACGAGTTTCTCACCACAGGCAAATGCAGAATTCCTACAAATGCTTGCTGGAGTATATTGTGCAGACGGTTGAGAAAGTTTCTTTTCAAGAAAAAAAGTGTTTTGTATGTGACTGCCTTGAGGGCTGGCAAAGCAGGAATGTTCCACACCGTCCGACAGTGAAATCTATGGCCTTCCTCAGTCCCCTTCATCTGCCTTCCCTCTCCCCAGCACCAAGATTCCCATAACTTCCTTATTTTCATGCTGACATCTGGTCTTGTGGATCCTTCAGGACCCAAAGCTGCAATATTGTCCAGAGGTCAAACATTGATTCCCATTGCAATCAGACAGATTTATTGATGGATGATACTGGTATCTGGTCATTAAATTGGTTCAGACCAAACTCCATGAACTTGACACATGCCCTGCTATCCAGTTACCATTATGCTGAACTTTTTCTCTGAATAAAATTGATCTGAAGTTTAACAACAAACCATGCTATTTTGAGAACACAACTAATGTGTTTTGCTCTACTAATTTGTTCCACCATTTAATGATTCTCTGGTTTAGCAATGCCTTATCCATAATATCTTTGCTTAACAAAAATAGCTTTAAAAATGACAACTGATTTAACATTGGTTGATATTTTTTGGAAGAACATGCAAACCTCCACCAACCCTTGCTGTATAGAAGACTTTCAATTTTAACTCCTGAGATGGCCTGGTTCTAATTTTCAGATTGTGCTCCTAAATCCGAGAATCTCCAAGCAGCAAAAATTGTTTCTAATAACATCATCTATTCCCTTAATATCTCAAATCATAACTTAACTGTTTAACTTCCAAGGGAAATTATGCTATTTTGCGTAATATCTCTTTCTAATGTAAACTTTGGAGTCTGGGTATAATTTTAGCAAATATATGCCACCCTCTTTTAAAGCCTAGATCCCATCCTAAATTGTGGTGCCAGAAACCACTCAAAAATGTCTCGGGAAAGTCTTTTCAGGATTTTGTACTATTGTAGCAAAATTTCTACTACTTTGGATTCTTATCTTGTTGATAAGAAAGCAGTACTCCATAACTATTTTTAATTACAAGCCCATTTGCATTGCCACTATGCCACCATCTCTATAAATATATCTTTGTAATTTTATTTCTCCATCTACACTGCTATCATTGTTTCATTGGCAAATTCAGACTTGTGGTTTTCTATCTCAACGTTCAATTTGTTAATAAATGTGGTGAATAATTGAGGCCCCAAAACAAATTCTTGCAGAACCCCATTAGTCATATCCTGCCAGCTTGAGTAATTGCCTATTATTCTTACATTCTGTATCCTGCCATTCAACCAATTATCCAATCTTGTGAGTAATTTGACTTTAATTATACAGAATTCACTTTTATCTCTAGTCTCTAAAGAGCAAATTTATCAAATGCTCTCGAACATTCATAGATATTCAACTGTCCCTTATTCTAAAAAATAATCTTCACAACATCAATTTAGGTTGCCAGGAATTATCTACCATTTACAAATCAACACAGTTTCTATCTAATTGACAGCACATTTTAAAGGTGTATAGTTGTTCTATTCTGAATTATAGACTCTACTGTTTTCCCAACAAATGTTGTTGGGTAATTGGCCAATAATTCCAGAATTACATCTCTCATTGTTTGTCTGTAATGAAGTGAACTGTGCAATTTTCCACTCTGAAGGAAAGTTTGAAATATTAGGAGAACTTTGGAACGTAGGACACTGCAATGCTTTCACCTACTTCTTTTAAAATCCATGAATGGACACTCTCGGCTCCTGCAAAGTTGTTGCCAATTATTGGCATTATTATCATCATTATTGTTATTTTGTTCATATTAATTATCCTGAACGCTGATTCATTATTATTTTCCTTGCGATATTCTCTTTTTGACTTTTCTCTGCTCTTCAGCATTCACTTCTTTCCACCAAATCAGAGTGACAGCAATGCATACCATTGAGAAGATGCACTGTAGCAACTCATCAACAGTCTTCTGAGCACCTTCCAATCCGATGACCTCCACGACCTAGGAGGACAAGAGCAGCAAATGCTTAGAAATACCAATGCCTGCAAGTTCCCTCTCAAGTCAAGCACAATCCTGACTTGGAACAATATTGCTGTTCCTTTACTTGACTGATAGGACAATACTTGGTCGAGTTAGATTTGTCCTTTTTTTTTAATGGAAGGCATACCTGGGCAATTTTTGTGTTGCTACATAAATGCTAATGTTGTATCTACACTGGAACAGCTTGGCTTGGGGCTAACTCTAGAGCACAAGTCCTCAGGATCAGAATTTTATCAGGGTCCAGAGCATTTTCAGTATACAGTGTCTTCAGCCATTCCTTGATATCACCCGGAATTAATTGAATTGAGGAATGACGTCTATGATACTGGGGACTTCGGGAGGCGGTCAAGATGTATCATCCATTCAGCAGTCTGGCTGAAGATGAACACAAATACCACATCATTGTCTTTGCACTGACGTGGTGGGCAATCTCATCATTGAGAATAGGAATATTTGTGAAGTCTCCACCCTTGCTAAGTTGTTTAATTGTCCGTTGCCATTGATGACTGGATGTGACAGGACTGTGGAGCTTAGATCTGATGTGTTGGTTGTGCCATCACTTAGCCCTGTAAGTTGCATGCTGCTTCCACTGTTTGGCGTACAAGAAATCCTGTATTGTTGCTTGATCAGGTTGACATCTCATTTTTAGAGTATTCCTGGTGCTACTGTTGGCATGACCTCCTGCACTCTTCTTTGAATCAGGATTGTCCAGTGTTGGCAATGGTAGAGTAGGGCGTAATCTGGAAATGAGTTTGCAGATTGTAGTTGAATCCAGTTCTGCTGATGCTGGTCCAGAATGCCTCATGGATGCCCAATTTTGGATTTCTAGATCTGTTTGATATCTGTCATTCACCATGGTAGTAGTGCCATACAGTATGATGGAGGGTGTTCTCAATGTGAAAATGGAACTTTGTCTTCGCAAGGATTAAGCAGTTACCACTCCTATTGGACTCATGCAAATGTGACAGACAGACAGATTGCTAAGGATCAGCTAAGGGGAAGTGATAGATTGTAAACTTTCTGCCTACATTTGACTTGATGCCATGAAATTTCATGGGGTTTTGAGTCAATATTGAGAAATTCCAGGGGATTTCCTTCCCAACTCGATAACACTGTGCTTCCACATTTGATGTGACTGTCCTACCAGAAGGTCATGCCCAGGGATGGTGATCATGATGTGTTGGAGATAGCCATATGCACAGAAACATACTTTCACAGAAGATGTCAGATTTTAGTTTGACTAGTCTGTAGGATAGCTCTCTTTTATACAAGCCTCCAGGTATTGGTAAAGATGCTTTTGCAGGGTGGACAAGGTTGTGTTTGCTGTAGTCATTTCTGGGTGGCCCATCCAGTTGCTTTCCTTAAATCTCGAATCTCATTTCATAAAACTGATGTTGAACATCATAAAATGATCTCTTTGAGATAATATTCATGCACAGACTATTACCTGAGTCAAGCTGCTCTTTACTCATTACTAAATGCAATATGACATGCCACCTTGTTGGTTCTGGTACATACTGCTGCAGAAAGCTACCTGAAAGTCATCTGGGTCAAGGGGATTGGATCCAGCAGGAAAAAGGGGTAGTGTTGTACCTGGCAGAGGTGGAGGGGGCTTTGGGATCCCATGGTGGGGGTGGTTGTCCTGCAGCAGGGCAGGGTGTATTGTGCAGGAGAGAGGGTTAACATATCTGCTAGTGATGAAGGAAGTAGGGGGAGGAGGCATCAGGGTGTGGGAGGTTGGCTATGGACAGAGGGACCAGGAGGAGAGGGATTGTTGGGTCCTCAGGTGTGTGTCCTCAGGGGGAGGGGATAATCTCCAGTTCTGAGAGAAAATCGTGGCTATTGGGTCTTGTTGGGGGGAGGGTGGTGCAAGTTGGGGGTTTGCCAGTTCCAACAGTGCACAAGAGGGCCATGTTAGGGTCTACGGAATTTGAGGGATTTGGTGGAGATTTACTTAGGGGACTGCTAGTTGGCAAATCAGTTTAATGGTTACCAAGGAGTTAGATTAGGCCTTTAATTGTCTACCTTTTCCTGGTTAACCATTAACCTAAATGCAACAAAATTCTCAGAATTCTCTGATTAAGTTGAAACTTGATCAGAATCCCAGGCACAGTGGAATTAATCATTAGACTCCTTTGGGGTCTGCTATTTTGCGGGTCCTACAGAGTCCCAACGTGTAACTTTTAACTGCGTGTTGCAAACACAGTTTGGATCTGATCATTAGAAAAATCTTGCCGAAATCTCCACTGCCACCAAAGTGATTGTATCCTCTGGCTACATTCTTATGCCTTCTCCGATACTGCTATTTTAACTAATGTATTTAATTGCCGGTCCTGATCATCTTGTATTGACATAATGGAGATCTTGTCTCTTGGGCACAAGTTCAGTTTTAGCAATGTTTGTGATTCTGCTTGAAAAATCGTATCTTAAAATCTGTCAACAGCTTTGCTGCACCTGAACACTGAACACTGTTTGGCCTGAGCTCTAACCATTTTCTTGACTTTTCTTCCTTTTGAATTGAGCTTTTGATCGCCTGGTTTGCCGTAAAAATATTTACCTCTATAAAACCCATTTTGCTCTATCAGCAAATTATAAGATATAGATCTACTTCAGTGCAGTAGACTATAATTTTCAATTGGATGAAATACTCGTTTTGTTAAGATTTTTTTTAAAGCATTCACCAATTTTTTTGTACTTTAGTCGAATGTATTTCTCATCCATAATATTTTCCAATCCAATAGATAGAAATATTGCAATTTTAATAACTGAAAATAATTCAGATATTTTAAAATATAGCTTTTAATTTCAAGAATTCAACTTTTATCTGTTGGAAAATATAAGATTCAGGTTGAGAAATTGGTTAAAAAAAATGACAACACTGATGTAAATGCAATTCAAACAACTTTGCTTTAATTAATTTATATTTGTCTTCCAAGGTCAAATTTGATAATGAGAACAATAACCTTAAACCATAAATGAACCCTCTCTGAGCTTTAATGGAGCCATATGGTCTGGAGGAAGGGTTGTAGATAACATTAGTAGTATATATCATTCATATGGTTAGAAAATAAAGTGTTGTTTTGAAAGTATAAATAAAATTGTTCACATTTATGTTTGAACCATGACAGAGAATACCATGTTGTCGTGGAATTGAATAAAGAGACAGAAAGTCCTTTTTGCGTAATTTATCTATGTATTTTTACTGATAGAATCAAGCAGTTCAGTTTGGGAACAGAGAGACATTTACAAATTTGGCCTTGTATAGGCTGCAACACATTCAGTTGTAAGTACCATGAAAAATTTAGTAAGAAAATACTAATTTTATCATGCTGAATGCAGAAGGGGCTCTACTCAGTTTGGATTTTATGAGCGAAGAAAAGAACAGCTGAAAGTTTTGGTTTAGTTTGCAGCTAGTGGAGGGAGGTCTGCTGTATGCCTCCCAAGACCTTGTGATTGAAGCAATCAGCTTGAATGGTTTGGAAAGAGCTGCATAGGAACAGTGAGAGCAGACTGTGGAAAAACACAGTCTATGCTTGCCAAAAGCCAAGAGGCATCTTTGAAGACTACAGGTTTGTTCAATGCTTCAAGAAATTGGGAATTACTTAGTTAATCATTTAATGGAAGAATCCCCATAAATCTTGTACCTTGGAGAAAGCTGAAAAACCAAGGATAAATAAAGTTAATTCCAGATGATAGTTAGACCAAGCCAGGGAAAAGTGAATAATCTTCTAAATTTCATAAGCGAGGGGATCCCTTTTGGAGCGGAGGCATGCAAAGATTAGAATTAAGTTCACAGCAAAACTCTTGATACTCTGTAGTGTTAAGTTGGTGGTGTTACTTAATTTCCCATTAAATACAATAATATTTTTTAATTAAATTTTTAACATTTTATTCAATCCATGAAAACATGGTATTCTCTGTCATGGTTCAAATATAAATATGAACAATTTTATTTATACTTTCAAAACAACACTTTATTTTCTAACCATATGAATGATATATACTACTAATGTTATCTACAAGCCTTCCTCCAGACCATATGGCTCCATTACAAGCTCAGAGAGGGATCATTAAAGACACAAAACCTCATGGTGGGTGTAATTCTGTCAATTAATTGTTTAGGGTTCATATTTCTTCTTTAAATGTTAATGATCTTTTATATAATCCTAACACTATTTCATAAAGTCTGGTCCTGTATGCAGCTTAGAATCTGCGCAAATTCCTGCACGGGAAAGTTAAAAGGAGAATCAGATTCTCTACTTAATCCAATAAGCATGTATCGTTGAACACAGATGCAGGTTTTATGTTCTAAATCATGCAAATGTGTTTGTTTCAGGCAAGAAAGTGAGACTTATTCAACTCACTTTTTCTTCAAAAAAAATTGCCTTGTACAAATATGTACATTGAAGTTTGTACAATGTACAATCTTGGCAGTCATTTGAATGAGGATGGAAATACTTATTATTGTACCAGCCCTTGGTGGTTAACAGAATTCATACACAGTGTATATAGCCTGAAGCATTTTCCAAGATTTCTAAAAGCTGTTACAGCTATCATAGTAAAATTGCTGCTGTGGCGTTGAAAATGTTTAAAGTGCAATCTTTGAAATTATTTCTTAACAGTTTTGAGCTTTGTAAAAGCTGCTTCCTCAAATCAAACTTTAAACTTTTTCATTAGAAATTAATTGTTTTCTTTATAATTAGCATTACAAAACCAACCAACTTCTGTGGTTACGAAAGCAGGCCAGAATTCTGTAGCACGTGACTCACCCATATCTCCCAATGTCTGTCCATCATCTAAAAGGCACAAATCAGGAATATGATAGAATACTGAGATAACACAGTGTGGAGCTGGAGGAGCACAGCAGGCCAGGCAGCATCAGAGGAGCAGGAAAGCAGGAGCAGGACCCTTCTTCAGAAATGAAGTGTCCCGACCCGAAACATCAACTTTCTGGCTCCTCTGATGCTGCCTGGCCTATTGTGCTTCTTCAGCTCGACAGTGAGTTGTCTCTGACTCCAACATCGGCAGTTCTTACTATCTCTATATGATAGAATACTCTCCAGTTGCCTGAATGTGTACAGCTATGACAACAGTCAAGAAGCTTGGCACCAAGAAAATAATCGCTTGATTGACATATCATTCATTATTTTCAACATTCACTGCCCTCTCTATTGAACACTGTGGCAACAATGTGTACAATCTACAAGATATACTACAGTAACTCACCAAGACTCCTCCTAAAGCACCTTCCAAATCCAGGACTTCTACCACCTAGAAGGACAAGGGAAACAGATGCATGGGAACATCATCACCTGCAAGCATCCCTTCTAGCCACATACCCATTTGACTTGGAATTATATTACTGTTCCTTCACCATATCTCATTCAAAATCATGTAACTCTTCCTAACAGCACTGGAGGGTACTACTCCCCAAGAACTGCAGCAGTTCAAGAAGGCAGTTCTACCATCCTCACCAGTGCAATTAGGTTCTGGTGATAATTGTTGGTTGAACCAGTGACACGTGTTCCCTAAATTAATAAAAATATATAGACAATCTGAAATTGAAATCACTGATTTCACAATGTAATATAAAAGACATGTTTAGTAGAAGAAAATAGAAAATATTGTCAAATCATAGAATTTCAACACCAAGACTCTTCACTTTGTATGGTCCTATGTATTCAAAAATAACTAAGATAGTCATTTATGGTTAATAGCATGCGGCATAAGTGGAAGCTGGTAAACCTATTCTTAATTTTTGTTATGTGACCATATTCTGACAGGTGCACGAGCATTAAAATAATCCACCAGCAATAAAATGACCTTATATAGAGGAGGTCATTGCACTAAAAATTTCCTTTCTGTCAATCCTGTTGTTCGAAAAAAGTGAAAGATTGTTTGATGGCAAATTAAAAACCTGTGCTATATTAGTATCTATCATCTATATCTTGCTTGACATCAGACTATTATGAGTATTAATTAGCATAGCATCACTTCCAAGGTGTCATTGGTAATATGGTTCCAAAGTCAAAATTGTTCCTTGTACTTTAATTACTATGCACTCTGTTCCTGACAAACTCAGTGACTCGAAACACCACAGTAAAATACTGTGAGCTGTGATCTTACTGTTGTAATGATCACATCAAAACATTGATATGTTGTTAATTAAATTATTTCCAAGGAAAACCTAAACATATTTTGACTGCATGGGAAACTGTTACGCATGCACTCATGACAATATTTTAAGTGAAATATAACTGTTCCGATCTTAAACTGACTATGTCATAATTCATTTACTACAATAAATTGGGTTTGTTGGAGAGGATGGGGAGACAATGCTAAAATTGCTCTATATCAATGCACAGTCTATGATCTGATATAAATGTACTAACTTGATCATACAGCAAACAGTGAGCTTTTGAGTTGCATGTATATGGTCATATTATCGAAAAGAGGACAAAATTTAATCCGGAGTACAATATATTTCATTTACAAAAATGCATAAATTTGATTGCTTAAGAATTTAAGTAATGGCGAGGATGAAGATTCAACGCTACTATATAAAATTTAGAAAGGAATCTGAGTTTTTACAACTGGAAGCAACTTGAATTGAATATTGTCTATTCAAAACAAGTTTTACTACTATTGATCATTATATTGCCATCTTATTGGATGCTGAAAGTAAACAGCTGTATTCCTCAAATTTTTGTCAATTTAATGCAAATCTGCATTTTATTACTTGTTTTAGGAATGTCATTTGAAATATAAACTATCAAATGTTTTCATTCTGGATTTACCTGAAACAGGCCTTGCCGAAAGCTGTTTATTGGTTGATTGATTAATTGATATCCTGAAAATTAGCATTGATTTTTCACTCTATTCAATCTGCTGCGATTATAGTCATTAATCCTTTGGTGAAGTTGACACAGACTCGAGAGCACTGTTGTTGATATCAGAATGGAACACTGTCATTCCTCAACTTCTACAGTGTATATCAGTTTAAAGAAAAATCCAGTGGAAGATTGGAGGGAAAATTAAGATGAATGTGTTGGAATGCTATTGGTCAAAGAATTTTATATTTAAGGCATGCAATGTGATTGAATTCAAATTGGTTAGATATAGAATAAAGCTCCCTTTACTCTGCTGAATAACCACCCAGAAGGATATTCCCAGCTGCAGGCGTGCAACCTTTTGCATTTGCATCAATTCAGAGTGTGATTGACCATTGTGACAGATTTAGAGTGCTATTGCATGCTTACTAAGAATTTGATTGTGACAGGCAAACTCATTTCATGAATCTTGAACAGCTAACAGATGGATGAACCCCATCTCCTTGAACTAGATGAAAAATCCACATCCAACAGCCTCAAGGTGAGATATAGATAACACAGTGTGGAGCTAGAGGAACATAGCAGGTCAGACAGCATCAGAGGAGTAGGAAAGTTGATGTTTCTGGTCAGGACCCTTCTTCAGAAATCTCAAGGTCATGTGTTTAACCCACTGCACTTTATGCAACGTATTTCATGCGGCCATAATCAGGAAACTTGTTGGCAGAATTAAGTACTCATAATGTCGTCAGAGGTTCATCTCTCACATTTCATAGCACAACTCATTGCGAGCTTTGTAACGTTGTCCAATGCTCATGCACCTCAACTGTCCTGCAAAAATGACCAACATGAGAATATAACATATAGATGGATTTTTTTTTGTTTAATTGAGAAAGTCACCCTGCAGTTTTTTGGACACAAGGAGCCCAACAACTGAACTATATTCTGATAAACATTGTTGTAGTTTAATGGATTTTTCACTCTTGTCTAGCAGCAATACAGTCAGAGACAGGTGACAATTATTGGTCCAGTGAGTTATATCCATATCCGTATTTGAAGCAGCTGCTTTAAAGTAATTCACTATTATGTGGATCTACAAATAAATATTATTAATCATCACATGACTTGTCCAATTGGCCTCATGGAGTGAGTGTATTGGACAATACTAAATTAGAATCATGCTTCAGTGTTTTGCAGTTTGAGCATTTTGGATTTCAATCCTAAGGGAAACACAAGCAGAAGAGAGTGTAAAGGGGGAAATCCATTGTATTTTTGACTTCCTCATGGCCTATTTTTATGGCATAATTTGTTTCTTTAAAAAAAACTTCTGTGAGTGAATGCTGTACTGATTTCTTTTGTGCCAAATGTACACCTGGAAATATGATTTAGTTTCAGTTAAGACAAATCCAGAGTGAAATGGTGCTAACAGAGTGATTACTGCAGCTGGCACATATTGCAGTGCCAGTTTGCATCATTACTGTATGTATCAAAAGCTTCAGTCAAGATAGTATTAGACCGAAGGTGCGTTTAAAAAAAAAATGAAATGTTTTGTTCTCTATCCATTGACTCCATTCACTCATGGCAGTTAAGAAACCAATTTTATCTGCTGCTATATGCTCCAGGGTAGTCTGCATTGCTCTGATGCCATCAACCATAACTATAAAGGAAGAAATTGATTTAGTACCTTTACACATCCTCATCTAAAAGGCAATGAGTTACAATTGAAGTTTGTCTGCTGTTTTGTAAGTAACTGTAGTGGAAGTTTTGTGTGCAGCAAAATACAATGAGATGAATGATCTGTCAGGCTTTGTGGAATGACAGGTAAATGCTTTCCTGGAGAGGTGCAGTGAGTTTGATTAGTGCCTTTAAACAGAATAAACAGACTGGACAATATCCTCAATGCAACACTGCTGCACCAGGCAAGACTTGCATTCAATGCTTTCCACTCCCTGTACATGCTGGAGGACTGCAAAGCCTTCACTCTGCCACATTGTACGCAAACTGTTCATGACCCTTTGGAAGGAAAATATAGTCTCCATATTGGGCATTTGGAGAATCTACTTGTGTGAATTTCTTTGAAGCTCAGTTTGAAGACTTAACCATAACAATGGATTTCTGACCGTAATATTAAAGGGTCAAGTGAGAGGGAAGGTTGACTTTGGGGCAATTTCTTCCAATTGAAGATGGTCAGGTTGCTTGATGCAAAATAGTATAATGGTGCCATCAGCTGGGTAAATATAATACTACAACAGCAGAAATAAGCATGTGTGTGTATTTGATGTTCAGGATTGTGAAAATGTAATATACTTGAGAAAGTCCTCCAGTCTCCCCAACATTTGTTGGATACAGCATCAATGTTATTGTGCAAGTGGAAATACCACTTTAGCACAGTTCAACAGCATTGTGAGAACAGCAAAAGATCCCAAGTTTATCTCTGCTTGCACAACACACCGGTTAAAAATAAAACAAACCTGAGGGTGGATACCCTGAGGGAATATAGCCCATTGTTGTTGGTACATTTTCTAGATTATGGTGTGTGTGTTGGATGGAATAATGTTTGAAAGTAAAATAACAATGGACTGGCGGGTAACGCTAATAGTCTTTTTAAAAGTGTTTCATTTTTATGTCATCTTTTCATAATTTTATTTGTGTTTGAAGAAGTCCTATCTTGTGTAATCCTCTCGTTTTATTACCCACTTTTAAGAATCTGAAAGAAAATATTTGATATTTCATTTAATTGCTTCAAAAACAATGTTTTTGAGATTAATGGGTAATGTCAGGTTGAAATGTTTTCAGTTAGAGACAACAAAACTGCAAATGCTGGAATCCAGGTAGTCAAACAGGAGGCTGGAAGAACACAGCAAGCCAGGCAGTATATGGAGGAAAGGAGCAGTCAATGTTTCGAGTATTACCCTTCTTCAGGACTTTTTAAACACCCTGTCTATATGAGATGCAAACTTCAATTAATTATATATCAGCACCCTAGGTCCCTCTGTTCTACAAAACCACCCAAGGCTCTACCATTAATTGTATAAGTCCAATCCTTGTTTGTTGTACCAAAATGCATTTATCCAGATTAAACTCCATCTGCCATTTTTCAGCCCATTGACCCATTTGATCAAGATCCCTTTGTAATCTTAGACTGTCTACTATCCCACCAATTTTGATGTCGTCCGTAAGGTTCCTAACCATGCCTTCAATATTCTCATCCAAATTATTTATATAAATAACAAACAAAAGAGGACCCAGAACGGATCTCTGTGGAACACCGCTGGTGACAGGCCTCCAGCCCGAGAAACAATCCTCCACCACCATTCTCCGTCTTCTGCTGTTAAGCCAATATATATCCAATTTGCAAGCTCACCCTGAATTTCATGTGACCTAACTTTACTAATTAGTCTACCATGTGGAACTTTGAAGGCTTCGCCAAAGTCCAAGAAAACAATATCTACTGCTCTGCCCTCATCAATATTTTTGGTAATTTCCTCAAAAAAGAAACTCAATCGAGTTTGTGAGACATGATTTTCCTTGCGTAAAACTACTGCCTAATGTAAGAATCATTCCTCATGTCTAATAACTGATTGCCTCTTCCATATTCCTCAAAGAGACTATCCCCTTCAACCATTCCAAAAACTGAATCTTTATTTGATAGAGGAATAGACACCAGAGGCTTTTGAACAATCTTCGTACCTTTCCTGACAGTCACCCATCTATCTGACTGATCCTGCTGTGTAATAAACTTCTCTAAATCTAGTAGCCATCTCACTCTGTACCTCATATATGCCTTTAGTAACATTTATGCCTAAAAAAAGGAACTTCCAATAACCTTTCATTACCAACAGAAAATAATCATACTGTACAGAAAAAGACCCTTTGGCCCAACTTGTCCATGCCAACCAAATTTCCTAAATTGAACTAGTCCCATTTGGCTGTGTTTGGCCCATATCCCTCAAATTTCCTTTCCATATATCATCAAAATATCTTTTAAATGTTGTAATTGTACTCACTTCTACCACTTCCTTGGCAGCTTGTTCCATAATATGCGCCATTGTCTGTGTCAAAAAAGTTGCCCCTTCAGTCCCTTTTGTACCTTTCCTCTCTCACCTTAAACCTATGCTGTCTAGTTTTGGACTCCTTACCCTGGAGAAAAGACCTTGGCTATTCAACTTTTCTATGCTGCTCATGTCTTTATGGCTGTAGGGAAAAACATCCCAGCTTCTCCAGCCTCTCCTTATAACTCAAGCCCTCCAGTCTCAGTAACATCCTGGTATATCTTTTTTTGCACCCATTCCAGTTTAATGACATTGCTCCTATAGCAGGACGACTAGAATTATACACTCTACTCCATATGTGGCCTTACCAATGTCTTGCACAGCTGTAACATGGTGTCCAAACTCCTTTATTCAATGCTCTGACTGCTGAAAGCAAGAGTACCAAATGCCCTCTTCACCACCCTATCTACTTGTGATGACACTATTGTAATTGCACCACTAGGTCTCGCTGTTCAACGACATTCCCCAGGGTTCTACCGTTAACTGTGTAAGCCCTGCCTTGGCTTGTCTTACTGAAATGCAACACCTCACATTTATCTAAATTAAACTCCATCTGCCATTCCTCTCCCACTGGCCCAGGTGATCAAGACACCATTTTACTCTTTGATTACCTTCCCTATTATAACACCAATTTTGGTGTAATCTGCAAATTTACTAACTATTCCTCCTATAATCTGCAAAATGCTGGCATGTTCTAAAAATCTGGGGATTTTACTATTGTATATGATACTAAAATGTATACCTTGGTGAGATATGGGGGCACAGTGGTTCAGTGGTTAGCACTGCTGCCTCACAGCACCAAGGACCCGGGTTTGATACAACCCTTAGGTGACTGTGTGGAGTTTGAACATTCTCCCCTTGTCTGCGTGGGTCTCCTCCAAGTTCTCTGATTTCCTCGCACAATACAAAGATGTGCAGGATGAGTGGATTGGCCATGCTGAATTGCCCTAAAGGAATGTGCAGGCCAGGTGGGTTAGCCATGGGAAATGCAGGGTAGAGTGGTGGGTCTTGGTAGAATATTTTTAAGAGGGGCAGTGTGCACACGATGGGCTGACTGGCCTGCTTCCACACTGTGGGGATTCTATTCTATGAAATAAATTTGTACAAAGAAATCAACATTTTTGGCAACCTCTCCAAGCTGCTGGCATGTTTTTTTTAAAGTTTGTAGTACATGTTACTAAAATGCTTAACTCAGTTAATGTAGCAACTTTGCAGATGAAAATAAAATGTTCGAGCAAACATCCCCAAAATGCTGTAGTATTCTTAAAATCTGTTCTTCCATATACCACTATATGCCACTGCCTATGTAGCCTACAATTCCAGTGTTAAATAGACAGACAATGCACATATGATTCTAAGTAGTCATCAATCGTCCAAAAGGTTGGGTAAAGTTATAAGAAAATCTGGAGGAAAAAATGTTGGCTCAATAAAAGAGAAATGAATACCACTATTCAGATTGCTTTCAGGGGTATGGGGAAACTTAAATTCAAGGAATTTAAAGTCCTTCTCCAGTATTGAAAGAAAAATTGAACAGTGCAATTTTTTTAAAGCTTTTTTTTCTAACTGGAGTCCAGTCCCCTTTTCTCATTAAATATTGACTGTGGATAAATACCTCTTTGGAATAGCTTCACACTGTTCAGTATGCTGTGGTTAGAAAGCAATATTTCCAGCATTTAACCTTATTTAATTATGTGACTTTTCATCTTTGTTTCTTAACCTTAGTTCAAGGATGTATTATGCATGTTATTTGTGTATCATTAAATATACAAAAAAATTATAAATGTCTTCATCATGAATTACTCCATTCGGCCACAACTATTGAGATATTTTTACTCTGATTGTAAATATCAGGAAAATAAATTTGCTGCACATGATTTATTGTTGTTAGCAGATGCAAAAAGATTAGATCTGAGAGTTGTTGATGTGTATTGTGCACTAATATCTCTACCACTGCGCCTGAACTAAATCAAGAAGCAGTAACTAAAGTACGATGATCATGATTTTTAAAAACCTGAACGTTAAAAGTGCAACAAAACTTGAAAGAAAGCCTGAAAATCCACAGTATTGAGTTGTTGTTAAAGAATTCATTAGTGAATTATTTATATTTGTTCACAATATTATGGGGATTACTAGTTACGCCAACATTTATTTTCCACCCTTAATTGTCTTTAAAAAAAGACTGTGGTGGCCTTCTTAAATAACTGCAGTCCATGGCAGCTTGGTATTTCCACAATACTGTAAGGAAGGTAGATTCAGGATTTTGAGCCAGTGACAGTGAAGGAACAGCGATATCCTACAAGTCTGGATAGTCTGTGAGTTGGAGGAGAACTAGCTGATGGTGGTGACCTGTGCATCTACTACCTTTGGCCATTTAGATAGTAGAGGTTATGAATTTGGAAGTTGCTGTTGAAAGAGCCATGGTGAATTTCTGTCCCTCTCAGATGGTACACAATGTTGCCACTGAGTTTTGGCAGTGGAGGGAGTAAACGTTGAAGTCCTTGAATGAGAATACAAATCAAAAGGGTTACTTCGTCGTGCATGGTATCAAACTTTTGGAGTGTTGTTGGAGCTTCACTTGTCTAGCCAAGTGGACAGTATTCCATCACACTTCTGACTTGTGTCTTGTACATGGAGAATAGGCTTTAGGGAATCAGTAGGTTAGTCAATCACCACCAAATTCCAAGCCTCTGCGGTGGTCTTGAAAACATAATATTTACATGGCTGGTCTAGTTAAGATTTTGATCAATGGTACCATGATGATATGCATGGTGGGAAATGCAGCTATGAATGAATGCCAGGGAGAAATGGTTGAATTCTGTATCATTGGAGATCGTCATCACCTCCCAATTCTGTCACATGAATGTTCCTGGCCGCTGATCAAGCCTGGATGTTGTGAATGTCTTACTATATATGAGCACGGCTGCTTCTGTGTCTGAGAAGGTGTGAATGTTTTAAAAGGTAATAGATATAAAAGGTTTAATCTATGCACTAGCCTACTCTGATATATAATGCAGCCAGGTGGTACATCAGGTAGTTGGAGACAGTTCAGACATATAGCAATTGGATTCTGACTGAGTTTCCTTGTGGAGATAAATGGGACTTAACTGTGGCTTGTCCTTAATAATTATTATGCATCATTGTTAATGTAATCTGTATATAAGTACTACAGTGAATTTTTAAAAATTTATTCATTGGATGAGAGTTTTGTTAGACCAGCATTTAGTGCCCCTAGGGCAGTTAAGTCACAACAGTATTGCTGCAGTCTGGAGAGACATGTAGTCTAGGCCAGGTAAAGATTACAGATTTCCTTCCCAAAACTGGCATTGGTACACCAAATGGGATTTTACCACAATTAACATCAGTCACACAGCCATTATTAGGCCAACCTTTTAATTATAGGGGTCAAATTTCAGCATTTTCAATGGCAGAATTTGAACCCATGTCCCTAGGATATCTAGATTACTAATCCAGTGACATCACCAGAATACCACCGCCTCTCCTAATTTATCTTGTTAACTAAGGTAAGTGCTTTATTTGTGGTATTTCTTTCATCAAAAATCTTCCAGAAAGCTCTGAAAGGAGCCGAGGAAGATTTGGACCTCGGGCTCTAACCTGACAAACTTCAGCACTGTTGTCACAGGACTTCAATGATTGATCTACAACAACTCCAACTACCTGAGTAAAAGTAGAATACTGCAGATTCTAGAAATATGAAATAAAAACAGGAAGTTCTGGAGAAACTCAACAAGCCTGACAGCTTCTATAGAAAGAGAAACAGTCAACGTTTCAAGTCCAGTAAGACACTTCAAATTAACTCTGTTTCTCTATCCACAGATACTGCCAGGTTTGCTGAGTATCTCCAGCACTACTTTTTTTTAACTACAACCACCTACATTTTGTACTGCGTATGACTTCAAACAGCGAAGAGTTTGCCGTTTGATTCCCATTGACTCCAGTTTAGTTCAAATTCTTTGATGCCTTACATTGGGAACTACTGTGAAGGCAGTCACTCTCATCTCACCTCTGGGTTTTAGTTCTTTTGTCCAAATTTGGATCAAGGCTAAAATGAGATCAAAAGCTCTGGGGAACCTAAGCTAAAAGTCAGTGAACTGAGGAAGTAGCATTTGGGAGCAAGATTCTTCCATCACTCTGCTGAGGATTGAGAGTAGACAGTTGGGGCAGTGATTCTTTGGTTGGAATTTTTGGGTGTACAGAGGCATTGAAACTGTGGTACAGATGCAGTCAGTCTCAAGAGATTCTAGAGAATAATAGAAGATGAAAGCCTGATTTAGATTTTGTACTTAATGTCCAGGTGTTTTGAAATGGAAAATGTAATGTGATAGCTTTCAGAGATTAACAGAGATTTTACAGCACAGAAAGAGGCCCTCCAGCCGATCGAGTCCCATGCTGATCATCAACTATCTATTTATTCTAAACCCATTTTCCAGTACTTGGGTCTTAAGAACTATCGTTCTAACATTTAAAACGGTTTATAGTAATCCATCTTAGACACTCTGATGCTATTTTTGACACTGTTGAACCATACTTTTGTCAAATCCAATGAACAATTCAGAGCTGCCAAATCTGTTTTGCATTGGTATGATGCAAAATGTGTAAAATATTTTTGTCATTTTTAGAGTTTGGATTATTTTAATAAAGAGTGGCATATGGATGTGAGTTAGTGCTATGAAGTATTTTTTTAAACAAAAAGGCCAGAAACGTAATGCACTACTTTCAAAAAGGCAAACATTTACGAATACACGCTTGGAAGAACTCCTCGGGTGTTCATGGAATAAGGTGTTTGGGATTATGAAAGACAATGAAATCATATTAAGTCATTTAGCTTTGTTTTTACTTCAGAACAGAGAACTTGCAGTTCAGTTGAGAAGAATTATGAGTTGAGTTCAGAAGCAAACTTTTAGCTATTTTTCCATGCAGACTTTGTTGACTTCAGTTAGAAGATAAGTTACATCAACAGTTATATTTTCTCTAGCTTATGCAATTTCTAAGCCAGGAGAGGTTGGAATAGAAAACTTCAGGTTGTTCAATGTTTTAAAAAATTATTCATTCGTGGGATGTGAGTGTTGCTGGCTGGCCAGCATTTATTGCCTGTCCCTAGTTGCCCTTGAGAAAGTGGTGGTGAACTGCCTTCTTGAATACCCGCAGTCCACCTGCTGTGGGTTGACCCACAATGCCATTAAGGAAGGAATTCCAGGATTTTGACCCAGCGACAGTGAAGGAACGTAATCTGTTCCCAAGTCACGATGGTGAGTGGCTTGGACAGAACATAATGATGGTGGTGTTCCCATATAGCTGCTGCCCTAGTCCTTCTACTTGGAAGTGGTCGTTGGGTTATGGAAGGTGCTGTCCGAAAATCTTTGGTGAGTTTCTGCAGTGCATCTTGTAGATAGTACACACTGCTTCTACTGAGTGTTGGTGTTAGCGGGAGTGGATGCTTGTGGATGTTGTGCCAATCAAGCGGGCTGCTTTGTCCTGGATGTCAAGCTTCTTGAGTGTTGTTGGAGCTGCAGTCATCTAGGCAAGTGGGGAGTATTCCATCACACTCCTGCCTTGTAGATGGTGGACAGGCTTTGAGGAGGCAGGAGGTGAGTTACTAGATGCAGCATTCCTAGTTTCTGACCTGCTGTCATAGCCACTGTGTTTATGTGGTGAGTCCAGTTGAATTTCTGGTCAGTGGTAACCCCAGCGACGTTGATACTGGGGGATTCAGTGATGGTAACACTGTTGAATGCCAAGGGGTGGTGATTAGATTGTCTCATGTTCAGGATGGTCATAGCCTGGCATTTGTGTGGTGCGAATGTCAAATTGGAAAAAGTTAGGCCATTAGTATTATCAGATTCATGCCATCAGAACCAGAGAGGGATCATAAAATTTCCTCTCCAGCTCAAGAAAGAAATGCAGGAAGATGTCAGTTAACTAGAATCTTAGAGTTGAGATAAGAGTATACTTTCTTTGGATTTGAGTTTTTGGACTAGATTTTTTTTTTTAAAAATTGTGTTTTCAAATCTGTCTAACTGGGAAATACTTATCCAGAGATAGTAGGAACTGCCGATGCTGGAGAATTGAGATAACAAGGTGTAGAGCTGGATGAACACAGCAGGCCAAGCAGCATCAGAGGAGCAAGAAAGCTGACGTTTCGGGCCTAGACCCTTCTTCAGAAATGGGGGAGGGGAAGTGGGTTCTGAAATAAATAGGGAGAGAGGGGGAGGCAGATAGAAGATGGATAGAGGAGAAGATAGGTGGAGAGGAGACAGACAGGTCAAAGAAGCGGGGATGGAGCCAGTAAAGGTGAGTGTAGGTGGGGAGTTAGGGAGGGGATAGGTCAGTCCAGGGAGGACGGACAGGTCAAGAGGGCGGGATGAGGTTAGTAGGTAGGAGATGGGGGTGGGGCTTGAGGTGGGAGGAGGGGATAGGTGGGAAGAAGGACAGGTTGGGGAGGCGGGGATGAGCTGGTTTTGGGATGCGGTAGGGGGAGGGGTGATTTTGAAGCTTGTGAAGTCCACATTGATACCATTGGGCTGCAGGGTTCCCAAGCGAAATATGAGATGCTGTTCCTGCAACCTTCGGGTGGCATCGTTACGGCACTGCAGGAGGCCCAGGATGGACATGTCGTCCACGGAGTGGGAGGGGGAGTTGAAATGGTTCATGACTGGGAGGTGCAATTGTTTGTTGCGAACCAATCGTAGGTGTTCCGCAAAGCGGTCCCCAAGCCTCCGTTTGGTTTCCCTGATGTAGACGGTATATAATATGACTTATCCAGCTTTGTTTTCTTTCTTTCGTATAACAAACTTACATTCTGCTGTTTAAAAAAAAAAATCAGTAGCCTAGTGTGAATATTTTTCAGTTAATAACCATCAAAATAATGAAATAAATAACAAAAACAACAAAAATAAATTTATCAGGCTAGGTTTCCTTTTGGAATCTGACTCATCCAATAATAAGATCTTTTGGGATAATAACATAAGTGTCTAAGGATAAATACAGTTGAACTTGGTTACCTGTTAGAGGTAAATCTTCTTTCCATGCCAATGCAAGGATTGCGTATTTTTGTGGACACAAAGTTGTGCCTTCACACGAAGGACACTGTCTATTTAGTTGCTTTCATGGTAAAGAGTGGAAGCAACTTGCAATAGATAGAACAGTGACCCCAATCAATAGATCAATGAATATTCTGGAGGATTGCCACATTATGTTTTGAGTGGCACTGGACAATGAACAAAATAACAGGAAAAGAGTATCCCAACCCTCAGTAACAACAAAGTCTGGCAGGTTGATGCAAAACCTGAGACTAAAACACTTGCAAACATTTCCAGCGAGAAGTTCTCATGGTTGATCTATCTCACCTCACTTAGTGGAGGTGCTTAGTGCTTCCATTTTAATGGAAGCAACTCTTCAGCAAATTTGATTAATTCAAATGAATGCACTGTATATATCACAAGCTCGCTGTCCTGACAACACCCTGGCATTACTACCTAAGGTTTGTCCCCAGAACTAGCCATGTCTTGAGCCAAGCTGTTCCAGTGAGGTTGCAACAGTGACATCTGTGCATCAAAGTCAATAAAATCCCCATGGATGTCTTATTCACAAAGTGGAATATATCTAATCTGTCAGTTGATCCTGAATCATCAACAAAGTAAATGGTGTCTGTCGTCAACAGTGCTTTCAAGTGCCACTTCCTCACTAAAAACTGGTTGCATACTTAGTTTTGAATTTAGCAAGAAAGTTTAATTCCAGATTTCATGATAGCCTTGCTCCAAACATAGGTAAAGGAGCTGAAATCCAGTGATCTGCTTAGAGCGCCTGCTCTTGAGTATAGCATCAAGGAATCTGAGTAAAATTGGACTCTGTAGAGAAACTTGATTGGCTGATACCATACCTAGCATAAGAATGATGGTAATTGATGGGAGAAGCTGTGGTATTGCTACAGAGTCTCTTTGGTAGGTTTGGGCCTCTAACTTGGTCCAGTACTGCCTCTTGGCCTCCCATTTGGCTTTGCAGAGGTCATATCTAGATTTCCTGTTTTGGTCCGGGTCACCTGACTTGAATGCTGCATGTCTGGTCTTCAGCAGGAAGTGGACTTCCTGATTCATCCAAGGTTTGCAGTTCGGGAACACTCGGATTGACTTCTTTTGCATGCAGTTCTCCACACATTTGTTAATGAGGTCGATGACTGTGGTGGCATACTCACGTAGGATTTCCACTGAACACTTGGACACGGTCTAGTCCCACTGATTCCAAACAGTCCCAGAGACAGTCTTCCACTGCCTCAGACCAACACTGTATTACTTTTCGCGAAGGCTTCTTCTGTTTCAGCTTCTGCTCGGAAGCAGGGAGGAGGAACGCAGTGCTGTGATCTGATTTTCCAAAGTGTGGGTGGGGGATGGAGCATTAGGCATCTTTGATGGTTATGTAGCAGTGGTGCAAAATGTTTGGTCTCTGGTGGGGCAGGAAATGTGTTGGTGGTACTTTGGCATCACTTGCTTGAGGTTGGTATGGCAATTGCTGTGCCCAGGACTGTAAGAAACTACAGAAGGTGGTGTGTACAGTCCAGACCATCAAGGACGCCAACCTTCCATCCATGGACTCCATTTACACGGTCACAGAAAGGCTGCTAACATCATCAAAGACCCATCCCACCCTGGTAATGATCTCCTACAACCTCTTCCATCATGCAGAAGATACAGAAGCCTGAAAATATGCACAAGCAGGCTCAGGAACAGCTTCTTCCTGGCCATTATTAGACTGATGAATGGACTCTCTAGCCTCAAGTAATGCTGACCTTGCTAATGTTGATCTCACCTCGTGCTCGCCCTGTGCAATGTAACCTGTATGCATCTGTCTAAATCATTTTGATCTGTACAACCTTGCTGACTGTGATCTGCCTGTACTGCTCGTAAACAAAGCATTTCACTGCACTTTGGTACGGGTGACAATAAATCCATGAATCAATCAATCAATCAATCAGATTATCAGGGCAATACACGGGTGAAACTATTTTCAGCAACTTAATTAATGACCTTCCATCCATCATAAGGTCAGAGAGGTCAGAATGGGAATGTTTGCCTATGATTGAGGTGTTCAGATTCCTTAAGAATTTCTGAATTAATGAAGCTGTTCAGGCCATAGATAACATTAATGCTTGGCTGAGAAGTGAGAAGTGATAACTGCAGCACAAAAGTGCCAGACAATGACCATCTCCAACAAAGATGGTATCCTCCTCTTGACAGTCAATGTTATTACCATTGCTGAGCACATGCCAACATCATCCCAAAGACATAAGTGGTCCAATACCTTGGCTATAAGAGCTATAATATTGGCTATAATGGCCAAGGTTATTAGAGGCTGTGAATTCTGTGATGAACAACTCATCTCCTGAATGCCTATTCTGTACATTGTATGAATCAGGCACGCAACATCATGCATCATAGAGCAGCCCATTCATTGGCACAAATGTCCACCATCTTAAATTTAACTCCCTTCATGAACAATCTACAAAATGCACTACAGTAATGTGCCAAGTCACACATCATCCATGACTTGCAAAATATATTGGTGTTTCACCTTTCTTGGATCAAAATTCTGGAATTCCCTTTCTAAGGGTACTGTAGAAATACACACACCGCAACAGGAACTGGCCAGCTATGTGAAAGTTGATTCCTGGCAAAAAGCTTAATATCTTCCTGGCCTACCTGCCCATAGCTGCAACCCCAGCCCACCCTTTTGAAGGAGATATTTAATTTCCAAAATCCTGTCCCTGGTTTCATTCATTTGCCACCTCCGTGCTTGAGGACCTCTATTAGCTCCCAT
>NC_063342.1:47929082-47999663 GCF_021869965.1 Rhincodon typus | reverse complement strand
CATTTCTGAAGAATGGTCTAGGCCTGAAACGTCAGCCTTCCTGCTCCTCTGATGCTGCTTGGCCTGCTGTGTTCATCCAGCTCTACACCTTGTTATCTCAGAATTTCTCCAGCATCTGCAGTTCCTACAATCTCTAAAAATTCTTATGTTTGATTTTTGATTCCTCGATCAGCTTGCCCCACCTGATCTCTGAGACCATGTAAGGGTCCTGAAATCTTAAAGACATCTGCGCTCCTCTGATTCTGGCTCTTGAGTATTCCAGATTTTTATGTCTCCATGATGGGTCACCATATCTTTCACTGCCAAGACCTTGAGCATTCCTTCCTTATCCCCTCTGCCTCTCTTCCTCTCTTACCTCCTTGAAAACATGCCTTTGTGCCAAACTTCAATAGAATTGCGTTGTTAACAGACACAATGTAATTAATGGTCAATTAAAAATCATCCTGAAGTATATCACCAAACAACATCCAAGTGTTAGTAAAAGCAGAGATAATCAAGTCAAAAATTGTTTTAATCTCTCTCTGGTTCCAGTAATTTCAGTTCAATTATTACATCCTATTACCATAATCCCAAAACATATTTGTTGCTCTTCTTGTTTATAATTTTTAAATATCAATACAATTATTCACTCTGTTAAAAATATGTCACTGACAAGTCACACAATATGCTTCATTAACGTTTTTCAGTTTTTGTGGATTCAAGGCACAAACAATATTGAAGCAGGAGGAATTACAAAATTGAATCAAAAAATTGTTCTAAGCATTTTAGGTCAAAGATATCTACAAACTAACAGCAGTAAACATTCTTCATACCACAACAACTGGAAGCTCGTCAATACTTAGATTGTAAGGATTGTTCTTATAAATGGAAATTCATGCAAGTAATTATCTCCTGTACCTGACTTGACTCTATTGTTTCCGGTTGGTATTACCCATTAAATACATATTCCTTACTCCCAGCATATTCTTTGTTTCTTTGCAAAATCAAGGAAATAGTTAAGTAAAAATAGTGATAGATTTGCATTCATTCTTGTAAATCAAACCATTAGATGTTAATGCAGCTATTTTGACTTCTGCATTGTAACCTACTTGTAGCACAAACAGAAATAACATTTTCCCAACTAATGTATTAGATGTGAAAAACTGCCATGATTGTTGAACTGGAAAATGCAGCAGACAATTTGAACACAGCACGTTATTTCTATTTGAAGAATTATAGATTATTATATTGGCATGTAAGGTAGAAATGTCAAGAGTTTCATTTTTCTAAAATGTCTTGTGTTGAGCTAAGCTAATCAGTGGAGTAGCCACAAATGCTAAATAGTTGATTGGAAGAATGGAGCTTTAATTCCTCCATTTTTAGACTGATAACCTGAAATAACAGCTGTTGCAATTCTTTGGTGAGAATCATGAATTATCCTTCCCAACACAGCATTACTGTTATATAAGTTGTTGGTTCCCCAGTTCTGTTTATCTACAAATTGGTCCTCACTGAAGATAAAAAGGGAGGTAAATGAAGTAAAAGATTGCTTTTGGAAAGGGACAAGGAACCAATCGACCAGAAACATAGAAACGTAGAAAATAGGCGCAGGAATAGGCTATTTGGCCCTTTAGTGTCTGCACCACCATGCAATATGATCATGGCTGTTCGTGCAATTTCAGTATCCCATTCCAGATTTCTCTCCATACCCCTTCATCCCTTTAGCTCCAAGTGCCAAGTCTAGCTCCCTCTTGAATATATTTAATGAACTGGCCCCAACAGCTTCCTTTGGGGGAGAATTCCACAGGTTCAAAACATGAAGTTCAGTTTTAAGAGTAATGTACACCTAACACAGTTGCCTCTGGATTAATTTGAAATGGCTCTTAAAGTAAGCCCTTGAAGAGACTGCTGGAAAGCTTTTTACCTCAAGAATGAAACACAGATAATAAAATAAAAGTGGAAATTACTTTAGCCAAAGGTCATTCTGTATTGTGCACTGTCTTGTGGTAGTCTGGATTTTGAATGATTTATAAAATTCATAAATTGTACACTGAGAAACAATATGCAAAAAATGATAAAATGCTTCACTCTTTAGAGGGGAAAAAATGTGGATTAAAAACAGCGCGCATTAGAATGTCAAAAATGTATTTACACAATGTAGGAACTGGCATTGAGAACCCATATTAATTTACTTTCTAAGCTCAAAATATATTCTTGGTTAGTTTTGCTTCATTGATTCAAAAGTCTGCTGTAATCAAATTTGACAAACATGTCTTCAGGGACTATTTCCAGCAAACCGATTTTTATATTTAACATTCCAATTTTGATTGCTTGACAGTAGTGCTGGTCTTTCAAGAATATGCAGTCCAATGAACTGAATTACATGAATTGACTGGTAGTAAAGAAGACCTGTCTATCAAAGCTAAAGTGAAAATTGCAGCAATATACAATAAGGGTTCTTCTGCAAATAGCAGTTTCTGTGATGTTCCCAGAGAACCAGCATCTAATTCCCTGTGACTAGTTGCAAACCACAGTAACTCTAGTATTCAAGGCATATTGAGTTTGACTAATTTGATCAAGTTCTTTGGAACAGATTAATGAAGGTGAAGCAACTGATATTGTGTGCATGGACTACCAAACAGTTTTTTTTTGGAAATACAAAATAAACTTTTGAGCAAAATGGAAGCCCATTTAAAGAGACAGTGTCAGGGTGGACAAGGATTTGGCTAAGAGACAGAAAGCAGAAAATAATGGTGAATATTTATTTCTGAAACAAAGAGAAGTATACAGGTTTTCCTTCAGTGCTCTGTGTCAGAAGCACTGCTGCGTTTTTTTTTTCAGAAATTACCTGGACTTGGATACACAGGACTTTGTTTCAGAATTTACAGATGACGTAAAACTCAGTCATGTAGAAAATGGTGAGTAACATAGGAACAGACTATCAGGAGAAGTAGACAGACTATGAAAATGAACAAACAGATCGAATTTTAACACAGAGTGAAATTATTCAATTTTGAGACAGAGAATGAGGAGAGACAGTACAAACTAAATTACAGTTTTAAAAGCTGTATAGGAGTACCGAAACCTGCAATGCATATGCACAAGCCTTTTGAAGGTGACGCACTACAACAATGACAGTGCTTCAGAAGTATTTCTTTGGCTGTCAAGCACTTTGAGCTGACCTGTGATCATGAAAGGCACCAAATAAATGCCAAACTTTCATTTCATATTTAGGGGCATTGAGAAGGCGATTTAAAACAAAGTAAATTGTTTCCATTGTTTGATTAACAGAGGCAGAGTTCATAAACAATGAGATTATGTTAAATCTTTATAGATAACTAGTGTAGCCCAGGTGGAATATTGTGGTCAATTATGGGGAGAAAATTTAAGGAAGGATGCCAAGATTTTAGAGTGGTTGAAGAAGAGTTTTCTTTTTAAATCAGGGATCTGGAACTCCAGGTACATCGGAGAGATTGAAGAACCTGGGGCTATTCCTGCGAAAGCAGAAAAAATGTGAAGACAGAATTTAGTAGAGGTATTCAAGATCCTGAGTATTTTTGATACAATAAAGGAGAATCTGTTTTGAGTAAAAGAAGATTGTCACCAGGCAACAAAAACAAATGGTAATTGACTAAACAAGGAGATGCAAGATGAGGATTTTTTTCTCTGCTTTTTCTGATCTGGAAAGGATTCCTCATCATGTGATTGAAAGAGTTTCAATACTAACTTTCAAAAGGGATTTGGATAAATCTGAAGGTAAAGTTTTTTGCAGGATTTTAAGAAATTGGCAGCCATTGGATACCTTTTATTCAACCACCAGAACAGACATGATGGACTAAATAGTCACTTTCTGTGCTGTAATGTTCTTGACTCTGTTAAGTTAAACAGCCAATGGAATGTTTTTGTAGAAGTGACTTAGATTGAATCAGAATCTTAATGCTTAAAGTCAGATAAATGCCATTTTAGAAAGAAAATTATTCATTCATGGGATGTAGTATCAGTAGCTAGGCTAGAACTCATTGACCATGCCTGACTGCCCTTGAAAAAGTGATGGTAAACTGTTTTCTTACTGCAGCAGTTCTCTTCTGTAGGGACACCAGTGTTGTTAACAAGCCATTTCCAATATTTTGACCCATAAATCAATGAACTCTGATGAGGTTACAAACCAGGATAATTAGCCATTTAGATGGGAAGGTGCATGTGGTGGTGTTTCTATGCTTCTGCTTCTCTTTACAGTGTTTCTGGATTTGGAAGGTGCCTTGGTACATTATTGCATTGCATCTTGTAGATTGCTCACACTATTGCCGCTCAGTATCAGTGGTAGCGGGAGTGAATACTTAAGGTGGTTGATAGGGTGTCAGTCAAGCAAGCTGCCTCATCTTGGATCGTGTGAAGAATCTAGAGTGCTATTGGAGTTGCCATCATCGAGGCAAATGGAGAGCAATCCATTCCATAAGAATGTAAAAAAATAGAAACAGGTGTCAGCTTTTTGGCAACTCAAGTGTGCTGTGGCATGAAATTAGATCATTGCTGAACTTTTATCTCAAATATGTTTTCTTGCACTATCCCCATATTCTTTGTTTTCCTTAATATTGATAAATCTATTGATCTGGCTTGAATATATTCAATGATTGAATGTTTACAGCTCTATGAGGTTGTCAATTCCAAAGATATACGACTTGGTGAATGAATAAATTTCTCCTTGTCACAGTTCTGAATGGCCGACCTCTTATTCTATGACTGGGTCCTCTGGTTCTAGACAATTGAGCCAGGGAACTATTCTTCTTCCATCTATTTTGTCCAGCACAATAAAGATTTTGTATGTTCCAATGAGATCACCTTTCATTTTTCTGGAGGCTAGGGGCCAGCTTGGGATGGGTTAGAAGACCATTGTTCTGAACTTACATTTTTGCAATGCTGAATATTTTATTTCTCTATTTTCTAAGATCTTGTAACTAAAGAAGCTGTATCTATGTACCTTTGTACCTAAGAAAGCACTGTAAGTGTTGACATATAAACTTTTCACTGTATTCATTTGAGTATATGTGACAATAAACTAAATTCAATTCAATTCAATTCAATTAAACTCCCGAGAATATTAAGACCAGTCTTCCCAATTTTGCCTCAACTGATATTACTGACATCACAGGAATTAGTGTGTGAATTTCACTGCACTCATTCTATAGCAAGTATATCCTTTCTTTCTGTAAGGAGACCATAAATGTGCATAATATCCCAGGTGCAGTTTCAGCAAAACATTATACAATTTCAGGAAGAGTTCTTTACTGCAGTATTCAAATCCTATTCTCGTGAAGGCCAATGTATAATTTGCATTCCTAATTGCTTGTTGCAGCTGTGTATAGCTTTTAATGACTTGTAAACAAGAATGTCAGTTCAAATCCAAATCAGTTGGTCAGAAGAAACCAAGACACCTTTCTCTGAGGATAAAGTTTATTAACTACTTTGTCATTATTTTTATATCCGGAAGCGCTATCACATACGACTGAACTTTTTTCACCCCCAACACCAAATCACCCATGTTACTTTTCACAACTACTCTGTCTTAAGAAATTTTTAATCAACCTGTCAGAGATGATATGACATATCTCTGTGGAGCAGGTGGGACTGGAACCCAGACCCAACCCTGGCATACAGGTAGGGACAATACCACTGTGCCACGAGAACACACCACTCTGTCTTACAGCTCCATAATCACAAATCCCACCTGCTTCCCCTTTGTCTTCGTACATTCAATTAATTCCTCAATTAACCCCACGCCCCTGCTGAAATACTTGCTGTATGAGTAGATTCCCCTCTTCACATTAAATAAAAACTTTTGATGATGGATAAATAAGTAACCTTGAAAAAATCTCAAGAAAAGTAAACAAGATTTTTGTATATGTATATTCTATATTTTTCAATGCAACCTCTTAAAAACAAAATTATAAACAATAAAAACAAAGTTCTGGTGGAGATCCCCATCTTTTTAAGCGACGACCCCTCGTTTAGAATCTCTCTTTCAGAGGAAGTATCCCCTTCACACCCATCCTGTCAAGATCCCTCAAGATCTTGTATGTTTAATCCAGTTGTCTCTGACTCTTCTAAACTCCAGCAGACACAAGCCCATCCTGTCCAACCTTTCTCCAGAAGACCATCACCCCCTTCCCATTCCAGGTATCAGTCAGGCAAATCTTTTCCGAACTGGATTGCCTTGCCAGAGGTGGTGGTGGATATGGATACCACAGCATCATTTAAGAGGCATTTTGACAGATATATGAATGAGCTATGAATAGAGTAATACAGATTGCGTAGAGGCAAATGGTTTTCTGTTTAGAAAGGCATCGTGTGTTGGCACAGTCTTGGTGGGACAAATGGCCTGTTCATGCGCTGTACTGTTCTTTCTTGAGGGCAATGGATAAGGTGAATAGCAAAGGTCTTTTCCCTAGTGTGTGGGAGTTCAAAACTAGAGGGCATATTTTTAAGGTGAGAGGAGAAGGATTTAAAAAGGACATGAGGCGCAACTTTTACACAGAGAATGGTTCATGTATGGAATGAACTACCAGAGGAAGTGGTGGATGCGGGTGCAGTTACAACGTTTAAAAGACATTTGAATAAGTACATGAATAGGACAGGGATATGGGCCAAATGCAGGCAAGAAGGACATTTTAGTTTGGGAATGTGGTCGGCATGACTAGTTGGACTAGTTGGTTTGGTTCAATGCTATATGACTTTGACTCTGAACTCAACAAATTTATGGAGAGAGAAGAACAGAGTTAATGTTTTGAGCCCAATGACTCTTTTCTTTGAAACTGGTATTAAAAGTTCTTTTTTTAATGTTCCAACTAATGCAATCAACCACCGATATCCCTCTTTCTTGTTTTGAACAAAGTGTTTGAACACAAAGTGAGCCAAACATTTTTTTCATTTTTTTGTAGTAACTCACATGACATGTCCCACTTCAATAAAATTCAATAATTTCTTGGAGGAAGCATTTTCTTTTTGTGAAACAGTCTGTCCACTGGTGACTTGTGCCAACCCACTTTATTTTGAAAATCTTTTTTCTTTCATCAGTTCGTTTATGGGGACATTGTGAATCCTCAACCTTTTCTCAGCAACAATGTTTGTCAATTGTATATTGAGACAAAAGTGAATGATGATCCAAATGACATTCAATGGCAAACTTTTCTCAGGTTGATCCTTGTACAGGTTTTTTTGTGGAATATTTTATAAATACATCAGTGAATCAATGGCATTTACCATTGCCAATGTTTCAGGAATTATGGCAATTTTATTTTCTTGGCTTCCCAGACCAAAGGACACTCTTTTTACTGCCCTGTCCCATCAAGAATATGATAAACCCTGCCATATTTGAATTGTAATCTGGAAGACTTGAAAATAGAGTCGCAGGTAGATACGATAGTGAAGAAGGCATTTGGTATGCTTGCCTTTATTGGTCAGTGGATTGAGTATAAGAGTTGGGAGATCATGTTACGGTTGTACAATACATTGGTGAGGCCACTTTTGGAATACTGTGTTCAATTCTGGTCTCCCTGCGAAAGGAAGGATGTTTTGAAATTTGAAAGGGTTCAGAAAAGATTCACAAGGATGTTACCAGGTTTGGAGGGTTTGTGCTATAAGGAGAAGCTGAATAGGCTGGTACTATTTTCCCTGGAGCATCGAGTCTGAGCAATGATCTTATAAAATCATGAGGAGCATGGATAGGGTGAATATGCAAGGTCTTTTCACTAGGGTGGGAGAGCTAAAGATTGCTGCAGATGTTTCAGTCTTGTCTTTTACAGCATTATACTGGGCATTGCCATTATTAAGGATGAAAATATTTGTGGAATCTCCTCAACTTGTTAGTTGTTTAATTTTTCACCACGATTTATGATTGGATGTGCAGACTGCTGAGCTTCGAGCTGATTGTTTTGGGATTGAATGTTGCTTTAGCTGTTTAGAATGCAAGTAGTGCTATATTGTAACTTCACCAGATTGAAATTGAATTTTCAGGTATATCTGGTACTGCTTCTAACATAGCTTCCCACATTTTTTATTGAACTAGAAGTTGATCACCTTGCTTGATGGTAAAGGTTGAGTGGAGGTTGTGTTGCACCATAATGTTGCACATTGTGGTTGTATGCAGATCTGTTGCTGTTGATGCTGCACAACAGTGCGTCATGGAGGAACAGTTCTGAGTTGTTGGATCCATTTTAAATCTACCTGATTTAGATTGGTGGTAGTGCTGCACAACATGGTAGGTGGTACCTTCAATGGGATGATAGAATTCTACCTATCTGGGCGGCACAGTGGTTAGCACTGCTGCCTCACAGCAGCAGAGACCCAGCCTTGGGTGACTCTGTGTGGAGTTTGCACATCCTCCCCGTGTCTGCATGGATTTCCTCCGGGTGCTCCAGTTTCTTCCCAAGTCCAAAGATGTGCAGCTTAGGTGGATTAGCCATGCTAAAAATTGCCCTGTCGTGTCAAGGGATGTGCAGGCTAGGTGGGTTAGCCATGGTAAAAACCTCATGTAGGGTTATGGGGATGAGGTGGGGTTGTGGGCCTGTGGGTCTGTGGGTCTGTGTGGGATGTTCTTCAGAGGGTTAGTGCAGGCTTGATGGGCCAAATAGCCTCTCTCTACACTGTAGAGATTCTGTGATTCCAGAAGGACTATGCAGTAGTCACTCCTGTCTGTAATTACCATGGACAGAGACATCTACAATAGGCAGTTTTAGTGAAGATGATATCAAATGGATTATATTGTTTTTGGAACAATACAACATTATTCTGAGGGAACTATTCTGTTAAAAATAAGATATTCCTAGCATTTAGTAGCTTGATGGGTTGGAAATTGTGAATGCTCAGAGTCAAGGAGTAGAAGGATGAAGATTTGAACGCCCCCTACTTTACTCAGTTTCTGATGTGAGTTATGCCAAGTGGGGCCAACCTGAAAATGAACTGCCATGTCTTTCTGGAAAGAGATTTGATATTGAGAGTACTGTCAAGGGAATAATTATTGTATATAATTGTGTGAAAGTTGAGATTAGTTTTTCACATCCATAGTCATTTGGTACACTTTTGCAAGGTATGTTTTCAAGAGGTTGACATTAATGGCTGATTCAGACTCACGGGATATTCAAAACAAAGTATATTGAATGTTAATATTTAAAAAGCACAGAAAATATCAGAAAGTAATAGTTGTGACATGGTTTGTCATTGATCACCTGATCACTTGAATAATTTAAATATATAAAAACAAAACTGACGGGTATTTTTAAGTAGTTTTTTTACCTGGACTCATTTTCAGTAGTATTTGTATATTTACAATGAAATCAAATACTTAACATACACTATGCATTTTGCTAACATGTGTTATGAAAGGCCCATGATAAGTTTTACCTGCCTTCTGAATAGCAGACATGAGCTAGACCAACAAAGAACAAATACTTCAGAGAAAGCTTATATCAATGAAGAAACAACACACTGTTTCTTGTACTCTTCAGTGCTGATGAAGACTCCATTTCAATTCCATGCTTGACTCTCTTGTACTTTAGAATGTAACAATCACATGCAAAAATGTTATTAACAGCCAAGAAGAATAACGTAACAATGGCATTAATCACTTGCAGAAACTATGTTGTTTTTCAGGGTGGTTACTGCCAAAATTCTAAAAGAACACACATCAATGAAAGAGATTAAGTATTTCCACTGCTGCAAATGAGAAGAAATCCTTCAATGTCTTTTTTTCCCTCTGGCAGAATTGCCTACATCAATAGGGTGTTGTAAAATTACTCACTGATCATTCACTTTAGTCATAAGTATGAGCAAATGCCAACTTTCTGAACTAGGATTAGGGACTGAATTCTTAAATGGCTGTAACTATTTCACTGTAATTTCTCTCTTCATTTCAGGGATTGAATACATTCCTAGGCGCTGGTTATGCCAAGTGCTAAAAGAACAGCTCATTTTATCCTGCTTGCTCGCTCACTTAGATGTCTAAGATTTACATTTAATTAGCATATTTGATGTAAAATTATTGAATATTTATTTTGTATCATAAAGAATTACTTCAGTAACTAGAACCACTGTTCATGACATTGAAAACATTGCCCTAAAATTACGCATCACATTTGTCATGACAAAACTGATTTTATTTTTGTGCTTGGTATCACCAGCAGTGACTTTTTTTTTCTCTGATGCATGCTTACATTGACATTCCCTCGAACACTGTCCATTTACTAGCACCTAGTATGTGTACTGATCAATCTTTCTCCCTTGTCTCGGAGCAACTTCATTGATGCATCTGTTGCTGGAACAGCAAACCAAGTTTAGCAGTATATAAATGCCAGGAACTAATCACAGATATCAGTCGTGCAGAATCTGGATTAAAACAACTCTAACATGAAAATGGCTGCTAATTCTGGATTAGAATCTTCTCAATTGTCATTGTATTTTTGGTGGCCATTGATGGAATTTATTAAATATCTTACCTACATGGGTGCTGGAAAGTACGACTCCTGAGTATTTGGTCTGTTCATCCTGAGTATTACAATATTCCATATGAATAATGTCAGGTGTCGATTGATTTTTTTTGTCAGCTGCTTTAAAACTAGATTTTCCCCTTGACTAATTTTAGTGACAAACTCATCATAATTCAAGAAGTAGAAATAGCAAATATTATTGTTGTTCATTGTTGGAAGTGTTTCTACCCTTCTCCATAATGCATTAGCTTATATAAAGAAGATGGTTTTCTTTTAAAGATTCATTTAATTCATTTCATGAAAATTTGTTCTGAATTATGCAGTTGCAGAGGACGTTTCAAAAGCGGGCATTTAACTCACTATGCTGTGAGTAGCATATGTTTTAAGTATCCTATAGCTTAGCAGGAAGGATATTAAGCATGAATTGACTCTCATTCAAGAACTAGAATTCTGCCCTGTGCGGTAGATACACAACAGACTTGGAAAATAGGGTCTACCTCCTCACTACTGTGTGAACTATTATGCTATTTTCCTAAAGATTCGGTCATTATTTTACCAAAGTTATGGCAGGACACTAATAGAAATTTGGAAGAATGTCAAGACCAAACTCATCTGATATCCCTTAAAAGGCTAAAAGAAATTACCAGAATATTTCAAGATATAAAAGACTTTATAAGCTTGGTTTGGAGGCATCAGCTTGTTTTCCTTTGGGCAAAAGGAGTTGAGGGGAGATTTGGTGGATTTGTACAATATTCTTACAGGTTTGGATGAGATAAAGAAAATCTTTCCAATTAACTGATGCTTCAAGCACTAAGGAATACAGATTTAGTCTTTTGGGCAAACCTCTAAGTGTAAGTAAATAATATGATTTAATAAAATGATTAATATAAATCCATAGTGCTGATTTTATGTACCATTTCCCAAAAAAAATCCTGTTCTTAAATAACTGTTTTCTAACTCACTGTGAGCACTACTATAGAGATATGCTACACTTAACGTAAACAACCTGAATGGAAGTGCTATGATGCATGTGTATATATCAGTACTTACACTGGGAAATCTTTGTCAGTATACAAATTCGTGCATGCACTGATATGTTGGTTCTAAGTTGTCTGTCTTGATTTACATAATGTTACATAACATGCATCTTTGAGATCAATATTCATGGTCCACAATCTCTAACAGCAAGGTGTTATTATTTGAAGCATACCCAATGGGGTTTTATTGATTATACAATTGAATGATTTTGTGAATCCCAGTTCATTTGCTCAAGGATGCATTTATAAGGGGATTTTTAGTAAAGGATTCCTCTTGAATTTTGAAGTTCAGAATAACAGTATATGAGATAATGGTGAATAAAAACTAGAAAAGTTTGTGAAAGAACAGAAATTATAAATCTTAATAAAGCTCTGTCTCACAGGGTATTGTTCCATCCATAAGGGTGAATAGGACTGGAAAGGCTGTGGGATCAGGAAAGATGGAAAATAGAGTGGATTACTATTTGATTTAGTTGAAGAAATGCAGCTTCAAATGAAATTTATTTTATGGTTCTCATCAATAAATGGATAATTGCCTGCTGCCCTGCTCTTGACAGATATTTAAATAGTACCCTGTGTTTAATTATTACATGCAAAACAACAATCTGTGAGAATTACCAGTAATTTATCAGGCAAAGATGTTTGGATTACTGAATTTTTATGCTTGAGAAACATCTAATATACATGATTTTTTTCAGAGCGCCTGAACACATAGCTTGAACTTTTTAAGCAGGCTAATTTGACTGTTTTACATTTACCAAAAAAATTCAACTTCTGTTTTATATAATGAAGCATTAAATTTATTTTATACCATCTGTAAATAATAAGTGTATTCCCTTTTTAGTTCATTGATGATTTCTAAGTGATTGTAATAACTGCACAGAAGCTGGTATCCCATCACCAAGTCACCCTTAATTTAATTGTGCACAGTACACTGACTGTGGCCAGCCAGCTTGGAGTCAGTCCCCTGAACTTGGGGAGATTCTAAATCTTCTGTTAATATTGGTCAGCCAGGGCTTTCCTGATTGGTCCAGGTTAACAATCCTATTCAAGGACCTCGTAGTCAATAAGGTCGACCTGGTTCCAATCACTACAGTGATGTAGGAACATTAATTTTATAGAGAAAACATGAAGTGAAAATTGTTTCCACTATTTCTGAACATTGAAACAATAGATGTAAAAATGATTGAAACATTTTGGTAGTAAGAATAAGAAAACTACACAAATCTTGAAAAGTGACTACATTGGGTGGAAGGAAAGAAACATCTGAGGATGTTGACATACAAAAATCACTGACAAATGGGACCCTCTTTAATAAGGCCGTTGAAAACAAAAAGTATTAGAGTTAATTTCTGGAGGTTCAGAGTTGAAAAGCTGATAGGTTATGATACATTTGTATGTGAAATTGATTATTGATGTTCATTTTGGACGTTTACTGTTGTAAAACACATTTCAGGAGCCACCTTCTTGAAAGCTTGCAGTCTATATTTTGTAAGTGCATTCACAAGGCTTTCAGAAGGAATTTCGAGGATTTTGATGAATGATAAAGGGAAGAAATGGTTGCAATGTAGTTGCATATCAGAATGTTGAGTGATTTAGGGAGAACTTGGGCAACATTTACTGCAAGAGACATTATGTTGCATATCATCAATAAGAAAATTGCAGGCTTGTTAAAGGAGCCAGAATGACTAGTCAAGTTTAAAGATAGGCAATGATGTGACCATGGATGGGTTTGAAAACCAGGAAAAACATTTTAAAATTGAGGAGTTTCTGGACAGGAAGCCAAAGTCAGTAAAAACAGGGAGATGGAGTGCAGCAGAATTTTCATTGACTTCAAGTTTATGAAAGGTTGGGATCCAACCAGGAATTGAAAAATCAAGTTTATAGACAATATAGGCTTGGATAGGTCTTCCAAAAGCATGCAAGTTGAGGCAGTATTCATGATTAGCAATGCTGTGGGAATGGAAGTAGTCAGTTTTATGTTGGAAACCATATAACATTGGAACTTCAGTTCATAGTCAACCAGAATGTAAAGTTTGTAGCCATATTAGTTCAGGCTCAGAATGTGGCCATTGGAGAGGGTCACATGTCTGGGATCAAGGGAGGTGGTGTTAAGGTGGAACTGAGTGTTCTCGTAGAAACCAATTTTTTTTTCAGGTGGTATCACCTGGGAGCAAAAGATAGATGAGAAATATAAAAGAACTGAGGCTAAATCCTTGGGGAACTCCAATGGTAATGATATGAAATGGAAAGACATGTTTCCTGCCCTGAATAATTGACTGAAGGAACAATGGAATTCAGCCACACCTTAATTACATATCTGCTTTCTGTCTACATGAGCATCGCTTTTATAGCTTTACACAAACATAGAGCTGTTTGGATCAACACACGGTTTGGGATAATTTGGTCTGTAAGGCACTCCCAGCCAGTTTTGTTTATTGTAGTTTCATCATTGATTTGCACACTTTTAAAGACTCCATCTTACATTCTTGTTTAACTTTGAAATAGAGCTTCAAACCAGATCCTTTTCCTGAATGTGCAAGTTGAGAAATCTGCCAATGGATTTCTACTGCTATATACTGCAAAGCTACTGTCACCAGTCAAGATATACATTATGGCTTCTCACAGTTCCATGCACGGCAACATCATCCTTATCAGTAATCTCATGAATTGGCTACTTGCCATCTGTTCAGAGCATAGCCTTGTCGCCAAGGTAGAAAGCACAAACTGTCTTGCCCAATAATGGCTATCTTCATCAGATCATCATTTGCTGTTTATAATGCAAAGTCATTGTAGAGCTGAGGCCACCTCGCAATTGCTGTATGATATTTTATATATCACATTTGTCCTGCTCATTGTGGTTATGGAGTCTTTTGTATTTGAGAGTAACTAGCAAAGTGTAGCTGTTGGTTTGTTTGCTATCTTTATTCCAAGAGGTTGTAGGAGCCTTGTAGTCAAGAAAATATCATGCAGCAACCGTGACAAACACTACATAGGACAGACGGGCAGGAAACTCGCCACCAGGATACGTGAATGCCAGCTCACCACAAAGCAGCACGACCAATTCTCCCTTGTTTCAATACACTCCGATATAGAAGGACATCAGTATGACTGGGACAAAGTTACAGTACTAGGACAAGCGAGACAAAGTCAAGCACGAAAATTCCTCCCCTCCCACCCACCTTCCTGCAAAAATGCCATCCCCTGTTCCCAATTCCTTTGCCTCCACTGTATCTGCTCCCAGGATGAGGCATTCCACTCACGAACATCTCAGATGTCCTCATTTTTCAAGGACCGCAACTTCCCCCCCTCAGTGGTCGAGAACACCCTCTACCGTGTCTCCCGCATTTCCCGCAGCTCATCCCTCACACCCCCTCCCCGCAATAACAACCAAAACAGAATCCCCCTCGTCCTCACATACCACCCCACCAACCTCCTGATCCAACGCATCATCCTCCGACACTTCCGCCATCTGCAATCCGACCCCACCACCAAAGACATTTTTCCCTCCCCACCCTTATCTGCTTTCCGGAGGGACCACTTTCTCCGTGACTCCCTTGTCCGCTCCACACTCCCCTCCAGTCCCACCACACCCGGCACTTTTCCTTGCAACCGCCGGAAGTGCTACACCTGCCCCTACACCTCCCCCCTCACCCCCATCCCAGGCCCCAAGAAGACTTTCCACATCAAGCAGATGTTCACCTGCACATCTGCCAATGTAGTATAGTGTATCCGCTGTTCCCGTTGTGGCCTCCTCTACATCGGGGAAACCAAGCGGAGGCTTAGGGACCGCCTTGCGGAACACCTACTCTCGGTTCGCACTAAACAACTGCACCTCCCAGTCACGAACCATTTCAACTCCCCCTCCCATTCCTCAGACGACATGTCCATTCTGGGCCTCCTGCAGTGCCACAACGATGCCACCCGAAGGTTACAGGAACAGCACCTCATATTCCGCTTGGGAACCCTGCAGCCCAATGGTATCAATGTGGACTTCACAAGCTTCAAAATCTCCCCTCCTCCTACCGCATCCCAAAACCAGCCCAGATTGTCCCTGCCTCCCTAACCTGTCCTTCCTCCCACCTAGCCCCTCCTCCCACCTTAAGCCTCACCCCCATCTCCTACCTACTAATCTCGTCCCGTCCCTTGACCTGTCCGTCCTCCCTGGACTGACCTATCCCCTCCCTACTTCCCACCTGCACTCACCTTTACTGGCTCCATCCCCGCCTCTTTGACCTGTCTGTCTCCTCTCCACCTATCTTCTCCTCTATCCATCATCTATCCGCCTCCCCCTCTCTCCCTATTTATTTCAGAACCCCGTTCCCCTCCCCCATTTCTGAAGAAGGGTCTAGGCCCGAAACGTCAGCCTTCCTGCTCCTCTGATGCTGCTTGGCCTGCTGTGTTCATCCAGCTCTACACCTTGTTATCTCAGAATTCCTGGAGGCCTGGTTTTCAACCACCAAATCAATTAACAGACATATTGATATACGCCCCGTCTACATACGACTATGGTACAAAACCAGAAGCAAGACTGCCCACCATGACAATCCAGACCATATAAATTCAGAGTGGGACAGAACAACAGTGTTTCAGTGGAGGCTACACAGCACTGACGATGTCACCTCGAAGGGAGACAAAACATTTGCATGAAAACCAGTCAGCTCGGTGAAGCAACCAACAACTCCAGGACTCATTATAAGTGCTGTAGTTATTCTAAACAAAACGATCAGAAAAGCCACTGATTCAGGGCTACGACCGTAACATTGCAACTGTATCTGACATAGTTTTGTCTTTATATTAAAGCAGCAGCAGTTTCTGCAAGTTTTGATTAATTAGCCATAAAATATGTTAATCAAGTACAGCTGTAGTTGATTGATGATGTGCAATAGAACCATCAGTCACTCTGTCAAAGTCTGGGCAGTGTTAGCTTAGATTAATAAACTCGAGGAGAAGCCTTCAATGCCACAGCTTGGGAAGCATTCCTGTTTCATCTTTATATCAGATAAATATTTGAAAGGAGCTTTTTTTTCACTTTGCTATTTGTATCAATAATGTAAACTTAAAATGTAAAGAAGCTGTCTGCAGTTTTATAATAATTATTGACCAGAGGATTTCTAACCACTGCCCTATCTTGACCCATATTTTATTTGAATGGTAAAACAAGCAAAATCTGCAGTGATGACAAACCCATTGGACATAATATAGCTAAAGGTGCCATAAGTCTTATCAAATCACATGGCTCATCTCTCCTATGAGAGAGGGTTACCACACTTCTGTTGAGGGGAAAGGTTGAGAAGGAAAATTGTAACCTCAGCCAGAATTGAACCCGCACTATTGGCATCGCCGTGCTTTGCAAACCAGGAGGCCATTCAACTGAACTAAATCAACCTTGTTTCACCATATAAAATCAAGGAAGCTTGCATTTTTTTACAGATGCATGCTGATTCTGAAAATATTTCAGAGTTTAATCTTCTCCACTCTGCCAATAAGTCAGCCAGAAAAATCTCTTGGTATAATTTTTAAGATTTTAATTTCATGATTGTAACATTTGACCCATTTCGCTGCTCCTACAATTTCATTCCAAAAGCAGTTTGGTTCCGTCTTCACAGATGGAAAACAAACAAACATTGGAGTTTGACTTTCCTGACAGTTCCAATAAACAAACCCAAGGCATTTCTTACTTATGCAAGATACTACTTACACATATTTGAGGCATCGGGGTGGTCTGATAACTGAACGGACCCCCATTGTTCTTTAGCATAAACATCTTAGATGATGTTCTTTCCCCACTATACCTGTCTAAAGCTTTAGTGCATCCTCAGCATTTCGTCCTGGAACTTGGAATGTGTCAGTCTGCAATACTCGGTTGAGGTCAACTCCTTGCACTGGAAGATCAACAATTTTCTGGTAGACCATGACCATCTTTCACCATCTAGCTGTGTGTCTACCCTGCAAGTCTTCACTGCAGGATAGCGTCAAGGTGTGTGTTGTCATACCACTCACTCCAGACCTTCCAGAATGTTCTGTGGCCTTTGGCCAATGGGGTCATGAGTTATGTTCAAATCATCCAATGGGATCATGCCACCACCCTTCACCATTGCCATGTTAGGAGTGTAGCGTGCACATTCTCAGGCAGTCAAGATGCTAGAACATCTGATTTACACATCTCCAATACACAACTCTTGGGCTGGTTGTAACTGGTTTCCCTTGAACATTTGTAACCTCTTTGATCTTGGTTTTCACTGTTCTCTGCACCTGCAAGCTGCTGGCTGCTGTTCAAATTAGCTTGGCCAATTTTCTGTCAAGCCTGATTTCTCCAGCTATGGTCAGTTTAGAATAGCCAATTTTTGGCCTACGTCGTGAAAGGAATTTGTCATTGATTATGGATTTAGAAATTGCCTGTTTGTGGATATTAGTGTAATAAATAATTGATCTTTCTTTATGAAGTATGTAAAAGAAAATTTTGTTTGAAATCTTCACTTTGTATTATTGATCAAATTACCTTCACCACAAAATGAATTAGCATTGTCAAGCTGTACCATTTATAAATTATAATCAATTGCAAAGTCAAATCAACAACACTTCTACCAGTTTTTCACTGGTCAATCAAATGTAGCCATCGTTAGGAAGCAAAGAAGTGCAGTTTGAGCTTCACACTGTGAACAAAGTTGGTAAAGGCTGCTGTAACCTGGATTCAGCATCCTAGTTTATTGTATTTTTTGTCATAAGAGCATCACTTTTACACTTACAGTGCTCATAAGAAGGTTCTCCTGTATCCCCAATAGCCCCAATGGTGTAGCTTTGCCTTTTTATAACCAGGGTGTAAAATATTGGCTTAGAATCCTTCCAGAGATCAAAGTTCAATAATGTGGACAACAAAATTGAGCCTACAACCATTTTCAGAACAAAAGATTTTAATCACTCAGTGATGGTGATGGAATTCTAGATTAATTTTATGAACCTAGTAAGGTAATGATTTATCACAACGTTAAACGTGGGGAAAATTTACAGTTGGCGGAATTTTATTTTTCAGTACTCTAAATCTAAATGATTTAATACTTTAACCCATCCCCGAGAAAATAGTTAAATCCCTGCAAAATGTTTGTGATGTACCGCATAAGTTTGGGTGTTGAAAGAAATTGTCATCTAGTACCTTGAGCTATGAAAATACATTCAGACATTCCAAGTTTAAATTTAGGTAGCCAAGCAGAGCCCATACAGATGTTGTACAGTATTTCTAGCATTGTATATATTTATTCGAAAGAATAACTTTTGTTCCAAATATTTGGGAGAACAATTTTGAAAGTAATGCAATTAATCCAAGATTAATCCAAGATGGGGGTAATCCAAAATGGAGGAGGAGAAAAGATTTTGGCTCCAAGAGCTACTCCTTTCTTGCGGTGTTTTCAGCGTTGGAGCTGATTTCCTCGAATATAAGCTGTTGCATTGTTTTGGAACTTTGGCACTTTAAAAGGGAGGGAGAGAGGGAGAGAGAGGGAGATAAAGGTAGAGACCACATGAGAAGTGAATCAAATAGAGAAATAAACTTGCACAGCTGTCTGACCCAGCAGTAACCTGCACAGCTAGCTGCCTCTGTCTCTGCTGTTTGGTTTTGAGTATCTATGGATATCAGAGTTTATTCTAAGAAAAATTAACAGATAGCAAAATTCACACCTGACCTTGGAAAAACCTGTGCGGGCGAGCACACAGCAGGGGAGCAGCTATGTGGATAGTTTTTAAGTGTAACCTATTGTTTTCTTTTGTAAATCTACAATAGTGAGTAGAGTGCGTTCTTTTTTGATTATATATTTTTATTGAGACCTGTTTCTTGATTAAACATGAAAAAGAGATATAAAATCAAAGGTACTAAATAGGTGTAGTGAACAGCGAAGAAGGTTACCTCAGAGTACACGGGAGCTTGATCAGATGGGCCAATGGTTTGAGGAGTGGCAAATGGAGTTTAATTTAGATAAATGTGAGGTGCTGCATTTTGGAAAGGCAAATCAGGGCAGGACTTATACACTTAATGGTAAGGTCCTGGGGACTATTGCTGAACAAAGAGACCCTGGTGTGCAAGTTCAAAGTTCATTGAAATTGGAGTCGCAGGTAGACAGGATAGTGAAGATGACATTTGGTATGCTTGCCTTTATTGGTCAGTGCATTGAGTATAGGAGTTGGGAGGTCTTGTTGCAGCTGTACAGGACATTGGTTAGGCTACTTTTGGAATACTGCGTGCAATTCTGGTCTCCCTGCTGTAGGGGAGATGTTATGAAACTTGAAAGGATTCAGAAAATTTTTACAAGCATGTTGCCAGGGTTGGAGGGTTTGTGCTATAGGGAGACACTGAATAGGCTGAGGCTATTTTCCCTAGAGCGTCAGAGGCTGAGGGGTGTCCTTATAAAGGTTTACAAAATCATGAGGGGCATGGGTAGAGTGAAAAACCAAGGTCTTTTCCCCAGGTGGGGGTGTCCAAAACTAGAGGACACAGGTTTAAGAAAGGAGAAAGATTTAAAAGGGACCTAAGGAGCAACCTTTTTCACACAGAGGGTGGTGCATGTATGGAATGACCTGCCAGAGGAAGTGGTGGAGGCTAGTGCAATTACAACATTTAAAAGGCATTTAAAAGTTTATGAAATGTACGTGGGACAACCTCTTAGAATGATGCTGAATGAATGAGGGAATATGTTAGACCTGTTACATGCGGTGAGATGGAATTAATTAATTATCTCATTGTAAAGGATCCTTTAAGGAAGAACAATCAAGACATGTAGAAATTTACATTTATTTTGAAGTGAGAAACTTGGCTCATCATCAAATATCTTAAAGATTAAAAGAATTTCCAAGGCTATGAAGTCAAAGTTGATGAAGTGTACTGGTAAAATAGAGTTAATCTTAAGAGTGTAGATAAGCAGTGGCAGACCTTTAAAAGAGATATTTAAAAGATATTTATTAAGGTATATTCCAGTAAGAAAGAAAAAAAAACTACCAAGTGGCTAACTAAAGCTGTCAAGGATGGTATCAAATCAGAAGAACATTTGTACCATGCCTTAAAAATTCAGAGATCAGAAATTGGAAAAAGTTCAGAAAGGTAAGGATGACCAAAAATATTAAAGTGGTAGAAAATGGAATATGACAATGAAAAATCTTTTAAAAACAGAAAGTAAGAAATTCTATTAGCATTTTAAAAAAGATGAAGTAGATTAAGCAAACATTGGTCAGTTTGATTTAACATTGGACTTTCATACTGGAAAACAAGATATTGGCAGAAACTTAGCAAAAGATTTTTTTTTATTTTCTAAAATTCCCTAGGAGAAATGCAGGGCAAAACAGAAAGAATGTAAGACAATCAATATCTCTATAAAAAAAGAAAACTAATGACATTAGAAACTACTGATTCTGTATCCTAGTTTCTTAAAGGTAGTGGCTGCAGAGATAGTGGATGTGTTGTTTGTAAACTTCCAAAGCTCCCTAGTTCTGGAAGGGTCCCAGATGTTTGAAGCTTGCAAACGCACCTATTCAAGAATGTCAGAAAGCAGACCAATCAGCCTAAGGTGTCTTTCGGAAATTGCTGGAGCTATTTCTGAATGAAGGACAGTAAATCCTCTGTATCCTCAAGTCCATGATTTGTGAATTTGCTTATCTGAGCCAAAAAGTAAATAGCAACAAAATTCAACATCTGCGGGCAAGCTCATGTATCTGCCTTTTTTTAACATATTTCTAACAATATCGGTACTCTCAAATTTCATCTTTTGCGGGAGTTCTCAGAAATGGAACCCTCGCACAGACGGAGCAATGACTGTCATAGCAAGACATTTAGCAAATTGTCGTAGAATTCACTTGAAGAATGTGTTTTTTTGGGAAAGGGAAATTTTGTTTGATAAATTTATTTGAGTTCTCTGAGGGTGTAACAAGCACGTTGGCTAACAGGGAAAGCCTTAGTGTATTTAGATTTCTAAAATTCATTTAGTAAGATGCCACATAAAACTCACAACACAAGATACCATCTCACTCCGTTGGCAGTCATATTTTTGCATGGCTAGAAGATTGAATGAATGACAAGAAGTGGAATGGATCATTTTCAGGTTGGCAAAACATGGTTATTGGGGTATTCCCTGCAACAGTGTTGGGCCTCAACTGTTTACCAGCCATGTTGATAAATTGGATGAATGGATAGTGTCATGTAGCCAAATTTGGTGATTACACAAAGAAAGGTGAGAAAGCAAGATGTGAGAAAGATGCAGGGCCTGAATCTTCAGAGATGTGCCATCACCACTGGATTGTCCCCCCACTTCTATTTCCGTATATCACACCAGAGCTCTGTAATTCTGGCTGATTTCTCCAGATGTGTGGTGTGTACAAGGAACTGCTTCTTTGTAGGACTGGATTGTTGGGGAAGGATAAGCAATAGCCTTTTCTTTTGCAACACTAGCTATTGCATTCTGGTAAATATGTCCTAATATTTCTTTGAAATGTTACTGAGAGAAGATAAATAAGTAGAGAGGAGGGTGTAGTAAAATGGTGTATAAAATGTGGGAAGAACTGAGGTTACCCACTTAGATAGGGAGAATGGAAAAACAAAATATTTAAGTGGGGAGAGACTACATACAGAATACTGATGGACAGAGGTTTCTAGATGTGCTCACACTTGATTATCAAATTTAGCATATATAATAAGTCGAAAGACAAATGCAAGAAGGATAAAAGTCAGGACCAACATGCTTTGAGAGAGATGATTTTCTTAAAATGTAAAGGCTTCTGCACCCCAGCCTATTGAATTATTTCAGTTCAGTTGCCCAATCTCAGCAGTAGCAAGGAGAAGATGAGAGGGCCCACCTCCTTTTATGACATTAGCTGCTGTATTATATTTTTAAAAGTCTGTAGTCTGAGAGTGGCTCAGTGAGTCAAATAAGAGGGTGGTGGTGGGAGAGAGAGTTAGGTCACATTAGGTCATTTTGGTAGCTGGGTTGGCAATTGGTCGGTGGTCAAGATGGTTGCGGTATAGAATTAGGTCAGGTCTGGGGAGTTAGTCAGATCTGAGTGGGTCAGTTCTGGAGAGTTAGCCCAGTCAGGCATGTGGTAGTGGGGGCTCAGGGAGTGGTTGAGAGACAGAGGGAGAGAAAGAGAGAGAATATGGTCAGATTTATTCGGGTGTTGGTTGTGGTGTTCAGTTCAGTTTGGCAGGGAATACCAAGTATTAAACAGTGTAACAGTTCCAGGATAAGTATTTTGTACATTTCCCCATGTCTCTGACTTTCAGCTCAATGTCAGACAGTGTCATGGAATCTCCAAGGCTGTATAATCAGTCCTTTAGGAATGTAAACACCCTGGACAGTTACAGCCTTTCTGTTTGTGTCAGGACTCCCACAGAGTGCTAATGCACAACTTATGTGTGGATTTTTCTGCTGTGGACATTAGAAAATTGAGGCCAAAATATTCTTGGAGGCTTGATTGGAAAGATTTTGAGAGGAAGTTTCCTCTTATGTGGGAATGTTGAGCTAAAGGACAGTATTTCAGAACAATGGATCTCCCAGAAAAGATAAGGATCAGGAGTAATTGCCATATTTAGAGTGTCATTAATCTGTTGTATTATCTACCCCAGAGTCCAATGGAAGGTCAGTAATATATTCAGTGTCGAGTTAATCAGATTTTTGATTCGCAAGATTCAAGTTATGAGGAAAAGGAGGAAAATGATGTCGTGTTGAGGTCAACCATGATCTTAATAAATGATAAACTTGGCCAGAGGGGCCATATGGCCTACGCCTGCTCCTATTTATTATGTTCTTATGGTCTGAAACTACCCTTGGTGTGCTTCCTCCAGCATTTCTGGGTTCCCGACACACATTTCATCCAAAAGGCATGATTTGGACCTTGAAAAGCAAAATTCAACCTTTGAATTCAAGTTTCTCTCACTGAATCTGCAGACCTGCTGAACATTACCAGCATTTTCTGATTTTGTTTGTGTTACCATGCTGGCCCTTATTGTCCTTTCTGTTAAAGTTATAAACAAAAACTAACTCTGGTTTTGTATGTAAAAAATACATCAGGTGTACCACAAGGAGACACAGATCAGAGGATTCCAAGTTCGTATCCAGATCAGTACTGACATAACTGGTTTTGTGTAAAAACGAAAGTTGTGGTCCTGTACATGAGTTTGGTCCACACACGTCTATCCAGTGATCTCGGCTGAAACATCTGTACAAATGGATTGATGTATTTGAAAAATATAATCTAGCCTTCCTCCCACTGTGTGGAATTTCTTCCAACAAACTCTTCCTCTAGAAATCTATTCTAAGTTCATTCATTTGGCCAAAATGTTTTCATTTCTGATATGCATTAATTTACAACATTAGCCAATTTGATTCACTTGATGTGAAATCATGAAAGGGCTGAAGGTACTGCATACTGCAAAGGCTTGACAAATTTCTGACGATACTACTGACTTACAGAATTTGCTTTGGTCTGAGCCAAGCAGTTCGAGGACAGCTACAAAAATGGCATCCACCCAACAATGTGGAAAATTGTCCAGATATGTCCTGCACACAAATCCAAAATGATAATTGCCACATCATCAGTCAATTCTTGATCATCAGTAAAATAATGGAAGGTGTCATCAACAGTATATTCAAGCAGCATTTATTTAACAATAATCCAATCAAAATACTGCAAATGCAGGAAATCTAAAACAAATACAGAGAATGCTGGAAAAAAACTCAGCATGTCTCGGAGGATCTGCGGAGAGAGAAACAGAGTTATTTCCAGGATATGATGTTCAGTAATGTTCAGCATCATTCGCAACTCCCCAGATACTGAAGCAGTCCATGTTCAAATGCCACAAGATCTGGACAACACCTAGGCTTAGGCTGACAAGTGGCAAGTAACAGTCACGTTACACAAATTCCAGGCAATGGCCATGTCTAATAAGAGACAAACTAAAATACAGTGGGTTACAACAGCAGGTAAGAGGCTAGAAATACTATTGTAAGTAACTCAACCCCTGACTCACCAAAGTCTGTCCAACATCTACAACGAACTTCAGGAGTCTGATTGAATACTTCCCATTGCCTGGATGAGTGCAGCTCCAAGCACATCAAGAAGCTGAACACCATATGAGACAAATCAGCACCCTTGATTGGCACCACATCCACAAACATTCCCTCCCTCCACCACTGACGCTCATTAGCTGTGCTGATTACCACCTACAAAATGCACCAAGGCTGCTTAGACATGCACATGCCGAACCTCCAATGAGTAAATCTAGACAGGCAAGGGTAGTGGATACATGAGAGCACCATCATCTGAAAGTTCCTCTCCAAGTCATTTATCATCCTAATTCAGAAGTATATCGCCATTCCTTCAGCTTTGTTGAGTCAAAGACCCGGCACTGCCTTCTTGATGGCATTGTGGGTCTATCTATGCCAAATACATTGCAGTGGTTTAAGAAGGCATCACCATTTTGTCAAAGGTATCTAGGGATGGACAATAAATGCTGGTCTAGTCAGTAATGTTCCCATCTCACGAATGAATAAAAGAAAACTCCTCTCTGTCAAGCCCCTTGAAATTATTTTGACCTCAAAGTTACTTTATAAAAAGAAGTTGTTGTTGCCATTGATGCAACATTTGCTCTAATCTCCACTCATAAACAAAAATGCCGTGTTGGTCTTAGAGATTTCAGCTATTACAGAGCCCCAACCAAGTTAGTATTAGAACCATCAGGAGAGAAAACAAGGATATTTACAAAGAACAAAATCCTCTTATATGACATTGGTTTTTAAAAAAATCAATTTGCATGAAATATAGACTCCCCACAATAATATAACATGCATAATTTTACAAAACAGCTTCTGCCACTACTGCCAGCAGGCAATTGGAAAGTCACAGTGCACCAATCCATAGTTGGATTAACCACAACTACCAGCATTCACAATTAATTGGCAAAGTAATTCTCTGGAAAAAATGTGCATCCCATCACAGGTCCAAACGTTCTGACAGTTCCTGTCAAATGACATTGAATAATCAAACATAATTAATCTTCTGTGTGGAATAATTTTAATTCTTCATATTAATCACATGCCAGATTTTTTTATGAAACTGGCTGGCATAGAAGTAAAAGGAAAAAAAAATATGAAGTTTCGACTGGCACTTGGCAGCTAAAGATTCTGCATTATGTATGCAGTTCAAAGCTGCAGCATGTATTATAATGTCATTCTTTGTCCTTTCTGACAAAAAACATATCTGCTAGCATTGAAAGACAGATGTACGTGTCCATAAAAACCTGACTGCCAATGAACGTACATAAAAGGTTATGAAATTGGATCAAATGCAGTACAGTCTCTGAAAATTACTTGTTCTTCCTTTCGTAACAGCAATCTTCAATGTAGATTTTTAAAAATAATATTACAGAAGGTGTTGTGTCACTTTCAAGGACAATTCATTCGGTCTCAACTGTCTGCATTTCCAGGGCCCAGTTCGCACGTCAATACTTGCTGTCAAAACTCAACATGCACCTTGGTAACTTCCCCACAGTTCTCTTTCTGCACAAGGGTTAGCCTCTCTTTCCTTCATGCTGCTCCCAACGTGAATGAGAAAGATTCTGAACATTGTAATGTTGATGAGAAATCATAGGAGAACAGGATATTCTAATACAACAAGCAGAAACACTTAAATAAATGGCACAAGTACCATTGGAATAGAGGCACGTTTGCTGGTGCATAAAGTTAGTTGGAAGTAATACTTGAAAAAAGAAAATGAATGAATTGGCACCATGAAAGTTATGGAAGTTAAACAAATGCTATAAAAGAACAGGAGAAAGTACATAGCAATGAAAAGTTAGAGAGTTTTTTTTAACATTTGTTCATGGGATGTGAATGTTGTCTGTAAGGCCAGCAGTTGTTGCTCATCTCCACTTGCTCTTGAGAAGGTGGTAGTGAGCCACTATCCTGAAATTGTTTCAGTGCAGGTTCACATGCAGTGCAGCTACTGTGAGACTTCAAGGAGGCTGACCAATGATAGTAAAAGAAATGCAATGTCGTTCCAATTAAGTTTTCTGCTGTGATTGCACTTCCACGTATTTGTTATCATTAACACTTGAGACGGGAGAGATCACAGGTTTGGAGGTTTCAGTTGAAGTGAACTTGGTAAGTTGCTGCATGACATCTTGTAGATGGTACACACTGCTGTCACCATACACTGGAGTGAATATTCCATGTGCTGGCGATCAAGCTGCCTGTTTTGTTCTCAATGTTGTGGAGCTTCTCAAGTATTTTTGGAGCTGTACCTATCCAGACGAGGGAGTCCATGACTGAATGTGGTAGGGTGACAGACACCTAATCCAACTTGTTGGTTGTGTAATCACTTTTGCTTTGTCTAAATAGTAGTCTTCCACTCTTTAACTGACATGGCGAACTTTGTTGTAGCTTGATCGGGTTGTCACCTCATTTTTGAATGTATCTGGTGCTGTTCCTGTCATGTTCACCTACATTTGTATTTGAACAAGAGTTGATTCATTGGCTTGATGGCCATTAGAGAAGGAGATGTGCCAGGTTATCACGTTACTGATTGCTGTTTGATAAAAGTTTGTTTCTGATGATTGGCAAAGCCTCCACGGACATCCAGTTTTCAACTACTTGATCTATTCTGAATCTATCGCATTGAGCAGAATAACAAAGGATGTTGAGTGTCCTCAAGAACTGTTAGTTCCTTCCAATACAGTCATAGAAAAAATGTATCTCTGAGACACAGATGAATGAGGACAAGGCTATATAAGACTTTCTGTCTTGTCGGTTCTCTCAGCATCTGCCACAGGCCTGGTCTGGTTGCTGTGCCCTTGGTCAATTCAGTCAGTAGTAACAAAGAAAATAATAACAGGAATAGGCCATTCGGCCCTTCAAGCCTTCTCCACTATTCAATATAATCATGTCTACCAAGCTACTGTTGGAGATGGATATTGAACTCAAAGAGTACCATTGTTCCATTGTTGTCCTCAATAATACTTCCAGGCAGCATTCATCATGAATCATGAACTGAGGGTGTGGTGGGAGCAGCAGATGGTGGGCAGCCAGGAAGTGTCCTTACAAATTTTTGACCTGGTGCCTCAAGAGTTCATGATATCGAAAGTCAATTTTGAGTACACTCACCCAACAAAGCTCACTGTGCTGCCACCTGTTTTAAGTCAATCCTTTGGACAGAGCAGAACGTACCCAGGGTTGGAGATAGAGAACTGTTGGTCATTGACTGTAAAATTTAATTTGTTGAGTAGGATTATATCAGGCAGTTAATTGACCGATCTATGACACAGGTATCATAATTTTGGCATAAATTTCCAAATGCTGGTAAGGAAGACGTGAGATTGACTTTCTAGGTCAGTGCTGTGTGGTCCAGTTAGTTTTCATACTTCAGCTTTTCCATAGTGGTTTGATACAGCTGAATAGCTTGCTATACCATTTCAGAGGATAGAAAATAATCAGTTACAATTGGTGGTAATGAAAGGGAAGGGAGAAATAGATTACAATGATGAGACAGAAGCTGGTTCTTGTACTTAACAGAGGGCAGAAGCAGAACATTGGGTAAATAATAGTAGCTCTGGCATGAATGAAGAGAGAGGTGGAAAAAGAATGGAAGTTTTACAGGATAAAGTGGAAGAAATGTACAATTATGAAGTAGGTTTGAATTAAATAAAATGCTGGCTCGCTTGAAACAGTGTAAAGAGAAAAGTACCAGTTTGGATTTAGAGACTTTTTTTAAAAAAAAGAACATGATATGAAATGGTGAATGTTAGGAAATGTATCGTATCTCTGTGAACTGTATATGGGATGACACAGTTGAGGTAACACGAGAAAATTATTGCACCCTTGGTTTGTTGATAATACAAATGTAGTTGTGATTTATCTTGTATTAAAATGTGAAGAACGTTAAGACAAAAATGCAAAGTTTTGGCATATCCTTTCTGTTTTCACTGGAAAAGCACCATCAATTTTTTTGTCTTTAACATCATGTCTATATCTGTTTTTCTGTCCAAGAGATGGTAATGTCAGAACATCCTTCATTTACATAATATTTTCAGAAGCTTAGTGTCCCAGATTTTGCCCTTAGCAGTAAAATAATGGCTTTAAACATTATCTGGATACCCCAAGACCTTATGTGGGCTTTTCAGCCGTGTGATTCACTGTGATGTGCTTTTCTTGGGATGTGTAAGCAAGGAAAGCAGCATTTAGGCTTTCAACCAAACAAGTAAAAATATCCTCATTGACTCATACGAACTGCAAACCATGAAATATGAAACAAGAAATATGAATTTTGTGCTCCATCACAAAGAGTGTTTTACTTCCATTTAAGTTACATTTCCACCACCTCTGCTTCAAAGTCAAGGTACTTTGCAGCAGAAATGATTATCTGTGCTTTTCTCACCTCAAGTTTTGATTATTCTGACGTTGGCCCCCCTTCCAGCCTTCAGCTTCTATAACATTGAGCTCATCAAAATCTTTGCTGCCTGTATCTTATCAGACAACAACTTCTACGCATTGTTAAACTATATCAGCTACTGCAAAGTTTAAAACTCATTTTAGGGTCTTTCCCTTCCCTGTCTATGTAACCTCCATGCCTGTTGGGCAACCTCCATTCTATTCTACCTCTATTTCATGTGCCCCCAACATTGGCAATCATGCCTTCAGCAATTTAAGCCCCACAGTGAGATACTAGCTCCGTAAATCTCACAGATTATTTGTTAAATAACACTTCTATTTGTGTTGTGAAATATCATAATTTGGTTGTGTTTCTCAGTAGTTCTACTTGCATATTTCAGCATCTAAAACAAAATAACTGTCATTGGACTCAAAATGTTACTCTGTTCTTCTCTCCACAGATGCTGCCAGACCTGCTGAGTATCTCCAATACTTTCAGTTTTTGTTGAAGCAGAAATAGAGTAGGCATTATGACACAAGAACAGGAAATGCTGAAAGCACTTAGCAATTCAGCCTCATAACTAAGGGGGGGAGAAAATGGCCTGTCAAACATAGCCCTGACGAAGGCCAAGTTTCTTCCCTTCTTTGTGAAGGATAGTGATGCCAACAGTTTTGGTTCAATTCCTGTATCAGTTGAGGTCACTGTCAAGGCCCCACCTTTTCAACCTCACACCTTACCCTTCACTTGAGGCATGGTGACTGTCAGGTTAAACTCACCATGAGTCATCTCTCTTTAATGAGAAAGCAGCTTGTGTTCCTCTGGGACCATGGTGACCTTCACTCTTTTCTTTCCCTTACAAATGCAGTTTCATTTGTTCAGTGTTTCCAGCTTTTTCCTTTGTCCTCCAGCATCTTTGTATTTCCCAATAGAATATTATTCTGCTCAGAATTTTTTGTTCTGTAGAGTCCTAAACTGATCATTTGTCATCATTGTGATGAGAGTAATTAGATTTGCATCATATCAAGTAATATATCAATTAATATTATAATTGCTATTCACAGTATCTTCTTCCTGTTTGTTTATCACAGTGTTTCTTTTCATGATTATTTAGTCTAATTTGCTTACACTCTCAAAATGACAGCTGGTTTGAGCAGTTGTATAATGCCTTCAGCAGCTGGTGCTATGGAATTCACCTTGTTTTTTTTTCGAGGACCCAACTTCAGAGGGAACCAGTGTGAGTTTTGCTTGCACATTAAGAGTTAGTTGAAAGTCATTGCAATTTAATCTCTGGTCCCCAGTCGTTCCCTGATTGATGGGTAAATTTCACAAAGCCCATTAACTGGCAAAATACACCTTGGTCCTGTAAGAGACCAAGCAGTCTGTCTACTAGTATCCTTTGTTGATGCTATTTATTGTTCTCTTCAGGAGCTTTGCTGACTTTACTTTTGAGATCCTAGTTAAAAAAAAATCAAACAAGCTTTTTAGTTGTTATCAAAGCCTGTGAAGAAGTAGAATATCTCCTTCTGTAATTTGGAGGGTTTACCCAGTTTCTTGGCTGCAAAGTGCTTTGGGATGTGCTGAGGACGTGGAAGACAACATATTATTGTAAATTCATTCCTCCTTGTTACAGAATCAACAGTGCTTTTGTATACAAGGCTTTTAAAATATTGGATTTATTCATCGGAATTTTAATTGTTTTTAATATGTTCATTCAGTGAAATTTTTAAAAGATTCCTTTTGATCTCTATATACTATTAAAATAGTTCCTGGACTTCATAATTGAGACTCAATTAGGATCATTTTCAATCATTTTGAAGAGAGAAACCATTATGCTGCCAGTTGCTGCTGTTTCTGGACCTGAGCTATTATGCTAGTAGCCATGCAAGTATGTAATGTGTAAAACTGATAATAATGCAACTTCCTTTGAATATTTCTTCCGGGGTGAGTGGAAGCATGTGGTATTGTAGTATGTGTACAGCTTGAATCTCTTTATATTATAACACTGCCCCTAGCAGTGACTCTTACTTCAGCAGAAGTATTGCTGCTTCCAAGAAATTACCTTGAGAGATACTATTCTTCAGCATCCCTTGAGACTGCAATAGCATCAGCAGCAAGTAAACACTGCAGTCAGCATATGGTAAACAACATACTTTCTGCATTCAAATGCCTTGGCTTAACTTGACCACCTTCATTTAGATATCACAATTGTCAAACAACATAGCAATTGTTAGTAATTGGAACCAGTCATAGCAAAGGTGGCAAGAATCTTCAACTGTGTGAAGTGATCCTTTAATATAATCAGACATTAAACTATGACCATTCAAGTTTCAGATTTCATGGTTTCCAATGGAAGACTTTTAAATATATTCAACAGAGGAACAGCACTTACTAGAATGAGTTACATTTTAAGGTTATTTCAAAGATTATGAAATGAGCTTGAACGTTTTTTGAAATCCAACATTGTTTTACAATTTCCAATTAAATATTTTCATTCAGGTGCAACACTTATTTTGTTCCGAGCCAGTCACCACAGTTGTGTTAGAGTGGTCCAAGAGATATGTTATATCAAGTTCTCATTTCCCCTTGGCTCAACTGGAGTACGTTAGATAGTAAACAGTTGATGGTATTTAACATGTTAAGTGTTACTGGGAGTCATTTTTCTCCAATGCAGTGTTAGTAAAAAAAAAGGGAAACCTGCTTTGAATTTGTAATAACATTTTAACAAAACGAAACTGGAAGAAAATGCATCTAAAAGTTCCAATGCACTATATCACCAATAGAATGGTCCATGACATAGATGGGTTTGGGAGTGTACAGTTGGCAGATGATGTCAACAATTGGAGGCAGAGGGAGTGATGGGGCTGGGGAGACTGAAGGACAGGTACGGGAAAGTTGTCACTTGTGACAAAAAGAAATCAAATTTCTTTCAAGCATATAGTCACAAGTGTAATAGTGCCAAATTTGATGTACTGCAATATGTCATCTGTTAGAGAATCTTCATGATTAATCATGATTGCCACATTTTACACAGGACAGTTGTTTTTGCACTCCTGGTGATTTCATTTTTGAGGATCTTTTACGTAGGATAACAGGTTGCCATGTCATACCCAATAGAGGTATGTTCTATGCATAACTTTAAAAACCAAAATAATGATTGGCTTGGAATCTCCTGGAAACATTTTTTTAAATGAATACAGAAATGTTGCTATTGTAGATACTGAGGATCAGTTGACTTTTATAAATTCTGCACAAACTCAAAATGATTTGAAGTCTCCAGAAAGTTCTTAATGATTGAACATGGGATGGTTAACCTCTACTTAGAATGGACAAACCAAGAGAAAACCAATTGTGCACTTCACACCTTGTACTATCTGCATGTATCGAAAATTGAAGTTAAGATTTAATATCTCCGTGAAACATTAGAAAGAGAACTCTCCAGAAACCAGTTTAAAGTAAGTGGGTATAGGCAACGCATCCATTTCCCCATTGTATTACAATGGCTTGACCTCTAAATCATTCTGGATGTACAATAATAATATTAGTCATGTGAATGAAATTGACCACAAATAGTGAATCTGATCCCCCAAGAACTGGATGTGGAAATGGATTGCAGCAGCTGGAGGGCCAAACCTCCAACTAAAGGAAAAGGACCCTGCACAACAACTAGTAAACTCAGGCTGTGTGATTAGGGGTCATTCCTTTTCTCCCAGTAATGTTTTGCCTCAACAAAACCTGTTCAATAATCTTGTCTGTAAATCCACAGACTTCTCACTTCCATTCTCCTCCAAAATCCCACAAAAGAGGACCCTTTCACTGCATGCTTGGAAAAGATTGAAATTTGAACAAGTGATTTACTTTCCTATTTCTGCTAAAATCCTAAATGCTAAAAAAAAATTCTCGAGAATCCACTTTTATTTATCTATGAGTTTATGAAGACAAGGAATTGAGCCTGTTTCATCATGTCTACATTTTGGAGTGTTGTGTGAAAAAACATTTTTTTTGTTTTAACGCTTACTGAAAGACTTTGTGTTTATTACTGGGGGGAATGAAATCACCAAAGAGGCAAAACATTATTTCCAAACACGCATTTTGTTGCAGATGCTTAAAGAGTGAGCAAAAAGGTGTTACCCCAGCATCTTCCTCTCTCATCAGCAAAGTAATGTGTTACAGCTGTTAACATATTTTTAAACACGTTTTGTATAATTTATACAAATACAATATCTAAAATATTTCCAAGTTGTACTGAGTTTTCTAAACTTATATTATCTGAGGTGCAATGTTCTGTTTTATGTTATTAGAAAATATAGTGTATAATTAAGAAAAGTTCAGAAGTATTGCTTTAATAACTGTGTCCCCTACTAGTTTTAGAAGCTGTTCTGTATAATGTCCCCTGAGAGGCACATCGCAAGAATTCAAGTGCGTAGTGTAAGTGGAAATGTAGCAGCACAGATAGCTGATTGCAGATCTTGACTGAGTTGCCCAATCAAAACCAGAGTGGAATAACTAAAATGGCCATACAATTTCACATCATCTTCAGTGATCCTGCTGGAAAACTTCATGTGTGGAGATTAGTTTCTGAGAGTATTGGATTCGGCTGCATTGAGGCATTAACACAAAGTGGTTATAGAGCAGATAAATAGAATGCATCTTGTGAAGAGGATAGCTGCGTAGTTAAGAACCTTTTCTGAACTCAGCAAATATGACAAATTAACAGCACCCTGCATAGGTTTGCAACAGAAATTTCTCCTTGAAAAGCTGCATCTTGAAAGTAAAACAAAATTATTCCATAGGATCATAGATAAAACAATTTTGCAATATCTTTTGAGTATGAATAATGATCGCACTGCTGCCTCCAGACTATCTTGGTCAGTGTGTAGCAACAGTCACTTTTTGACTTCAAAATGAAGAAGGGCAACTTGTGCAAGATATCCAAGGTAGCTTAATGCTCAATGTTGTTTGCTGGGTGTCACAGTTGGTATGCCAGTATATCTTCAAAAAACGCTCATGATATCCCTCTATCATAGCATGCAATCTGAGACTATAAAGGTCGCAGACTCTGCCTTTAGTCAGATCATTCAAAGCGTGCCGTGCTCACAAAAGCATATTGCTTTCTATAGCCAAATAGCCTAAGAATACACACACAAAAGCAGAAGTTGCTGAAAAAGCTCAGCAGTTCTGGCAGCATCTATGAGGGGAAATCAGAGTTAATGTTTTGGGTCCATTTTGACCTGAAACATTAACTCTGATTTCTCTTCACAGATGCTGCCAGACCTGCTGAGCTTTTCCAGCAACTTCTGTTTCTGTTTCTGATTTACAGCATTCACAGTTCTTTTGCTTTTTACTTAGCCTAATAATACTCCAGACACTGTGGGCTGAATGTCAATTCCCATATTTTGACTAAATGTTAATTTCTTGCAGTTTCATGGAAGATTTCCTTCTCTCAGTCCTGGTGATTTTCTAATGCAATTCTCTTAGGCTTACCTTATTAATTATGCATCCAGTCTCCATGACACTGACCTCATTCAATCTTGCAGTCAGCTGAGGCAGAGTGGTCACCAGTGGTGGAACCTTCCCACATTCACAATGCAGGTACCATATTTAAACCTAAGCTGTGCATCATTTCAAACACTGCAAGTCAGGAACTGTTCTTAGTGTGTTGATGTATAATTCCAAAGTACATGGCTGTGAGAGGGAAGTTTGCACCCCACTTTCCCATCAGGGATCCAGAGGTCCTGACGGACGGGGGTGGTAGAATGGAGGGACATCCACTTCCCCAGGACTGACAAAGGAAACCACAGCACCAAATGTTGCCAGCCAAGATAGTGGGGTGTCCATTGTTAGAGAACATAGAGACATGATGCAAGAAGGTTACTTACCTTCTGCTTGTCACTAGGCTAAATCCCATTATCTTCTCAAGGCAACCTCACTCCCAATCTAACTCTACCACTGCAATCAATTCCCACGGAGGCTCATGGTTTATCACTCTCACTATTGCATGCAACTTATTTCCTCAGTGATTTTCATCCACTCCAACACCCCAGGCTATCAACCAATCATACCCTCTGTGCTTTGAAGTCACTCAATTCACCACCTGTCCTGTTCCCGCACTGCCAGTAATAACTCTTTTAGCCACTTTTGTTTTGTTCAGTCCCTCCCAATGTCTCATTGCAGGAGAAAACAGTCTGCAAAAGGGCTAACATAGATGGTAGGGTGCCTGACATTTGATCCCACCCCATACATTGAGAAACCCTTTAGCTCACAAAAGGACAGTGACTGTGACAGCAATGATAACATCTGCTATTGTTGGATCCATTCAGGACGGATGCAATGAAACGTGGGGAAATGAAAGATAAAACAGTCTCTGTGATGTAACTCATCAACAGTCACAACAGATGTAAGTGAGACATTACCAAGGGCCTCCAACAAGGAGAACCCTGGGTTGCCTCTATTTGACCTCTAACATATTCAGTCTTATTCAAACAAATGCAGGACAAACCATGCCATGTATATGTACTAAGATAGTATAAGTGCAGTAGGATTACTACAACTTTGCTCACCCTTGCCCCAAATCAAACAATAATTGCAGCATTTCAGATATGAACCCATGCTTTGAGAAACTTACAGGTCAATGTGAGAAGAAAGCAGCTCTGCAACTTTCTGCAATCTGTGTGTCCTTCAGTATATGATTGGGAATTGTTGACTGCAGCTGCTGTTTTAAAGGCATCTATGATCACTTTTGTTTCACAGACATTCAGAGGATTAATTTGTATTGATCAACAATATGGTCAAGATTGTAAGTGGCCAGGTTTTTAATATACATTGTTGGTCGATCAATGCACAATAATGACAAATGCATGTCATTTTCAATTTATGAATGCACAATTATGCAACTGATCCTTGAATGGCCTCGCATCAAACAGTCAACCCCACTAGTACTGACCAAAAGAGAACAAACTTACTTTACCCATTCTGAATGAGCTGGTAGCCATTTTTCATCTTTATTGCAGATTTGATTGTGGGTGGATCCAACCACAGTATATATTTGACCCTCAATACTTTCTATATTTTTCAAACTTAAACTTGCAGAAAAGATTTTTGATTATTTATGATTAACATAGAATGTGTAATTGGGATGAGCTAAATGATTGAACATAATTGTAGGGTTTCACCGACAGCAATGAATAATTCTTGCAGTTTTTTATTATATTCTGGTGCAAAATTTATGTTTGGGGCTTCCCAATATGTAGGGTTAAATTTTGAAGATGCAAATTGGACAGATCCCACCAAGCAAACAAAAAAAAAGCATGAGCCTGTCAGGTCAAGAAAATCATTACGTCTGCCCACCATTTTGAAATTAATAATTAACAAACAGTCGAGGTTTTTAATGATCCAATCACCTGCAACTTTTCACTGTTTGCTGCATTTTTTGGGTGTTGGACATGAAAAGGTTTGGGAGTCTTTTACCCGGCTATGATGACAAGGCACAGGAGTCTTGCCACTTGGTTGAAAGTAGCTACTAGATTCTGCAGTTGAATGTAGCTGTATCTGTACGCTTCATGATCACATTTTTAAAAACATTTTTGGAGCATGCTATGAAAAGATTCAGAGGGCAGGATGTCATTAAATTTGTAGCTGTGACCAATTTTTTGTTCACAGCATTACCTCTCCACTGGATGATATCCCAGTTTATAGTCCTGATTAGGCATGGAGTCACTCTTTGTAGCTTTCACTGGCCTTCAGATGCTTGATTCAATGAGCTGAAACAGCAAGGATAGGAGAAAGTGTATTACACAGTTTCTTTTTCACCTCACTCACCGAAAAGTATTAGAAATGCTCAGCAATGTCTGAAAGCCATTGAATTTGTGGCGGAGGCAGGTTCAATCAATGCAATCAAAAAAAAAGATTAGACTTTTATTTGAAAAGGAACAACACACAAAAGTGATAGGTAGAAGATAGGTGTGACGTTTGGTGAAATGCAAAATCAGAGCACCAATATAAACACAATGGGCCAAATTGCCTCCTTCTGCACTGTAACAATTCTGTAATTTTGTGATATATTTTGCTTTCAATGCTACCTGATTTGTTGTACATTTTAAGGATTTTGAGTTTTTAAATGTCAGAAATATTTAATATATAATGTTGCGAAAATAAACTAATGGACTGCATATTTATTTTGAAGAGTATTTGTCTTCTCCATCATCAGGTTCACTTCAAAGTGATTTCCTTAAAATTGAATAATCAAAAGAGTTAGCACCACGGAAATGCCTTTGAAAAGCTATGTTTGTTTGTGCTAAATGTGTTCCTAAATTGTTGTCAGCATTTAAAAGGGAATGTACCCAAGTGATGTATGTGTATCTGTTTTCAAGGTATAGCAGTTTAAGTAGAATTTTTTCTTACAGAGTTATTGTATCATTGTGTATAGTGTGGCCACATTCAGGGAGGACCTATTTTTTAAAAACTTCCTGAGTACAGAAAGAGTCTTTCCCACCTATGCAGCTGTCCTTTTTGCAAGAATCCCTTCATTTATCTACACTGTAGCTTCCTTCTGTTGATACCTTACAACAGGCTTCCACGTGGCATGCCGCCACTTTTCACCCATTGCTGATGAGTTTGAAATCTTGTTGCTCAGAATTCTCCAGTTAAAAACTGCTCAGTTGCCTTTTTTGCCATGTTCTATAAGTCTGTTAGTTCATTTGATAGCCCATCCCTGCAGTAGTCCCATTTTCTGCAGTGTTTATTTTGTAGAGTGAGTGCTGTGCTATATTAATTTGTGTGCCTTAAAACATGCATGAAAGTTTAATCACCTGCACATGGGCTACAGTTCATGTGATAGAACAACCAAATGTTGCCTATGATTCCATAATGGCATGAAATCTCATTGAAAACTGCATTTTTAAACCCATGTGCTATGTTCTTCTCCAAAAATTTAGGTTTGACCAACTACAAAGACAGCCATGCATTTGCAAAGATAGAATTAAAGTTCATCACATAGATGTAGTAAAAGATTTAATGATTAAAACTAAATTTATACAATGCCAAATTCACATGGTGCTTTTCCCATTATATTTGGCACATAATAATTTTTCTTACAACAAAATCTGTTCTGATGAAATTAACACATTTTGATTCCAAGATTAATGAAAAGAGTTTTAATGGGATGGTCCACTTCAATTCCCAACAGTGGAGTGCAGTGAATGATATAGTTTCAAATTATTACCACTTTATATACACACTAAATCCATGCTGCTATTTACACACCACCAAATAATTCACATGAACTTGTCGATTTAAGTTGCTTTAGAGTCCTCAATTTGTTTTCTTTATTTTCTAGGTAAGTTGTGATGCTATAACTCTCATCCTGGAGGAATAGAATTGAAGACAGGCTGATGACTTCATTTTATACAGTCAAGTACCGTAAGACTAATCAACATATTCAAATTGAGATTTGAAATGTGTATATTTATGGCTTTTTTTCTGCACAGTATGCACTTGTTGATTATTACACTTGCATGCAACTCTGAGGGGAAACAGTCTGGTCTGAATACAATTTAATTACATGGATGCATCCTCCAATTACAATACGTCAACTTTGGATGATGCATACTGTGGCTACAGTACTCTCAGTTAAGGGAAATATACACCATTTTAAGAAAAAAATAAAGCAATTACCTGAAGAAGCAATTATGAATGATTTGCAGTGTGTTTATTAGCATTGTATCAAGAATGATTTATTGTTAGCAGCTAAATGCTACAATTAAAGTCTGTAGGCAAAATGCACAAAAACAAGTTATATAATTTTTTATGGGTTAAAGAAAGTATTCTTATCAGATGTGTGCTTAAGGTATGCGGTCAGTCTGATAAGAGTCTTCCAGTGCACAGATGGCCTTCCCTTTTAGAGTACTTAATGTTAAATTGAACATTTTCTGAGCTTCTGGAAATGAGCTTCTCAAATGTGTCATTGCACAGCAGCAACTACAAGAGTTTTCTCAAGATGATGCCAATTTTTGAGCGGTGAGGTGTTATACTCTCAGTCACAGTGAATGTTTCAAAAATTTCTTGCATGGGACTCTGAAATCACTGGAATTGCCAGCATTTGTTCCCCATCCATTGCCATTGAGATACATTCACTGACACTTTTGATGTTAAAAGTAATTATGGCAAGTTTCATTTAACTCATAGTTCAAATTCATGACTGCACAATGACATTGTCTTGTTAACACGGTGAGTCATTAGACCAGATTTATGCACATGATAATGTGATAAGTGATGTAAATTCTTGTCTTTGCTGATTACATCGCTGTGCTACAAATTGGTGTTTATATCTGAATAAACCTAAAATAACAATACCAAAATTAACTTAAAACATATGCACTGGAGAAGACACAGCAGCTGCTGGAGTGCTAATATGCTGCAGCAACCAATTTGGCAGCATGTCGAAAACACTTTGAAGGAGTTTTCCTTTGTGGTCCTGAAACAGGCGGTGAAACTAGCAATGTTCACCTTCAGATTAACATGTAATCAGATGTAAAATAAACAGCTTTTATCATCTGGAAGCACTGAGACAATGGCATTAACCTAACTCGCCAGTTGGGAAACCCAAAGAAAACTGTTTAACTTTCAGTTGAGTGCAAAATCAGAAAAACATTTTTATCGTAAAAAAAGCAACTCTGAACTAAATCTTGTCAGTTTACTCATTGATTGCTTAGATTAAAGTTGATTTTTGTATCATTTACATGCCCAATCTGCACACCATTCTGCTTTCTTTATTGAATATGCATAAATTGTGTGAGAACATATTTGACATTTCTAACTTGCAACCTTTATGAAAAATAAATGAGCATGTTTTTGTATTAGTCCTGCAGGTTGTCCTGCATTAACATGGATGTTCATGTTTCTATGAACTCAAATGTTGTCCATGATAATTTTTTGATGCCCCAGCAAAGCAGCATCAAGTAAATTTTCATATACGGTAGGAATATACATGCCAACCCTGGACAGTTGGATATGAGAATCAGCATTGACATGTTTCTCTGGATTCTCAACAGTGCAATCTTTCTGAAGTTCCTACCAGAATAATCCTTCCCATCCTGCCTCTGGACCTTTCGTATAACCACTTAGGGCATAACTTCAAATTTATGAAATGTGACTTTGATTTCATTGTAAGCAGCAAACTTTGAAGAGTTGGCTGACTTTTTGCATACCAAACATTATACCTCATACTCCTGATACACAAGGCAATCTGTAAAGTGGTCAAATTTATCATAATTAAAATGATCTGACCTCACAAATTCAGCTCTCTGTACTGTGTAGCAATGCATTGTTATCCTACAGCACAACAAAGGACCAATCAAGTTTTGTATTTCTAAGAATTCCTTAAACAACGGACAGTTACTCACATTGAAACAGTAAATTTAAAATCTTGCTGGAGCGTATTAACGATGTAACAATAATAATACTTATTATTACAGACATTGAAGATTTCTGGAATTCAGTTTTGCTTTAGGAGGTAGCAGACAGTGAACACAACTGAACAATTTAGCGAATTCACTTTTAGTGAAGCAGGTTGCTGGCTGAAAATCGAATATTATTGTAGCAATAGACAGAATTCTGAGTGTAATCTTTCTGGACTTAAAATAGTAAGTAGCCAGTGCATTCAATGGTCAGTCGTTTGGAATCAGCATCAGGAAACAAGTAGCATACTGATCATGGTGAATCAACTTGTAGACTCAGGTGGTAGTTGACTTCAGTTGATCTTGAATAATCTGGCATAATCTTCTTCCCTCCAGCTGCTGATTGTCTCCACTCAAGATTATCAAATGGGAAATTGCATTTCTTTCCTGTAAAGTGTGGTGAAAAGACAAAAATGTTGGTAGGTGGAAGCAGTAGCTTTCTAAATAGTCATCACTCAAACCTCTGTTGTGTTCAGCAAAATGCAATAGATCTATTTGATGGTAAGTTTTTCTGCCTGCTGAGGTCAGTGACATTCCTTGAAGAAAATTATATATGAATATGATAATCCATAAGCAGATCCCTTTGGATTGTAACCAAATATTTTTTGATAATTTAGCATCAAACACCTACTTCTTTGCATCTGTTTTGTATTCACAAATTGCTGACTGAACAGGAAACGATGTCTTTGTCAGTCAGAAATACAGTTTGCCAGAATTGTTACAGATTTCTTCCAGTGTTCACAACTCAGCAAACAAGAACTCGATAGTAATGAGACTTGCATTGATGCCATTCATGAAAGATGTGGTAAAATATTCCAAAATTGTGGGTGTGATCAATAAATGTGCCAATTAAAACTGATGGACTGCAAAAGAGGCCAGGAGACTGCAGACAAGGAGAAACTTGCTTGACAAACAAATATGAAGAATGAGATTGAATGTTAGCCATATAAATAATTGAATAACGTGCACAGACATAAAACGATTAAGATAAAAAATTGGACAATCAATTCAAATCAAATGAAGGCTGGACTTCAAATCAATAAGACTAGAGTATATAAGACTAATAATAGATATATAAGTTCTCTCATCTCAGTTATGATGTAGATAACTTCATAAGCATTTTCCAAGAGGAATCACTTACTTTTTATAGCCAACTGTAAGTCAATTAAAATTATTTATTTTAATGCTCTTACTGGCGTGGAACTGCAAGTTATTTTTCTACTGGTAACAATTAATTTGAAGTCATTGGCGATACTTCTGTTTAGAAGCAATTACTAATAGTCAACAGAAATGGGAACAAAAAGCTACAAAAAAAACACTGATCTCATAATGTTCTATTATGTCCTTTTAGCATATCAGAACAGTTATTCATGTTTCTGCTCTGAAGTGATTTGTTAATCATGACCAGATCTATTGCATGACTATGACATATTCCTAATACTGCATTGCATAATTTTAAGATGTCAGTTAAATCTTAGATTCTGTAAGGAATTTAAAACTCAAAATGTGTAGTTAAGCTCCTAAATGTAGGACATGTTTAAGTTTGGAAAGGACTACATAACGCATGAGGAAAATTAATAAACTGTGGTCAAAAACAAGTATAAAGCTACAGATGCTGGAAATCACAAACAAAACAGAAATTGCAAGAGAAACTCAGCAGGTATGGCAGTCTCTGTGGAGAGAAACCACAGTTAATGTTTCAAGTCCAGTCACTCTTCTTCAGAAACTCCTCAGTGGACCCAAAACGTTGACTCCTTCTTCTCCCTAGATACTGCCAGACATGCTGAGTTTCTCATTTCTTTTTTTCTTTCACTGTAACTTCAGGAATTTGGTGAACAACTCCTTATTCTAGTGTCTCTGTTGATCATGTGCCAAATGTAAATTAGGATGCTAAGTGAGCCTTCATGGAAACTCTGTCACTGTGTGAATAATCAAAGTTTCCAATTGTCCTCTGAATGTTAGGCCCCTCAGCTGTGACTGTCTCCATCAGCTGCTTCACATGTCTGTAATGTGCCACTGCTCACCAGGTTGTGATCCCGATTCTAAATGTAATTCCATACCAACCAAGGTCACTGTATTTGTGCTGGGTGAAGGGTGGAGCAAAAGTCTAACAATATACCCTGAGGCTTCAATATCCTCCTCAGAGGTCGCGTGCAGATCATCCATGAAGATGCAGGCCGTGTTTCTGAAATATGAAGACCTGTATTAGAGAACACAAACAGTTTAGTTCACAACCCCTCTTGCTATCACTCCCCTTTCTGCACAGTGGTCAACACCAAGAGCCAGGGCTCTTAACTTTATTCTCTCTGTGCTCCTGCTTCACCACAAACTATTGCACATTGGCACACCATCCAGTCTAGTTCCACTGTCACAGCGTCTGCACAAGAGACCATACTAGTTTTAGGAAATCCTCCATGTCTCTTCAGATTTTTTAATGTCATTTTCCCTTCCAGGAAGAGGAGAAAATTAGTCCCTACTCCTTCGACAGCTGACCTTCGAAGCAACATGTTAAAATAGGTTGATATCATCTCTTCCATTAATTGAAAGAGATCTGGCCACCAAACAGATCATCTTACACTCACTCAGTATTTTGTGTTGCCCATATATCCTTGTTGTAAATGTTATAATATGTCAAGTGTCAGTATTCTCAAAATGAGCAATCTCTCATCATAGGGAGTAAATTGTCATCTGCATTGGGCTGTCTTTCCTGTTCATAATACAGTATAAAACTAGGATACTGTAACATCCTTTTTGATCTGAGTACATTCTTTATCATATTTCTGTGCCCTACTGATTTCGTTCAGTTTCTAAATTGTTGCCGAGTCATGGGTTACTGATGTAAGGATTTCTATTTGACAAAAACTGCATCATCTTGATTAGACTTTGCCCAAGATTATGGGGCAAGGATTCTGCAGTTTTCCTGGTTCATACTTCGCTTTTGCATTGAGCCACTCTTGTTCTGAACCCTTACTTTGAATTGTACTGATTGAGTGAGTTTTGCTTACTCCTTAGAAATTAGAAGTATCATTAAGGGTTTTGCTCTGCATCTATCTTAAAATGGAGATTAAAAACATGGTCAGAAAACTTTTCACAGGCTCATCTAGCAGCTAATTTTTCTTTATTTATTATTGCATTTCTTTTCAGTCTCTGCCAGTGAAAAAGATGTATAGTAAACAGTTCTATGCTTTCCAACTGTCTGCATCTGAAAGGCTACAGGTTGCAATCCTTAGAAGTTGCACCTATAGCAATAAAAGAGGTAGTTCTGTATCACGTTGAGTTAAAATATGGGGTGATATCACCATCTCCTCAATTTTCTCAAAAGATCTCTGTAGTCTTTCTAAACCTGAACTATGCATTGTCTTAGCCTAACAACTGATGTAATGCTTCAGTGATGACACGTAGGGGGGGCAAAATTTCTCCCTTCTCGAGCTCAAATTGTGAGAAGCTGGAAACCCCTTAATTGCCGTTGTCTTCTAAGAATCAAGTCTGACACCAGCTGCATCCATTCCCAAAGACCTATACAGTTGGTTGTGAGAATTCATAATTCTTGTTAACTGTAACTTTTGCTTCCTGTCTGAGTAGGATGGGGCATCATGTGTGTGACATATAACTCTATTTCATCCTTCCAGGATACTTGATGTTGTCGTCTAGAAGTTTCCTGGTGCTGATTTAGTATCAAAAGCCTTCCAAGTCATGTAATGAAGTTGCGAGCATCACAAATTCTTCATTAAGAAGTAGTTACCAAACATCACTTTTGCCTTTAGCTTTGTGAAGATTGAACTGTTTCCCAACTTTGCTAGGCTTTGTTTCAGGATGTATGATGTTGTGTCTTGTTGACTTCAGCTTTCCGAGTCCAACGAAAAGGTATGGAAATTCAGCTCTGAAGTGGTTAAAGTGACCATCTCGGCTTTCCAGTTTCATTTGTCTGAAAATCAGATGGAAATCAGCAAGGTTTTCATGCTTAAGAGTGACCAGCTCTGGTTCCATATGAGACAGAAATGAATCAATGATTTTCTTGCTCCCCAGACTGAATGGTTGCGATTAGTTATGCAATCATCTTAAGTTCTGTGCCTCCTGCTCCAAAGGAGAATTTTGCTTGTTACTTAAAAGATAACTTTCTCTAACCACAATTCAACTGATATTTTCTAATCAACATGTTCAGAAATGTTATAACTCATCTCTGGAGCAGGTGAGACTTGAACCCAGGCCTCCTGGAATAGAAGTAGGGACACTACCACTACTGGTCTCAATTGTATTGATCCTTTAGCTGACAGAATAGCAGAGAAGGATTACCTGATTGCACACTTGTCAATGTTATGAAACTCCCAATATAAGGGAATATTATAATGACCACAGATCATTAACAGATTAGTTCACCTTATCTTTTTGAATATATTGCAAAAATGGATTTCTATAGAAGGTAATTGAGGTAAGTAGCATGTAACTTTAAAAAGGTCCTTTTCCTATATTACAATGCTAACTACTGTTCAAAAAATACTCCATTGGCCATAAATTGCTTTGAGGTGTTTTGGCATTATGAAAAACATCATATAAAAGCAAGGTTAGCTTTTCTTCAATAAAATGTGTAATGTACTTTTGGATAGAAATTTTATGGGAAGCAAGGTTTTGAAGGTTTCTCTTTTTGCATGTTCTATGCAGGCTTCGTGCTGTGGTAAAGAGCTTGAAATGACCTCTCTCTTTGCAAAAAATAACATTTTTTATCCTATTTGACAGGACAACGTTTGCACCTGCATTCTTTCTCACCACATTGATTACAGTTTGCTGGTGTGGTTGATGGACATTCTTCCTGCCTCCCCTGCTTTTGTACAACCAGCTCCTTGCTCTTAAATTTAATATATTCCTCTAAGCCTGTGTATTTTTTTAGAATGTGGTTTGCCCTGTTACCCCATTTCATCAATTTGCTTCTGACCTCAGTTTTGATTTGCTTTCTTGTCACCATTTCATCAATTTGCTTCTGACCTCAGTTTTGATTTGCTTTCTTGTCTCCATCATTCCCCGTCGATTATGATTCAGCACCCCTCATTCTACTTTCTCCACCATGCACTTTCCTTGTTTGAGACAAAGCAAGCACAATGCACAACCTGCTGCCAGTTCTCTTCCTCAGCGTTCTGAAACTGGTCGTTTGGAGCTGTTGGGAAGTCTTATGGGGAATTCTACCTTCACATTGATTTAAAAAACATCTTGTTCACTATCGCCTTTCTATAGTGGAAAAAATCTGTCACTGATCCATAATCCTGCTGACACACCATTGAGCTGCCACTCAAGGATGCAGATTATTAAAGTGCACAAATCAGATCTGATATGATCAATTCTTTAAAACCAATTTGTAATTTGCTGTGAATCTGCAAATGGCAATTGAGGGCTGCAGAAAATTATTTGCTGTTGAAAATTGTAACAGCTGTAAATGTTTGAATTCAAACACAGAACATTCAAGAAACATAATGATCAATGCTAGTGAATGCATAGAGACAACAGACTGCAAACTGACTCAGACTGTGCTTCTGTTCACGATTTATAATAGTTGCTAAGGAGTTTACTGTTGCTGTGCAGACATGAGCTTTTGTTTGTTTGTGCTATTATTATAACCTATTGAGCACAACCTTGCTTCCAGTAGCATTTTTGTATGAATATGCAATATCATTTTATTTAGAAAAGAACAAAAACCTGCTTCCACGTGAAACAACTTTAGAGAATGCTGGAGAAACTGTGATCTAGCAGCATTTGTAGAGAGAAATACAGATTTATCCCTTTGAGTTCAATATGACTTCTTCAGTTCCGCAGATGCTGCCAGACCTGCTGAATTCCTCCAGTATTTTCTGTGTTTGTTTCACATTCCTAGCATATGCAGTATTTTGCTTTTATTGTTTTTACATAGTTTGTTTTCATGGTCTCAAGACATCTCAAAACAATTTACTGACAATGCAATACTTTTTGAAAAGTACTTCCCATTGTAATTTCGGAAAAAGAGCTTTTTAAAATCACTTTACTACTTTTTGCACTGTTACAAAACACAAAATGTGTTAATGAACTGGTCTATAAATGGTCTGTGGTGATTATAATATTTTCTGGCATTTGGGCATTTCTTTGAGCATTACACACGAGTGTAATCGGGTGATCCTTTTCTGTGACTCTCTCTACCCTCACCCCTTATTCCAGAAGTAACATCAACATGAATGGCTTAATTAGTGCAGTCAGTAACCAACTCCGCCAGCTAAACCAAAGTAAAATGTTTTATTCCTGCACTATGCTGAATGGACTGATCTTAACCATAGTACTGTGAAGCTGCCATAAGTGGCTTAAATGCCTCTTATTCTAAGCTCCCACAGGAGGGGTTGCAACATTTGAGGTGCTAGAATCAGTCATGGTATGTAATATCACAGAAACTGAAACAGGTCATTTAAGAGAAGGTGGTGGGGCTTAGTGATATTATTATCCCGACCCGAAACGTCAACCTTCCTGTTCTCCTGATGCTGCCTGAACTGCTGTGTCCCTCCAGCTCCACACTGTGTTGACTCTGATTCCAGCATCTGCATCTCTGCAGTTCTTGCTACCTCTAAATAATAGTCTGATATGGTCATAGTCACGGTCACATAATCATACGTTACAGACAGCATATCTCACCATACCATCACCATTTCTGAATATGGCCTGTTAGGCCAACAGGTCAGACCTATTACACATGGCATCACAGTGGTATGCAATCCAGAGGGAGATGCCTTGGGAGTCCTTACCATTGACTCTGGACCCTGTGAAGTCTCATGGCATCAGGTCAAACATGGGCGAAGAAACCTCCCATTAATTGCCACCTTATTGCCCCTAACTTAGCTGATGAATCAGTCTTCTCCCTTGTTGAAAACATCTTTGAGGAAGCACTGAGGGTGGCAAGGATACAGACTGTATTCTGGATAAGGGACTTCAATGTCCATCATCAAGAGTAGTTTGGTGACACCACTGCTGACCAGCCTGGTTGAGTCCTAAAGGATATGGTTATGTCCAGGCCTGCAGCTGCTGGTGAGAGAATGAACAAAATGAAAAACCTACTTCACCTCATTGTCATCAGTCTACTTGTCACAGATGCATCCGTCCATTGTTAGGAGTGGCTACTGCACAGCATTTGTGGTGAATAAGTCTTACCTGCACATTGAGGAGATGCTCCATCATGTTGTATGGCACTACGCTGTACTAAATAGGATATACCTTGAATAGATTTGGCAACTCAAGCCTTCATGTCCCTGAAATCCTGTAGACCATCAGCAATGTCAATCAGTAACTTCACGGCCTGACAATCCCCAATGTACTGTTAACATTAAGCCATGGAATCACAATAGTTCAATGAAAAGCGAAGAAAGCATGCCCAGACTAGTACCAGACCAACCAAAAAATGAGGTGTCAAACTGGTGAAGCGATAACACAGGACTACTTGCAGCATAAGAAGCAGATTATAAACAGAGCTAAATGATTTTCCCAACCAACGGATTAGATCTAAGCTGTACAGTCAGGTCTCCTGAGTCATGAATAGTGTTGGACAATTAAACAACTCATTGGAGATACAAATTCTCCCATCAGTTATGGAGGAGTTCATCATTTCAGTGCAAAAGACAAGGCAGAAATATTTGCAAGCATCTTCAGACAGAAATGCCAAATGGATTATACATCTCAGCTTCCTCCTGAGGTACCCAGAATCGCAGAAGCTAGTCTTCAGCCAATGAAGCTCTCTCCAAATGATAGCAAGAAAGAACTGAAAGCGCTGGATCTTGAGGAAAGCTCTGACTACTTTGCAGCAATAGTACTGAAGACATGTTCCACATTTAGATGTACTCCTCACTAAGCTGTTCGAGTACAGCTATAATATTGGCATCTACCCGACTGTGAAAAATTGCTCAAGTATGTCTTGACTGCAAAAGGTATGACAAATCCAACCCGATCAATTACCGTTCCAGCAGGCTACTGTCAATTTTCAGCGAAGTGATGACGAGTGTCATCAACAGTGCGACCAACTGGCACTTACTCAAAAATAGCGTGTGTATTGATGCTCAGGTTGTGTTCTGCCAAGTCCACTCAGCTCCTGACATCATACAGCCTTGATCCAAAGATGGCCAAAAGAGCTGAATTCAAGAGGGGAAAATAAGACCAATATTTGACCAATTGTAGCATCAAGGAGCCTCATTAAAACTGCAGTCAATGAGAATGAAAGGGAAATCTCTCTGTTGTGAAACTCATCCCTAACAGCACAATGGATGTGATACACCATGTAGACTGCAGCAATTCAAGGTTACAGCCCACCACCACCTTCTCAAGGGCAAATGAAAATGGATAATAGATGTTGGCCTAGCCAGCAACACCCATATCCTGTGAATGAATGAATAAAAAAGTATTCTGCAAACTTTATCTCATTCAGTTCTGCTCAAACCCTAGTTCTTTTATTTTGTTTTAATTTCGAGTTAGTAGCTGATATTTCTTTAACAGTGCTTATCACCTATCCTCCAACGATCATCTATTGCAGAGATTTTTCATTCTCATTACATTCTATATAACAAATTCATTACATCTTGCCCTTTAATTGTTTTCCTGACTATTTAAATCTTTTGTCTCTCATTATCATCTTTTGACCAATGGGAAAAATCTTACTTTTAATCACATCATTATCTTGAAAACCTCTGTTACTCTATAATTATCTCAGATCTTAAAAAAAAAATGAACAGTTAGTCTCTGTTGATAGAGACAGAGACTAGAGAGTTAACATTCTAGAGAGTTAACATTGTTTGGACACTGGCTATAATAACCCAAAGAAGAAATAATAAGACCAAACCTGCAAAAGATACTCCAACTGGATTGAATTAGAGCCTTGTATAGAGTCAACATTAACCTCTGGCTTGTGGATTCCATATCTGCAGATAAAGGACTTATTTTAATTGTTTTAATTAAGTTGTGGTATAGTGTAAAGACAACAATCTCTCCACCAATATCAGCAAAATGAAGGAGCCGGTCATAGACTTCAGGAAGTTGAGTGGAAGGCATGCTCCTTTCCGCATGGATGGTGCTGAGATGGAGATGATCCAGGGAGCCAAGTTCCTGGGAGTGATGTTTGCTAATAACCTATCCTGGTCGATCACATTGACATGATGGTCAAGAAAGCACAGCAACACTCTGCTTCCTCAGGAGGCTTAGGAAGTTCGGTATGTCTACAAAGACTCTTACCGGTTCTTTTACATGTACTGTAGAAAGCATCCTGTCTAGATATAACAGCATGGTATGGCAACTGCTCTTCCCAAGACCGCAAGAAACTACAGAGAGTCATGAACACAGCCCAGTCTATCACGCAAACCAGCCTTCCATCCATTAAATCCCTCTCTACTTCCCACTGCCTCGGGATAGCAACCAACATAGACTCCTCCCACCCCAGTTATAGTCTCGTCCACTCTCTTCTGTCGAATGCAAGATATAAAAGTTTGAATACATGTATGAAGAGATTCAAGAACACCTTCTTTCCTACTGTTATCAGAGTTTTAAACAGATCTCTCAAATGTTAATGTTGATCACTTTCTCTCTCTCTGCACCTTCTCTGTGGCTGCAAAACTATATTCTGTGCTTTGTTCTAGTACCTGGTGCACTTTGTATCATACGATCTGCCTGTCGAGCATGCAAAACAACACTTTCACTGTATCTTGGTACATATGACAACAATAAATCAAATCAAATCTTTTTCTTGCCTAAAACAATCATGGGACAGAGCAGAATCTGGCAACTTGGCCACCTTGTGAGTTTCTCAGTGAGTTAACTAGTTTACTTCCAACTTATGCGCTATCACCTCAATTTTCTTCACGTTAGTAGGTGCCCCATTTCAAATCTGATTGTTCAAGGTTTCTTTCCTTTTTTTGTTCTACATCATTGACATAATTCTCACTTTGAGAATGAGAGCAAGATTGTTGCTGTAGATCAAAAGCCTACATTACACCCCACCCAATTTTTATTGGTTTCCCAACCAAGTCACACCTGCAGAGGACAGTAACCAAGGCCAGAAATGTAAGTAATATTGTGCATTTCCATTGTAACTTGTGTATAGCTGGAGTGCTCAGCCAAGCCAACGGGGAAACCTTATTCTCTTCTGCTGTCAGCTTCACTCGTCCTCTCCATACTTTTGATGCTGAACCTAACCATGAATCTTAATCCCCCAGGAACCAAACTGTTGGATCCCCAGAGAGCTTCTTGCCACACAAAGTTTGACTCCTGCCCAACCATCCCCTTAATAATGAACCAAGTTTGTGACAGAAGTGAATCTTGTGAAATGTGAATGGAAGCCAGGATGTGGGAATTGGCTGGGAATCCCAGTTGGAATGGATGGTTGATGGAATGGGTTTCCAGTGGGGAGTTAAAATCCACTTTCTTAACTATATATAAGTTTATTTCTTGAAGTGCTTAAGAATTTAGTCCCTTATTATAGACTGTAGTAGTCACCCAAAACTTCTGTCATTCCATGGCCTAAAATTATCTGGCTTCCCATTTTGTTTTGAATGTGGAATCATAGTTGCATCCTTGCAAACCTTTCAGTAGCATTTGAGAAATGTTATCAGAATTTCAGATTTTTTTTTCCGCACAGAGCCTTGCTAAGCATGGTTGATTTAAGCAATCAGCTCCCAATGTATTATCTACCTTGAGTTTCAGTATTTCCTTTCGTACTGTTCCTCTGTAGATACAAATTCTCATCAACTACTTCACTCATCCCTTATTCTGGAATCTCCAAATCAGCTTCTTTTCTGAAAAACTGAGTGTGATCAGCTTCATAAGCCATTACCCTGTTGTTCCAAACAAACCCTGGTTGAGGTGCTTCAGTTCATTACAATTCTAGAGGATTGCCTAAACTTTTTATCTCCAGGGTGAGAAGTCATTTAATGACTCCCCTTTTATATTTATCTGTGCCCTCAATTGGTTGCAACAAGCTTAATTTAGAAATGGACCCTTTCATTTTGCCCCGGATTCAAATGGACATATATTTTAGAATCAGCCAACTTAACCAAATTTTCTTGAAATAACAAAAGGAGTGTTTATTCATTATTAAACAAAAGAAGAATTATGGACACAACAATTCATACACACTGATTAGAAATAATTGATAAATTGAGAAATATGAAAGTAACAAAGAAACATCTGGATCAATCTCTGAATTGTGCATGAAGAGCAGATAGTGGAACATCACAGCCATGGCATTCAGTGATACTGCTAGCGTTGACATTGATATTTGATTGGCCAGTTTCACGGCTCTTAGTTTTGCATATTCGTTGAGATTATGTAGTTCTGATTGCTTTCGACTGTGAATGAATTCCAGCATTTAGAATGAGTGTCTTTTTGTTGTACTGTTACTTTTGCCTGATTTGCCACACTTGAAGTGAGGGAAAATCTTCCTTTATTTGAAATGCGCTGGTAACTAGAGGGTAGTTCTTTGCCTGTGACCCTCACAGCATACTAATGCTTGAATCAGGTGGATACGCTTGACAATGTTCAGTCCCTCTAGCATGTTCTGGTAGAGTTTAACTGGCTTTTTAACTCCTTTTCTCATGGTTTCTTCAAATGAAAAAACACACAAAATGTATCCGCTGTTGAGGACATAATCTGCAGAGCGTGGCTTGCTGTCGTGATCATAATCCAGCCTGTTCTGTTCTGACTTGCTTCTTCTCCCTTTTGAAGGGCGGTTGTTGAAATTCCCTTTGCATCCGAAGATGTGTCATTCCATGCATGTTTCTATCCAGACAGCGACTTAATTTACATCCGTGGCCTTTTTTGGCTGTATCAGCCCCCTTTAAAAATAAGCCATTTTGGAATTATAATTTAAAAATATATGTTGAAGAAGTACTTTGGTGTTCTCACTTATGGTCATAACACAGTATGGGTCAGCACACAGGAATAAAATGAAAAGATTTTAGGGAATTGGTAGAATTGATTAGTTTTAAAATCAAGCTGTAAAGCAGCCTGGGTGACTGGCCATCAATTTATGCTTCCCTTCTTGTCCACTCACTGCTTTCACTGGCAGAACTCGCAGGACAAGAAACAAGATTTATGATAGGTTGTAGAGGCAAACCTGTATCTTGCTGCTCTGTAGAATAATGTAATAAAGCAGTAATGCATCACCATTACACCAGCAACGTTTTTATCCCCAGCCCTCTACAGCAGTCCAACCAAAGCTCTATCAAGGATTGCTCAAAACTGCCAAAGACAAGATAAATAAACTTTGTTTTCCCAATAAAGAAGAACCTTGAAAAGCAGGCATTGATCCATCAACCAGCAACATAGCTAATGGGCACTGTCAGCATTGCAATCTGATTACATTCACTGATTGTGTCTTTGGATGGCTGACTCAATTCTGCGGTTCAGCAGTGATATTCACCAAAGACCAATTTCAGAAAAGTAGGTTTCTGGCATGTGTAAAGAGCTGCTGATCATTTTACATCATTTTACAATGGATTGAAATAAGTACCACCCAACTCTTCTAACATCACACTGCTGGTTACACTCTGCAATCAGCTGACATCATGAAATACATTATTAATGATAAATGTTTTGATATGTTCATTTGATATTTGTTGTATTGTGTCTCATGGTTTGTATCTCATTGTATCTTGAGAGACATGCTCATGACATCATCACTTTAATCACATGTGACCTATGGGTACAAAGGCATCATACTCTATCTTCCTCAAAGGTTACTTGATGCATGATATGCTACTGGAAGCAGTGCTGCTCTGTGTAACTTAATAGCTTAATATTAGCACAGACATTTGTGTCCTGAGAGTGTAATATTTGAACATAATAGCTATAATAAATACCGGTTGGACTCTTCAATGCCGCAACACTGGTGCTCAATTTCTTATTTGTGAAGGATAACATAAGCGTTGCTGCATGAGATTATTTGAAGCAAGCTCACAATAAAATTCTTTGAAATAAAACCAAAGTGTTAAAAGACCTCAGCAAGTCTGTCATCATTTGTGGGAGAAACAGAACTCACCTTTTGAGTCTGATCATCTTCAGAGCAGACATTCAGTGTTCTTTGGAGGATTTCATAAAAGTACTTAGCCATTTGTACAATAAATAATCAAGAAATGCAGCATATCTGTCCAGTACTGTAAAGAAAAGAAAATGGATTCTGTCATTCTGGATGTACACTGTTCAGCATAACAGTTCCCAAAGCCTTATAACCGCATTTTTGTGTCGGCATAACAGAAAGAACTGTAAATGCTGGAAATCTTAAAACAGAAATTTCTGGAGAAACACAGTAGGTTTGGCAGCATCTGTGGATAGAAAACAGAGCTAATATTTCAGGTCCAGTGACCCTTGTTCAGAGTACATTTCCTTTGGAAGAAGGGTCACCAGACCCAAAACATTAACCCTGAAACTTCACTGCATTCAAGTCACCATACCCTTTGTCTATATTTCTCCACAAACAAATTGCCTGCAGAAAATAAACATGCATCCAATTTATTTAGGAATCTGTTCTGTCTTTTTCATATCTAATAAACGTTCGACACAATCAGTAATGGCATGAATCCCTTTTCAGCCTATGTGGAGCACAGAAGAAACCAAAACCAGACCCAAAACATTAACTCTGTTTTCTCTCCAAAGATGCAGCCAGACCTCCTGAGTTTCTCCAGCAATTTCTGATTTTGTTTTACGTGCAGATATTGGCTGTTATGCGGTGAACTTCCAACATTTCTGTTCCCAGCATTTACAGTTATTTTTATATTATTTTACTATTGAGTAGTTTATTCTGATTTTACAGAGCATAGTGCCATGGCTCGTCTATTTGTAAAATTGTTTTCTTGGACGTTTCCCCATTGATATTGTACAAATAATTGCATACGTTCACAACTGCACAGCTATAGGTTTGTTTTAATTGTGCATTTGTTTTGGTTTCTTCTGTGCTCCACGTAGGCTGAAAAGGGATTCATGCCGTTACTGATTGTGTCGAATGTTTAATGGATATGAAAAAGACAGAAGAGATTTCTAAATAAATTGGATGCATGTTTATTTTCTGCAGGCAATTTGTTTGTGGAGAAATATAGACAAAGGCTATGGTAATTTGAATGCAGTGAGGTTTCAGAGTGATCAGAATGCAGAGATGAAAGGGTAGTGCTCATGTGGTGCAGTGGTAGTGTCCCTAGTTCCAGGCTAGAGGACCTGGGTTTAACTCCCATCTGTTGCAGAGGAGTGTAATAAATTGTGAAAGCAGATCAATGCAAAATATTAATAGATCATTGATGCACTTGGAAAACCTCACAGACTTTATCAATTTAGAGATTTATAATGTTTTCATACTGGAATTCTGAGCTTCTGAGGGAAAGACACAGACACCTGGGGAAAGGAAAGTCCAGGGTCAAGATATAATTTGCTTTCTGATAGTTTTATCAGAATTGTTATTTATTTTTGTTCTCTATTTATTAGTTTACTAGAATTTTACCTTGTTTGCATTTTTATCATGCAAACAATAAATTTGACTGAATAACTAAGTTCCTTCAAAAAGTAAGGACAAGGAGTTCCTTGCGAAATGTTTATGTACCAGAAATTTCCAATATTTACAACCAGTACTCCTTCACTACTTTTCTTATTGCCTCGAAGCTTCATATAGGCAATCATACATCTCTAATCTATATTTACTACATGCTAAAATCCATATCCTTAGTAGTGTGTTATTTTAACTCATTCTTTACCAAGTCCTCAAATTACTACACTCCTGTACCCACTTGCAGGTTCTTCTACCTTTCGCAGACCTGTGAAACAATAGCTTAGTACCACCATATTATTACAGCAAAAAACAAAATACCATAGAAGTTAGAAATCTAACAGTAAAACAGCTATTAAAAAAATCCCAGCAGGGAAGCAGCATTGGTGAATGGAGAAAGAACAGTGCTAATTGTCTCTACCTCGGCACCACACTCTGCCACAATGAGCAGTAGTGGGTTGGTGAGATTTATGTTGGAATGGAGGCTGAATTCAATCACCAGGATCAAGCAAACCCAGCCCCTTCCTGTTTTATTGATTTACAGCATATGAAATTCAAGCCATTATTGAGGATCTTGCGGAAGGTAGATGGTGGCTGACATAGCATTCTAAAGTTGTACCTTCATGATGTACCTTCATCCAAACCATGACTTAAAATTAACTGGACGTGAAAAGAAACCCCAGCTGCTAGTTCACCAGCAGCTGATCTGAAGCAGGAGCTATTAATTCCCGAAGGTATATGTTCCAGGTCTACTGTTTAAGCGCTCTTTCTGGTACAGGAGTACTTCCTGGGTCAAAAAGGCAAGCCCTTGGCCATGTTTGCTCCCAATTATTTCTGCTCTGTCTCTTCTTGCTCCCCATCTTCAAACACTACCTCCACCCTCTGTCACCAGCTAATAATCCCTTCTGATTGCTGATGACTGTCTTTATGTGTCCTTAACATTGACTCATTTTATCTCACTTGCTGAATGGCTGTACTACTAATCTGGAAATCTGCTTGACAGGAAAAAGCTGAACCAAAGCTTGGTGAGGTCTTGTCATCAAGATTGGCAGGGAGTTTCATGTCCCTGCTGCATGCCAGTACCTTTGTTTTATTATGAATCCCCACAAACTTCCCTCATTAATAATCAGAACCAGTATATGTCAAGACTAGTTCCAAAGTTTTGTATCCTAACACCTACTTTCTACATTATTTTTTGTTTTGTCCTATACTATAAGCCCTTCGTCTATAATTATTGACTTTTGTTTTCAACAAACAGGTCCCTAGAGTGTTTGACTTTTCAGTGGGTTGATTCAGACAACTTGACAGGAGGACTTGTTTCAATGGTTGTGAGAATATGATTGAAAAACCAGCCAGGATTTCTGGTTCTGATTACTGTTCGGGGACTTGTGCAGGGCAAAAATATGTTTGAGATCACACAAAGACTGGATCGAGTTGATTATTTTCACATATGCATTGAATAATGCATTGACGGGGCTGGTAATGAATAATTTCCATTTGAGTCAGGTACTGAAAGGTGTCTTCCATGTGTGAAATCTATCTGAGAAGATTTACATTCCAGAAGAGGTTGTATCCTCAGAAGAGGCAGAGATGCATGTAAATTAGTACAAAAAAGTAATGAAAAAAAAAGTCACTAAAAAAACTGATGTTGTCCATGGAGCAATGCAGTGCACGTTTACATTTTGTTTATATGCTCTTGAGAGATGCTTCTGGTATTGAATAACTATGTTGAAAAAGTAAATGAACATGATTAATTTGTAGCAGTATAAATAATCAATGGTTCTGCAACTCCTTGCTGAATTTGTGGCAGGATAATGGTAATCGTATCTACAGAGGCCATGAGTGTTAGTCGTGGGGTTATTTGTCTGTCTTCTGATGGATTTCTCAGTTGTTATGTGTGACTGAAGTCGATGGATGAAAAAACATTTCAGCTACTTGTACAGTTCGCAGTTGAGTCAATCCTACTGATTGGCCACCGCAATGACTGACTGACAGAGAAATGGTGAGATCAGATGACCTGCCTGATTAACATCATGATAAAATGAAACCCACAGTAGATGCTGGCAGCTGTATGGAAAATAGGAACAGACAGAGATAAATTGAAATCTAATACTTTAGATTTAACAATGAGAGTACAATACTTAGTCAATTATATGTAATGGTTGCTTCATAACTGTTAATTTTATTCTGTTCATGGTAATGAATAGTATTTTCGTGTCAATTCACAATTATTTTTAAAACAAGATGTTCAGGCTAACCTTACTTATCCCAAAAATATTACTTATGTAGTGGGAAATAGGCATAACCTTCAAGTTGCAGAGCAAATTTAATTAAAAAGACAAACATACAGTAATGTATTTGTGTGGATTCTAATTTTGGTCTGCAGTTGACATTCACAGATTTTCAACAAAAGTTAACTTTATTTTTAATTTATGAATTGATTATTTGTGATGGCCCAATTTGCCAGAGATAAAGCTGTGAGAAATGATGTAATTCCCCTGAAATGATCAAAAGTGGGAAACCAGTAGTGCTGTAACTAATTCATGGACTGCTGTGCCTCTGTTGGATGGAAACATCTGTGCTTGAAGACATGTGTGATGCAAATATATTCACTTTGTACAAAAACAAAGGGGAATCACAGTGACTGCAACAATTACTGAGGAGTGTCTTTTTCAAGTATTGTGGGTAAAGCCTTTACTTGCTTTGAGCAGATTGTCGACCCTGAAATCATGCATCTATTCTGAGTTTCAGTGCAACTTCAAAACTCATAAATCAGCAATAAACAGGAATTCACATTTTTCATGGCAGTAACTGGAGAAGTGCCATGAACAGCACAGAACTGTCTACATTACTGATTGATGTTAGTAGCATAGACAAACTATTCAAAATCCTGCAGAAGAAAAGAGAAAAAAGGCTGTCCTCCTGGACTCTTACACTTCATATCTTCTAACCATAAGATCTGTCAGTTACAGTGAAGCAACATCAGATATTTACAAGTAGCAGAATAAATCAAGGTTACCTCCTGGTACCAACTCTTCTTGGCATATTCCTCTCCATGCTTCCATGAGATGCTTTCAACAATATAAAGGAGACTGCCTACATGCATTCTTGTGCTGTTCAACTTGCCAAGTCTGCACACCAAGATTAAAGTGCATAAAGTTCACGGACTTGAGTCACAGTTTGCTGGTGGTGTCATACCGGTGTCTCATACAGAGTTTTACAACAGCTTGTCGATTACTTGCCCCAGTCCTCCAGGAGTTTTGACTGACAATCCATGTCAGGAAGATCAAAGTTATTAGCTGGAATCAAAGAATCCCTACAGTGCGGAAAGATGACATTCGGCTCCTCAAGTCTGCACCAAACTTCCGAAGAGCATCTCACACAGACCCACTCCATCCGCGTACCTCCGCATTTACCATGACTGAGCCACCTAGCCTACAGATTCCTGGACATTACAGAGCAATTTAGTATGGCCAATCCACCTTACGTGCACAAGTTTAGAGTGTGGGACAAAACTGGAGCACCCAGAGGAAACTGACAGGGAGAATGAGCAAACTCCATCCCAGGCAGTCGCTCAAGGCTAGAATTGAACCCGGGTCCCTGGCACTGTGAGGCAACAGTAACTGTGAGGCAACAGTACTAACCACTGAACCACCATGCCAACTAGAATTTCCAGTATAGGACTCCATTTTCCACCAACGTATCAAACTCGTTCTGAAAGTCGTTGATAGCTTCATATACTTTAGATCAACAATTGCCAGCATATTGCACCTTGATACCAAAATAAAAATCGGAGTTGCCAACATTTGTCTTGTCAAAGTTGAGAAGGTCAGTATGGGCCAAGCAAAATAACTGAAAGAAGCAAAAATCAACATGTGCCAGGTTTGTGACTTCTTCACCTTCCTTGATGGCAGCGATTCATGGACAACTTAAGCAAGTGAAAAAAAAAAATTGACAGCTTCCACCTCCGCTGCCCAAAATAAATATTAGACATTTCCTACAAAGACAAGGCGATGATTGTAAAATTACATCAATCTCTGGCATATTTGCCCTCTTGAGTCAACAGTGACTCTCCTGAAGCCAACAGGTTGCCTACATTTGCGATATAAAGACATGAGCAAGTGACACACAAATTTATTTGGATCTAAGTCCTTGTTGTCAATCAGATGCCTGAAAACAAGTCATTGCTAAGATGTAGAAAAGGCTGAGGATAAAAGAAATGACCAGCTATTTGAAAATAGAGACCAATGGAATAAAAAAAATTATCAAATTCACTATATTTGAGTCAGCTATAGAAGGAATTGCCAATTGCGATTCAGCTTCTACAGTCACAACAGATGATATTCAATCCAGACGTATGCCCTGGCACAGTCCGGTGTCTCACAAGGTGGAATTTGTTTGCAAAGAGTGGCTTAATTTGTTTGCAAAGAGTGGATTGCAAAGCAGTAGATGCATTGAAGAGTTCCAACATTGTGAATGTGAGGCCAACTGGTAAACCTTTGCTTAGATTTTCATCTTATTTGATGGGACAACTGTCAGGTTAGCACTTGGTGGGCACAACCAAGACTAGAAGAGGATGACAGTTACAATCCCTTATCCTACCATTGCATGATTGGTCTTTTAAGTGCCATTGTTTACCCCTTCTATTTTGACTAAATTTTAAGTTATGAGAAGCTACCAAGGAAAAGCAATGCTAAAGGATCAATAACAATGGCTTTCAGACAACTTGTCATCAATTTTCATCATGATTAATTGAAAATTTAAATGTCATTCTGAACAATGACAGCTAAATCAGAAATTATCACAAAGTTTAGAAATTAAAGTGCAGGTATTTTTCATTCCTTACAAGTTGTACCTATCAAGATGCATTGTGTACCTTTCATTTTCTGTTTAAGCTACTTTCAGTTTAATTCACTGATATTGTCATTTTTTTTTTCTGTCCCAGCAGTTGCTGCAAGTTAACCATTTTGAGAAGGATGATTTCTGGATGTTCCTGGATGCTACTCCTAATAAGAAAGCTCACTGAGTAATATAGCAATGGAATTTAGATATTTCATTCTTATATTGCAAAATAACCCCGTCTAAGAAAAAATACATAAGGCCTCTGCCAAGTAAAGCCTGGGTTCAAGCATTCAATGAGATTGAGTTTTATGAAGTATTTAGTGTTGAGTCTCATATTGTTTTTAAGTGTCTGTCTTTGATGTTGGCAAAATACTAAATGGTACTTTGGTGCTCCTATAGCCTGGTAAAGATGATTTCCTTAGCTTGAGATAAACCTTAACTACTGCAACTATTCCAGTAATCTACATTATTCATTTGAAACCTAGTCTATGAAAAGATGAATGAGTTTTGTAAAGCATGGAATTGGGCTTACTTGAAGAGATAATCGTATACGAAAAGAATATTCAGTCTATTGTTAATTCATCTATCCAGAACAACCCTACATGCATCACCTATTGCTGAAACTCTTTGTAACTTAAATTATTTCAATAATTTAAATACTTTACATGGAAATTGACTCCATGTATTAGTTGCTCTTTGTGTAAAGAAGTGTTTCCTGACATCAGTCCCAAAATGGCCTTCCACAGGTTTGAGCAAACCCCCACCCTCCCCTCCATCATTTCCCTTATTCTACTTATGCAGTATAAACTAAAATAATGTTGCACATGAACCTTTCCGAGACTTTAGTTTTTATTTTATACAAGGTCTTCCTATCCAGGCTTATAAAGCCCAAGCATTTCTATAATGTCTACATTGCTTATATACTGATATTAGCATGACTGATCTCCACATTTGATCAGCACTTGAAAGTTTCCTTGTTTTTCTGTGATCAGAACGGAGTTCTTTATCATTTGAACAATATTTCTTCTGATTTGTATTCAACAGCACTAGCATTAAATTCAACATTCTATTGATGTAGTTCATTGGTACTCTACATTGGCTGGACATGTTGAGAGTTGAGTCTCGTAAAGCTGCCAGACCGCTTTCAATTTCATCCTTTGCTTTTAAGCGCCCTAGAGAATACATGCATGTTGTCCATTTTGCTTTCTTTTGTGCTCTAGTCAAAGTGCATATTTCTGGGGATTGGGTTTAAATTCAGTCCAGACTTGTGGAATGAAATTTTATTCTCTATAGCTACTGATGGAATACTAACTAAAATAAGTTTAGTCAGTCTTTGGAAATTTGAATCAACAGTGCAAAACTGTTGTTCATTGGTATTAGCACCACAACTTCACACTGATAAGTATGACTGATGTTAGAATTGGAAATTTTGTGCTAGTGTGTTGGTAGTGGGTTTTGTGCTTGGAAGTTTAAATATGTTAGGAACAGATTGCAAAGATTGAACCAAGACAGAGGTTAGCTTTCACTGGTATTTATCCATTTGTATTTCCTATGCTTTATTTTGCCCAGTGGACTATGAAGAGAAACTGATCGCAGTTTTTAAAGAGATTTACATTGTTTCAGCAATTCAGAGTAGGTTGACAAACTCAACCTGCATCAAAAGTTGTCCTTTATTTATTTAACTTTTTCATATACATAGATGCCACTGCCAAATTGTGTTTTTCAAAGATTTCTTTCTTTTTACTGTATGAATAGCAATTGAGGAAATATGATTATGTCTCCTTTATGAAGTGCACCTGATTATCTATTCTCCTCAATCTCAAACCTGATGGGTGAGATAAACATTATAGAGCAAAAGCAAAATACATCAGATATTGGAGATATGAAATATATCAGAAAATTTTGTAATTACTTACCAGATCTACAGGCATTTCTGGAGTCACAAGTGAATGTTTCAAGTCAATGTCCATTCATCAGAGCTCAGTCTTAGAAAGCAGTCCAGTGATTTTTAGCACTGAAAACAAAAAAAATGATGGAAATCAGCATATGAATTCAGCAACACTGAATTGTCTTCATTACAGCTTCTAGCATCTGCAGTAATTTGTTCCTATAGTGCTTTCAGCAGATCCGTCAGGAGGCAAATTTGAATTGGAGGCCTTCTGCTTTGCTGTACTTTCTTGTGATGTAGGCTGCTGTTTGACCTTTGGCTGAGGGACAACAGAAACAGGCAACAATAACTTTAAAAATGCGAACTCATTGATTCATACTCATATAATTGTAATTATATTATCATACGGTAACCAGGACATATGCTCAATGTTTCTGGGCCACCCGGTACATTTGGTGATTCAGACTGTAGTAAACCTGTCATACTGACCACATCTTTTCAACTCTTAGTATTGATTTTCTTAGTATTGATTACCTGCTCTGTGGCTAACATCACAACCTCTGGACACTGTCTCAATCTCTAACTTTTACTGCTCCAATTTTGATTGACTCCAGCTTGTCCTTCTCTTAGACTGTATCCTGTCAGGATGATTTCTAGGATTGATTTGTCTCTGCTAACAAGAGCAAACAAGTTCCTCCTTCCTCAGCCTTATATAAATTTTTTCTCTCTACGACATTCTAATATTCAATATGCATGCCCTAGCTTAGAATTTCAGCTTCAACTCTTCCCTAACTCCTCACCTGTTCAAATGCTTTTTACTTCATTTTTGCTCAGAAGCTCTGCTGATCAGAAGATCTGTTTTCCAAGTATTCTGTAAACTTGCAAATAGGCAAAAGTTGCTAATTTTAGACCTGAAATGTGTGCAGACCATCTGAAACGACTATGGAAAGAAAACCTATTCCAAACATTTAAATTACAGTCTAAGAAAACACAAACATACTGGTACTATGCAGTGGCTACATGAATGGCATCTTCCCCAGACAGAACACTATTGTCAGATCAAAATGATGGTCTTTTGTACTACACAGTTCAGCAATGTTATATATGACTTTCAGTGCTGGTCTAATGCCAGGTTTGTAGGCCATACGTCTCACTCACTCATTAATCAAACCAACCAATATGTTCATTTAAAAACCAAAAGAACTGCGGATGCTGTAAATCAGGAACAAAAACAAAGTTGCTGGAAAAGCTCAGCAGGTCTGGCAGCATCTGTGAAGGTTGTTACAGAGTTAACATGAAGGGTCTGGTGACCCTTCCTCAGAACTGTTCATTTGGTCGTCATCATAGGCAGAGTACTGATGTACTCAACCAACTTGTGTTTGCAAAATCCAAAGCAAAGACATCTACTGTTAGGTGTAATTTTGCGATAGGGTAGCATTTGCTGAACCATCCTGAATTTATTCATAGCTACATGAAAAACTGATTTAAGATAATCAATCATACTTGTAAACAGAGCCATTTCGGACTCAAACATTGCTTTCTGTCCGTAGACGCTGCCAGATCTGTTGATTTTCTCCAGCACTTTGTTTTTATTTAAACTTGTAACATGGCTCATTTACATTTGCCATAAGCAAACTACACTTACACACAGGGCCCAATTTTCTGAAAGCAAAAGGAATATCTTCAGGCCTTTCCCCTTTTTTGAATTAACTGGCATCGTAGGGAGTCAAAGCTCCCCATTGCTTTCTCTGTAGCAGTGCCTCAGCCAGTGACTTGCCAGTCAATCAGCAGTCTTTTTTCTTAGCGTGTACGTTGTGATAATCAGTTGAAACCTGGCATTCTTTCAGATGAGTGCAAGATGAAAAGCTTCAGTAGCATGTTTATCTTTACAGCAATTTTCATGTTCTGTATTATTGAGTGACTGTTTACGTAGAAAGTGATTGGGTATATGACTGTCTTCTGAATACCAGCAGCTTACCTGTCACCATGGACCCAATGCACTGGAATTTGCAAACCAATTCCAGCAGGATGTTATTCAGTGTGATTGGAAATCCTTAACTTATCGATAGGGAGAACTGGCTATGAGAGTCAGAAAGACATTCCATGGCCTTTTTTTGAAAGCTAATTTCCAATATTTTGTTTTCCAAAAATGCCCTAGGTTTTACAATCAGTGGCAGACAAACATTCAATAGCCATTCGTTCCTCTTAAATGTTTCAAAACACCTTTTGCAGACCTTTGTAATGCAGCGAGTAATTGTTTAAAATCATAAACACCACAGCACCCTCTACAGGGGATCTACAACCTGTGTGAACAGACAATCGTCCTGAATCTCTTGAATGTGTCAAATTAAAGAATCTTTACTGAGTCATGTAGTCTCTAAATCAGAAAGTGTAATTCTAATCAAATTTCAGATTATAAAAAAAGCGGATCATAATTAAGAATTGCCATACCATTGGAGAGCAGACACTTTTTTGTGGAAAGTTTAATGGGTATTTGTCCCATTGAGTAACCTCAGCTTCATCCTCTTTGTTATGGAAATGCCAAGTTTATTAGCAAGGTATTGGTGTCAGGACATTTCTGATCAAGCAGGGCAAAATGCACATCAGATTCCTGAATCTTAATTTAACAGCACATACAAAATTATCCAATATTTGTTCTTTTGTAGCAACAGGCCTTTATCGACATGATTTCCAAAATAGGCCCCACTAGCAATTGATAAGCTGATGCATTTATTATCACTATTGTGTAGAAAATGCTCCCCCCACCATGAAAGTGTTGTCTTTTCACAAATCAAAGAATGCAATTGAATCACCAATGCTACATTGTTGATGTGCGATACTTTTTGGAGCTTGCAGCTATGACAGCATTTTCTGGAAGCCTATGGAGCACCTCACATTTTCCCAAATCCCTTTCCACAAATTGTACACACACATGCACACATATGCACATGCATTTTCAAAAATGTACTTCTGGGGGCACTAAACATGAGAAAAAATTGAATGAATACAAGCTTGTTTTCTAATTAGTAAACAGATTCATCCTCAAAAAGCAACCCTTATTTTGAACCAGTTTTTATCCACCTTGCATTGTTTGATGATAGAAATACGTAAACTCTGAAAATGATTTAACCATGTAGGTGTGGGAACTGGCTAATAATTAGTGACTTCTCAAAAACCAAAACCAACATAAATCAGCAATGGGGCACCTTGCACTGTATAACTCTATTTTTGAGTTCACAAAATCATGCTCCTGTTTATATTGAATATAGTACTCATAATTGACTTGCTTATTATGAGGTTAGAGTTGTATTGTAGTCTGAATGAGGTTGTATGTCAGACAGACCTAAACCTTTAAGATAGTTACACGGAATCATTGATTTTCTTATTCTGAATTAAACATTTTCACCTCACCTCTTTTACATTCTGTGTGTAATGGAATCAGTGTAGGCAGTCAGCTGTGAATGATGTATATTTACTGGCTAAGCGCCCAATCCAGACAATGTGTGTAAGTCTATGAAATTACAGATATGTAGATAGTTACTATTCTAAGTAAACTTCAAGATATCTGTCTCACAAGGACCTGACTCTCTTCGGTATATGTCACATGGGTACCACATACAAAACCATGAAATAGCATCATGGTGACAGCATGTGGGTAACAGAAGATGGTGTCAGCAAATGTAGTGCAAACTGGTGACAGCAACTAGATATTAAAATGTAGTTGTAGCAGCTAGTTTGTGGCAGTGAGGGGATGCTAAAGGCTAAAAGGCCAGCTGCACAACTGGAAGTTGTGAAAAAATTAATTCCTGGCAATAATCTATTAAACTCTCTGTGTTCGGATCTGAAGTTGAAAGTAGGACCAAAATTGAAGGTCTGCGACCAAAGCTAAAGGCGACAAAGGAGAAAACAGAGTTAACGTTTCGGGTCCGGTGACCCTTCCTCAGAACTTCCTCAGTTCTCAGTTCTGAGGAAGGGTCACTGGACCCAAAACGTTAACTCTCTTTTCTCCTTCACAGATGCTGCCAGACCGGCTGATCTCTTCCAGCAATTTTGTTTTTGTTCTTGATTTACAGCATCCGCAGTTCTTTTGGTTTCTCAAGGCTATAAATCTGTACTGAAGCACAGAGAACATTCTGCTTCTATCCCTTAATAAAACAAATCAAACATGAGAGACTGTAAAGCCAATTAACAAAAAGTCAAATTTAAACGATCGAGGGTTAATTCTAAAGCATTCCTAGAAGAAAACGAAGTTTTAAAATACTGAAATAAAAATTCCTAAACATTAGAAAAAGTTTATCTGTGTTCCAGCTATCAATTGATTTTGCCATTTTTTCCCCAAATTGGTGCAAAAATCTACGTATCCTCAAAATGTAATCATTTCTTTTTTTGGCATCAGGACTACCAAGAGGCAAAAACCTGCTTCTCTAAACCTGCAATCTTAAAGCAAGAGCAATATAAAAGACTGTGAATCATATAAACACCATCTCTGAATGGTATAAAGACCAGACAGGCAGAATGAGTTCAAGCAAAGCATCTACCAGATCTATGTATTGTGCCAGACTGAGGGGAGATTTAACAAACTTTAAATTTAAATGAGATCCAGCAACTACTGTTCTTTAATTTGAAATTTCCTCTGTTGAGAGTGAGCAGCCATGAGACAGAAATCATTTTAATGCACATCAGCTCTGTTCAGAGATTTGTGTTGGATCTGAGAAGAGTATTTAACTTCAGAATTTAATGCTTTGGCTGTTTTTTCAATTGCTTTATCACTTTCCCTTGGATTTTCTTCTTAATTTTAAAGGAGCTGCACTGTCTATTTGTGTGCACCAGGGAACCTTTCTCCACCTTCCTCCTGATATTGAATTGGGACGCATCTGGGACCAATGTCTCTCCATGTTGACCACACTGACAATCTTTATCCCAGCCAGTTACATCCCTTGTCATCACTGCAACCCACACAATTTTATTGCTTATCCATAGCCAAAAATGAGATAACAAGAATCCAGAGACAATATAACACATTGTGGAGCTGGAGGAACACAGCAGGCCAGGCAGCATCAGAGGAGCAGGAAAGTTGATGTTTCGGTTCGGGACCCTTTTCCAGAAATTTGTGGATGAGTGGAGAAGTTGAGGTTTTGATCAAGAAAAAGAAGGAAGCATATGTCAGGTATAGACAGCAGGGATTGAGTGAATCTCTAGAGGAGTATAAAGGCTGTAGGGGTATACTTAAGATGGAAATCAGGAGAGCAAAAATGGGACATGTGACAGCTTTGGCAAATAGGGTTAAGGAGAATTCAAAGGGATTCTACAAATACATCAAAGACAGAAAGGTAACTAGGGAGAGAATAGTGCCTCTTAAAGATCAGCAAGGCCGCCTATGCATGGAGCCACAGGAGATAGAGGAGATACTAAATGAGTATTTTGCATCAGTTTTTACTGTGGAGAAGGATATGGAAGATAAGGAATGTGGGGAAATAAATAGCAATATCTTGAAAAATGTCCACATTATAGAGGAGGAGTTGCTGGACTTCTTAAAATGCATAAAGATGGATAAATCCCAGGACCTGAACAGATGTACCCTAGAACTTTGTGAGAAGTGATTGCAGGGCCCCATACTGAGATATTTGTATCATCAATAGCCACAGATGAGGCGCCGAAAGACTGGAGGTTGTCTAACATGATGCCACTATTAATAAAAGATGGTAAGGAAAAGCCAGGGAATTATAGACCAGTGAGCCTGATATCAAGTTGCTGGAGGGAATTCTGAAGGACAAGATTTACATGCATTTGGAAAGGCAAAGACTGATTAGGGATAGTCAACATGACTTTGTGCATGGGAAATTGTCTCAATAACTTGATCGAGTTTTTTGAAGAAGTGATGAAGAGGATTGATGAGGACAGAGCGATGACCATGATCGAAATGGACTTCAGTAAGGCGATCGAAAAGGTTTCTCCTGGTAGACTGGTTAACAAGGTTAGATCACATAGAATACAGGAAGAACTAGCCATATGGACAGAGAACTGGGTCGAAAGTAGAAGACAGAAAGTGGTGGTGGAGGTAACAAGGTGTAGAGCTGGATGAACACAGCAGGCCAAGCAGCATCAGAGGAGCAGGAAAGCTGACGGTTCGGGCCTAGACCCTTCTTCAGAAAAATGTGGTGGAGGTTTGCTTTTCAGACTGGAGGCCTGTGACCAGCGGTGTGCCACAAGGATCAGTGCTTTTCATCCATTGCTCTTTGTCATTTATATAAATAATTTGGATATGAACACAGGAGGTATGGTGAGTAAGTTTGCAGATTACACCAAAATTGGAGGTGTAGTGGACAGCAAAGAAGGTTACCTCAGAGCACAACGGGACCTTGATCAGATGGGCCAATTAACCAAGGAGTGGCAGATAGAGTTTAATTTAGATAAATGTGAGGTGCTGCATTTTGGAAAGGCAAATCACGGCAGATATTGGAAAGGCAAACCACTGAATGGTAAAGTCCTGAGGAGTGTTGCTGAACAAGGAGACCTTGGAGTGCAAGTTCATAGTTCCTTGAAAGTGGAGTCGCAGGTAGACAGGATAGTGAAGAAAGCATTTGGTATGGTTTCCTTTATTGTTCAGTGCATTGAGCATAGGAATTGGGAGATCATGTTGCAGCTGTCTAGAACATTGGTTAGGCCGCTTTTGGAATACAGCATGCAATTCTGGTCTCTCTGCTTTATGAAACTTTAAAGGGGTCGGAAAAGATTTACAAGTTTGTTACCAGGGTTAAAGGGTTTGAGCTACAAGGAGAGGCTGAATAGGCTGGGGCTATTTTCCATGGAATGTCAAAGGCTGAGGGGTGACTTTAAAGAGGTTTATAAAATCATCAGGGGCATGGATACAGTGAATTTATCCCCGGGGTGGGGGAGTCCAAAACTAGAGGGCATAGGTTTAAGGTGATGGGAGAAAGATATAAAGGTGACCTGAGGGGTAATGTTTTCACACAGAGGGTGGTGTGTACATGTGTACATGAGCTGCCAGAGGAAGAGATGGAGGCTGGGACAATTACAACATTTAAAAGGCTATGTATATGAATAGGAAGGGTTTAGAGGGAAATAGGCCAAATCCTGGCAAAAGCGACTAGGTTAATTTAGGATATCTGGTCAGCCTGGACCAGTTGGACCGAAGGGTCTGTTTCCGTGCTCTACAGTTCTATGACTCTGTGACTATATGTTTGCCAGACAATCTGCGCTTTTGAATGCATCCATCTATATGTACACAGATGGTAATGACCATCTTTGTCTTCGTAGCACACACTGACTAAAAAAGCAAATGAAGAAGACATCAAAAACACAGAAACACTTACATACATGTTCATCCAGTAGCATTTTAGAGTGAAAAATGATGGAAAGGAAATGCATAACTATAGATTGGCATTCCTTTGACATTCTATCAGAAGTTCAGTTATTTAAATAAGGAATAAATAAAGAATGCATTTTCATTTAATGGATCATCAGACAACTGACAAAGAATGACAGGCAATCACGACATGGAACTCTTCTTCTGCTGCCTGTGTCTCCATACCTTCTTCTTCAATAAAGATCCCAGCCATCGTCCAGGGACCCCCTTCACCTGCCTCCAACCTTCCTCCTCCGATTGGACAGTCCCTGCTGGCCTCTTACCCGCCCTGGACCTCTTCTTTGCTAACTGCCAATGCGACATTGACTGCCTCTATTTCTCCACCCCCTCACCCACTCCCACCTCTCCCCCTCCAAATGTCCAGTGCTCCACTCTCTCCACACCAATCCCCGCTTTACCATCAAACCTGCCAACAAAGGTGGGGCGGTGGTAGCCTGGAGGATGGGCCGTTATGTCCCAGAGGCCGAACGCCAACTCTCCGACACCACATCCTACCTCCACTTGATCATGACCTCACCATGGCCCATCAAGCCACCATCTCCCACACTACCCATGACCTCATCACTTCCAGTGACCTCCCCTCCACTGCCTCCAGCCTTATAGTCCCCCTGCCCTGCACTGCCCAGTTCTACCTGCTCCACAAGACCCACAAGGCCAGTTACCCTGGCCAACCCATCGTCTCTGCATGTTCCTGCCCCACCAAACTCATCTCTTCCTCTATCGACTCCATGCTCTCCCCCTTGGTCCAGGCACTCCCCACCTACATCCGGGACACAAACCACACCCCCCACCCCTTTGGTAACTTCCAGTTCCCTGGCCCCCAGCGCTTCATCTTTACTATGGACGTTCGGTCCCTATACACGTCCATACCCCACAAGGACAGCCTACAGGCCCTCATATTTTTCTCTTCAACAGACCCATTCAGCCCCCCTGACCAATGCCAATACCTCGCTGAACTGGGCCTCATCCTCAATAACTTTTCCTTTAATTCTTTCAACTTTCTCCAAATCCAAGGGGTTGCCATGGACACTTGAATGGGCCCCAGCTATGCCTGCCTGTTTGTCGGTTATGTCGAGCAGTCCCTCTTCAGTATGTACACCAGTACTGTTCCTAAAGTCTTCCACCGTTACATCGATGACTGCATCGGTGCTGCATCCTGCTTCGGGGCTGAACTGGAGCAGTTCATCAACTTCACTAACAACTTCCACCCTGCCCTCAAATTCACTTGGTCTATCTCAGTCCCCTTTCTTGATCTCTCCGTTTCCATTTCTGGCGACAGTTTACGGACTGATATTTACTATAAACCCACAGACTCCCATAGCTACCGAGACTACACTTCATCCCACCCTGCATCCTGCAAAAGCTCCATCCTGTTTTCCCAATTCCTCCGTCTCCATCACACTTGCTCTGGTGAGGAGACATTCCACTCCCAAGCTCCCAAGTGTGCGTGTTTTTCAAACAACTCTCTTTTCGCCCCTCTGTCACACAGACAGCCCACCACAACACCTCCTCCATTCCCCGCTCCACAGCTCTTAACCACTCCCTCTCCAAACATAATAAAGATAGGATCATAGGAGCAGAGAGGCTGACGTTTCGGGCCTAGACCCTTCATCA
>NC_063342.1:47889545-47924082 GCF_021869965.1 Rhincodon typus | reverse complement strand
TGATGAAGGGTCTAGGCCCGAAACGTCAGCCTCTCTGCTCCTATGATGCTGCTTGGCCTGCTGTGTTCATCCAGCCCTGCACCTTGTTGTCTCGGATTCTCCAGCATCTGCAGTTCCTACTAACTATAATAAAGATAGGGTCCCCCTTTCTACCCCACCAGCCTCCACATCCAACGTATCATCCTCAAACACTTCCACCACCTGGAACATCTTCCACTCCCCACCCCTCTCTGGCTTCGCAAAGACCATTCCCTTCACCACTCCTTAGTTCGCGCCACACTCGCCAACCACTCCAACCTTCCCCTGTAACCGAAAAAGATGAAACACAAACCACACACCACCTCCCTCACCCTAAACAGCCCTTCCAAGTGAGACAGAGCTTCACCTCCAACCTACACTACTGCATCCAGTGCTCCCAATGTGGTCTTCTCTACGTTGGTGAGACCAAACGTAGACTAGGTGACTGTTTCAACGAGCATCTTTGCCTGCCCTGTAACAGCCAACCTAAACTCCTGATCACCGCCCATTTCAACTTCCCATCCCACTCTCCCTCCGACATGTCCGTCCTCGGCCACCTCCAGTGTGACAGTGACTTGGAATGCAAATTTGAAGAACAACACCTTATCTTCCACCTGGGCACCCTACCACCTGGAGGACTCAACATTGAGTTCTCCAATTTCAATTAACCTTCCCACCCAGCCCCCAGCTTCCTTTCCAGCTCCACTTCCACCCTTCCATTCCACCTTCTGATCCTCCCTTCCAGCCACCACTGGATTCATCCCTCTCATCAACCAACCAAGTCGTGCCTAGCACCAGTGTCTACCTATCACCACTATTCCACCACCACCCCTCCCACCCCTTTATCTGCAGCTCCCCTGCCCCCCACATCCAGTCCTGAAGAAGGGTAATTCCCAAAATGTTGAGTGCTCCTTTCCTCCAGATGCTGCCTGGACTGCTGTGTTCTTCCAGCCTCCTTTTTGTCTACCTTGGATTCCAGCATTTGCAGTTTTTTTTGGCTCTAATCAATCTTCTCACTTTGGTCCTGGAAGATTTAGAAAAATAAAATCCTCTGGTATTTCTGACAATGATTGTAAAGATCCTGACAATTTGTTTTTAGATTTTAGATGATCACCTTCAAGTTTGAGTCAATTTCAAGATCCACAGGCTTAAGTTCATGTTGTACCAGCAGCACTCAGATAAAGCAATGGACCATTTCTTGGCCAAAAAAAAGGAATGTGGTTTCACCAAGTGTAACTAAACTGTGAGGCTTATGGATCTGGTTATTGCATCCATTCCTATGAGATTCTTCAAACTCAAGAATATACCCATTGATGCTCTACTGGAAGAAAAATACAAGTTCAAAACAATTATATCAGGCCAACAGCATCTAAAGTGAAAACTGCTACAGCTATAAACAGATTCAATGGAACATCCAAGTCTTGAATGAGATGTGGCTTGTCTTACCCACCAAGACAGTGTCCAGCATTTTGCGACAGTTCAACAAGAGGAGATAAGATATGTCAGAAATACAATCACTCAAAGAAACACAGACTCCAGCATGTTACTCTTCATGTGAAGGATACAAAATGACGGGACAATGCTGAAGAAGTTTACCAACTTCTGTGCGCAGCGCACAAGCATGCCAACAAAGTTGAATAGGTAACCACAGCATTACATGAATACAGCTTCTGCAACACTCAAGCTTACTACCATCCAGGCTAAAGCAGCTCACTGGATTAACACTACATGCACAACCACTCAATCACTCCAGCGCTGACAGACAGCATCTACAAGATGCACTGCATAAAATCACCGAAGAACTTTAGACATCATCTTCCAAACCCATAATTACTTCCATCTGGAAGGACAAGGGGCACAGATACATAGGATAATACCATCTGTAGGTTCACCTCCAAGCTATTCAACATCCTGACTTGGAGGTATATCACCATTCCTTCAATATTGCTGAGTCAAATCCTGCAATTCCATCCCTAATGGCATTGTGGGTCTACCAACACATTTATGGATTGTAGCAATTCAAGAAGGCAGCTCACTAACCAACCAAATGCGTACAATGCATTGCTGAAAATAATGCAGGAAATAGTCCAAAGCATGATTAATATGCATGCACAATGTTATTCCACCTTGAAATGGTACAAAACATGGGATCATGGAAAGGAGTATTTCATTGTGTTTAGCCCAGGTCCTATGATATAGTCATGATATATGGTCAGGTCCTGCAAAGAAATAGATGACATATCTAAGCTGCATTTAATCAACTATCACACAGGATGGTGACTCAAATATTGAACAAAAACATGGCAGCAGAACTCTGAGGAAGGGTCACCGGACCCAAAACGTTAACTCTGTTTTTTGCTTCACAGATGCTGCCAGACCTGCTGAGGTTTGGCTTGGGGACCGCTTTGTGGAACACCTACGCTCGGTTCGCATTAAACAACTGCACCTCCCAGTTGCGAACCATTTCAACTCCCCCTCCCATTCCTCAGACGACATGTCCATCCTGGGCCTCCTGCGGTGCCACAACGATGCCACCCGAAGGTTGCAAGAACAGCACCTCATATTCCTCTTGGGAACCCTGCAGCCCAATGGTATCAATGTGGATTTCACAAGCTTCAAAATCTCCCCTCCCCCTACCGCATCCCAAAACCAGCCCAGCTCGTCCCCGCCTCCCTAACCTGTCCTTCCTCCCACCTATCCCCTCCTCCCACCTCAAGCCCCACCCCCATCTCCTACCTACTAACCTCATCCCGCCCCCTTGACCTGTCCGTCCTCCCTGGACTGACCTATCTCCTCCCTAACTCCCCACCTACATTTACCTTTACTGGCTCCATCCCCGCCTCTTTGACCTGTCTGTCTCCTCTCCACCTATCTTCTCCTCTATCCATCTTCTATCCGCCTCCCCCTCTCTCCCTATTTATTTCAGAACCCCGTTCCCCTCCCCCATTTCTGAAGAAGGGTCTAGGCCCGAAACGTCAGCCTTCCTGCTCCTATGATGCTGCTTGGCCTGCTGTGTTCATCCAGCTCTACACCTTGTTATCTCAGATTCTGCAGCATCTGCAGTTCCTACTATCTCTTTTCCAGCAACTTGGTTTTTGTTCCTGATTTACAGCATCCGCAGTTCTTTCGGTTTTAACTCAAATATGAAACTGTCTTGCCTAACAGCAACCGCTAATGATCGCATCCATCAGTAATGATAGATAGTACATTGCAGAGAGAATCTACACTGCCATGTCATGATAGTTATATTAGGATTAGATCTGGTCATGTCTTGTGTCCACCAAGGCATTATCTGAATGTATAGAGACATACTTGCACATCTTTGTAAATGGAAAAGGGTTTGCATTCATTAAAAGGAAGAGGTGGGGTTGGAGGGTTTTGAAACTTGTATTATGGCATAGAGGGTGTCTGGTCTGGAATCTAACTTTAAGATAGTTGCATGACATTGCAATATGTAATATTCCAGTACAAAGGTATTCACTTCACAATCAGTCTCTGTCTCTCATGAAGTCAGTGTAAACTGTATGTGTGCTGTATGACTGTAATATACTGCAATGTCAGTAAGCACAGACCCAGCTTCTGTGTGTGTCTTTGACATCATAGCCTTGTAAATCATTCATGATGTAAAGAAACTTCGAGATATTTATGTCTTTGTGGAACATGTAACATGGGCTTATTTATAATCAACCACAAAAGAGCTTCACGAATGTTACAAAAGAAATGAAATAAAGAAGAGGTATTTGTGAAATCTGGATATGGATGGGCATGCCTGACAACATTATTGTCTAGCATCAGGGGTTGATTTTACTGCTGTCTCCTCATCAGCAGTAGGTTGCATCGATTATTGACAAAGAATCCTTCTGTCTCGCAGGCTAACATTAAAATCAAGGAAGCTGAGACCAATGCATGAAGTTTTTTTTTTGCTTTGGAATACCTTGATGTTAAATATGTCAAACCAGTTACAAGAACAATGACATTATTAGATATTTACTCATTTATTTGAAACATGCCTTTGTGAATAATTTTAATCATATCAGCTAATTTATAATTTGATGCCTTATTCAATTTTCCAATTAATTATCATTTTGAGAGGGAGAGAATTAATACAATTTGAATGAGACTTTTATTTACTTCAACATATTCCCCTGTAGTTACCTTCTTTCAAGACTGTAAAGACTTGACTTGATAATCTAATCAGAATAGCTTTCCTCTCTTATAAAAATTGAAACAGAGATGACAAGAGAAATAAAGAATACGTCTTTGAGATTGAGAACTTTCTAAGCCGACTGACATAGCTTACTGCAAAGTCAGTGAAATTCCTGGAGAATTGTTGCAATTGATATGTTAGCCCATTTTGTAACATTTTACAATTTTATGTTCGGTATTGATATCTTCTCCAGTTAAACAGAACCAGTGAGAACTCAGTCTTGGAGTTTTTTTTCTATTAATTCTTAGAATGTGTGTATTGTCAGCAAGCAACATTTGCTGCCCATTTCTATTTGCTTTGAAGAAGATGGTGGTGGGCCAAATATCATGGTGATCATGGTAAGATTGTAAATACAGCTGAAGGCATTGACTGAGTGTATGTATTGAATTTGAGGACACAAAAGCAGATATGATAAGTTAGAGGATAAAATCTCAGATTCAGCTGGAGATAAAAAAATAAATATTTTTGGGAATAGTAGTAGAACACAGGCGTGTTTTTTATTCATATTGTGTCATGTCAACTGTGGCTCATTTGAGTCGAAAGGTTCTGGATTCAACTTGTTCTCTCACTCTTGAGCAAAAAGAAAATCAAAGTTGATATATCAGCCCAAAACTGAGGGAGTGTAGCCTCAATATCAAAACCAAACTGACCACAATAGACATACAGGAACAATGATATATTTTCAGATACCAGCTCTGACAGCACAGCATCTGTTGTGGTTGTACCCATGGGAGCTACCTGGGATGCCTTGGGAAGGTTCACTCCTTCTTCTTGATAAAAGTCTATGTTGATCATGCCAAATGTGGAAGGTTGCCCAATTTTAGCTCTTAGCCAGAAGATGGGCTCAATCTTGATAAACAATATGCTTTTTAGTACTTAAAAGCTCATTAGATTACATCTGAGATACATTAAAGTTTCTAGTGAGACATCAAGCTCAACCCTGAAATTACTGTTAGCTACATGAATTTAGCACGAAAATATCAGCTTAGACAAATGTTACAAAATACACGTTCACTCCTTCCAAATTCTGTCCAGTATATTGAAATGGGTGGAATTTATCTCGTGATACAGGTTAATGCTCTCATGTATTACCTGTATTCTAGATGATGTGCAGATTGTGGAGGACTTTTTTTTATTCATTCATGGAACGAGGACATCACTGGCTAGGCTAGCATTTATTGCTTATACCTGATTGCCCAGAGAACAGTTAGGAGTCAACCACTTTGCAGTGGGTCTGACGAGGTAAGGATGGCATTTTCCGTCCCTAAAGGACATTAATGGGCCAGATGGGTTTTTCAACCATTGGCAATGGGTTAATGGTCATCATTAGACTTTTAATTCCAATTTTTTTTTTTTAAATTGAATTCAATTCCAACATCTGTCATAGTGGGATTTGAATCAAGGTCCCCATAACATTACCTGGGTCTTTGGATTAACAGTCAAATGATAACACCACAAGGTTGTCATCTTCTGTTAACTGGAATGACTTGAATGACATTACCTATTCTACACCAGATTTGTAAACCACTTTCAATCACTTTAGTCCAGCATGCAAGAAATTCTGATTTACCTTGAATTTTGCCAAAACAAAACTCATACACCAATGTACATCTGGTTAAACAAATATAACAGGAGGTTCTGTGGAATTGTTGAACACTTCCGTATCTTGGCAGCTACCTCTCTCCAAAGACCAGATCAGCTGGACCAGCTCTATCTTCTACAAGATTTTTGACCACTAAGTTTTCCTCAAGTCAACAAAGGTCCAACTGTACAGAGCTGGGTTGTCACTATACTCCTCTACTGTGCATCAGCGAGACAGGAAGGGCTGTAGATCAGCAATGTTTCCGTGCATCCTCCAGATTTAATAGGAGAATCATTGAGCAAAAGTTTGCCTCCTTCTTGAAGCTATTTCTACAACTGTGCAGACAAAACCAACTTTGCTGAACTGAACGCAATGTCTCAATAGTCAAAAAGGCACCTCCCCCACCTATGCTGTTTTCTCCACAATCAAACAGCTAGTTTTCCAGGGAAGAACAGATAAAAGACACCCTGAACCTCCCCTTGAAGCATGGTAGTATGGATATTAATGACTAGAAGGAATATACAACCAATCAGACAAATTGTCACCATTTTGGATATCAAGCTATGAATTACATCTTCATGATAAAGCAGAATGGCAAAAGAGAGGAAAGAAAAGGAAGCAAATTATGCACTCCTAATCCCACAATCTCATGGGCATTGTGCCCCATTTATTCAAAGATCTATGAGTCAAGAAATGGCTTCTTCAGTCATAGATGTAACATCTGTTCTCCTATTCATGTTGGTGCCTTTGAATCGTGTGCAGTTTTGTGCAAACTGCACCTAACTTCATTAGTAGATGATCATGCATGGAGAATTTATTATAATTGCATATGAAGGCCTTGGAAGGTACAAGTGTGGGAAGAAGTTTAACTGTTCAAGCTTGAATGTGCACTTTGCTTGAAAGTAGATAACGATGATATGTAATAAATTAAAAATTGTGTGCAAGTTTGTGTGGCTGTCAAAATGGAATGTACCGACTGACAGCAATGTGACATGCACGAAGAAATTTTGAGTTAAAAAGAAACCCAAAAGAACAGCAAATGCTAGAAATCAGAAATAAAAACAGCTATTGCTGGAAAAACCCAGCAGATCTGCCAGCATCTGTGGAGAGAAATCAGGGTTAATGTTTCAGGCCCAGTGACCCTTCTTCAGAACTCTATTGATCCCTGTTGAAGCTCTATTGAATCTGGAGGATGCATGAAAATATTGCTGACCTAGAACCTTTTCGAGAAACTTTGAAGTTGGGTTTTATATGGCCCACCAAGATGAGAATCACGACATCCAGCTCCTCATAATCACAGAGAGTTTGCATTTGAGTCCCCTGGCAGCAGGAAGAGCTCCCATGTTAAGTCATAAACAGGAATGTGCCCACTGGACGAACTTGCCCATTCATGGCAGGTTGACAGATTAGGGTCGTTATTGAGCCATTGGATACCTATTATCCCTGAACACAGCAAAATTTATTGTTGGTTCAGGGATGACTGAGAGAAGCATAGCTTTTCCAAGCCTCCTTTAAGACAGTAAGACAAAGTAAGCCAGCAGTTTTCTTTGCTGCTGGAGAACTTTACCTTTCAGGTAGTTAGTGCCGGATTTACAAATCTCCTTACTTGTCAAAGCCAGTTCAACATCTACAAAGTGCAAGTCAGGAATATGATGGCATACTTCTCACTTGCCAAGACACTTGCAGCTCTAACAACAATCAAGAAGCTTGGCATCATCCAGGACTAAACAGTGTGCTTGATTGGCACTGCATTTGCATCCACAAACATTCAGTCCCTTCACACTGAGACTCAGTAGCAGCAGTGTATACTGTCTACGAGATTCACTCTATAATTTCCCTAAGCCTCATTAGACAGTTCCTTCCAAAGCCGCAGTCACTACCATTGAGAAGGATAGGGGCTGCAGATACATGGGAACACCACCACGTGCAAGTTCCCCTTCAAGCCACTTAACATCCAGATTTGGAAATATATTGCCATTCTTTCAGTGTCTTTGGATCAAAATCCTGAACTCCCTCCCTTATAGCACTGTGGGTGAACCTACACCAAATGGACCGTAGCAGTTCAAGAAGACAGCTCACCACCACCTTCACAAGGGAAACTAGGGATAGGCAATGAATGCTAGCCCAACCATTGGTACCATATTCATGAATGAATTAAAATCGAAAATATTTGCTTGGCAGTTCCCTAATTGGATCACCTCACTAGAGCAAAGACCACCAGCAAGTTCCCAAACATCAAGCATTTTTAAGTCTTTTGCCATTTTCCAACTCCATGTTCCCCAAAACTCTCATAAATTAGCTTGGCAAGTTGGTAACTGAAAATGAGCTCATTCTGGAAAATTGCAGATACTTAGCTTCTTTGGTTAGCTTAATTTGAGCAGCCAATCATCTCTGGTTTTACTTAGGATTAGAAACACTACCTAAAAGCATATAGAAGGACAGAAACCCTACAGTATGGAAACAGGCCCTTTGGCCCAACAAGTCCACACCAACCCACAGAGCATCCACCCAGACCCAACCACCTAATCTACACATCCCTGAATGCTATGGGCAATTTAGCATGGGTCAATTTAGCCAACCACCTAAGCTGTACATCTTTGGACTGTGGGAGGAAACTGGAGCACCCAGAGGAAACCTGAGCAGACACAGGGAGAATGCACAAACTCCATGCAGACAGTTGCCTGAGGGTGGAATCGAACACAGGTCCCTGGTATTGTGGGGTAGCAGTGCTAACCACTGAGCTCCTGTGCCGCCCTAAATATGGTGAATACATTCATGTCACCTTGACAAACGCTGAAGGTTTTCAGTTTCATTGTTTCAGAATGTAACAGTAACAAAGAAGACAAATAAGATCTTACTGACAGTGAATTAAAACTTTAATACCACTGACGACTGTAGATAATTTTGGTTACATCCTTGCTATGGTGGGATAAAAGAGAAAGACAGCCAAGTTGATACTTGTAATTGAACACCTAAGCTAAAGATTTAGAAAGCGAGGAGTGGTTGCACCGGAAGATACAAATAAATTATCAGTCCAGGACAATCTTTGTAACCAGGAAACATAACTTTAAATGAGAAGAAGGGAAAAGAAAAAATGATAATTGTTTTGTTGATAATTGAATTGCTTTTTTTAATGAACAAATAAAACTAACAGAAGAGATAAGGAAAGCGGTTCGTATCAGCGATTTCAGGAAGAGAGTGGTACTTTCTTTTTAGTCGTTGAAGGGGTGAAATGTTTGATGGAACAAAAATACTCCTCAACTGTGATTGAGAGAACACCATTTGACTCATTTGCATGTTTATGTCCCTATGTCTGTACAGTTCATAATGTCCCGTAAAGTGAACTATATTTCAGGTGCAGTTTACTTAAAATGGACAAGAAGTTCTGAAGAAGAATCATAATGTTAAAATAAAATGTTAACTATTTCTCTCTTCACAGATGCTGCCAAATCTGCTGAGTTTCTGCAGCATTCTCCATACTTATTTCTGATTTCCAGCATCTGCATATACAAGATATATTAAGTCCCTGTGAATTTCTCTTTAATGTTCAAAGTTGATTCCATATTTGTGACTGTTCACAATATTTTTAAGCACAAGTGACACTTCATGTGTCAAAATATTCAAACAGAGGTTCACAAAGAACAGTTGACCTAGAATTTGAGTAGAAAGTGTGGCCTAATCTTCATTTCTCTTACTGTATTATGTGTGTATTCCTGTTTGGTGTCACTTCTGCCCTTCTTGTAATAATGACCCAAATTATTCACAAAAACTAGAAATGACAGAAAGATTCATCCAATCGTGTATCTTTCATACTTCCTGTCCGCTGCTCACTCCATCATGCCACTCTAGTCCCCATTGGCAGCTGTGCATTCTGTCAGGCTGACTGTTCTTCTCTCTGATTCCGCTCTATCTCCACTTATCGTTTACTCTTTACCCTACCTCCTGATCTATCTTCTGCATGAGAACCAACTTTTTCCTAGCTACCATTAATTCTGAAGAAGGGTCACTGAATCCGAAAAGTTAACTCAATTTTCTCTCCACAGATGCTGCCAGACCTGCTGAGTTTTTCCAGCAATTTCTGTTTTTGTGTCTATCATGTCATGAGACGGGTGCTTGGAACTTCATATCTGCTTTTTAGTCTTTATACTTGCTTTGACTGTTCTTTGCTTCGACTTCCAGCCAATTGGTGCAATCCAGAATCTTGACAATGATTTTTTTTCCATATGCCTTGTTGCAATTATAGCACATAGTTAACAAATCAACTAAGCCTCAGTCACACTAAAAACTATAAACTGACAACCTGCATATGAACATAAAGAACTGGGGCAGGAATATGACTCCTCATTTCTAAGCCACTACTCAATATGATCGTGGTGTATCTTCACTCTCAGCTCCACTCTCCTGTCGTATGTTCATATTGATATTGATTTTGTGTAAGATCAAACCTCTGGCTGCCTCAAACTTAAATATTTTCAACTGTAGAGCTTTGACATTGTGTTTTGTGTGTAAAGAAAAAAAATGTTCTGCATTCAAATTCTAAGTGATCAGCCCTTACTCCAATTAAATGGGAGTAGATCACATTGTGGCGAATGTTAACATGGCTGATACAGTCAAAGACAAGAAATTTGTTCCAGATTCTCAAACCAAAAAAAAAAACACTCTGTGTCTGACTTGTTAAACTCTTTAAGAATCTTGCATGTTTCCATGACACAACTTTTCATTATTTGAATCTCCAGAATATATAGGTCCAATTTTCTCAACATTTCATCCCAAAGACCATGTTAGTGAATAATGATTCTACTGTTCCCAGTGAAAGTATTTCCTTCCTTTAAAAAAACTGCAAACTGTCCCAGGAACAAAAGCAAAAAAACAGAAGTTGCTGGAAAAATGCAACAGGTCTGACAGATTCTGTAGAGAGAAATCAGAGTTAACGTTTCAGGTCCAGTGACCCTTTCAAGGGTCTTTATTTCCCTCCACAGGCTCTGATTTCGTACAATGACCAAAGCTGAGTACAGAAGGTTAAGAAGGAAGATGAAAAAGAAAAGTACAAGAGATAAAAATGAATTATGAAAAAGAGACTGGCAGCTAACATGAAAGGAAATTCCGAAGTCTTCTGTAGGCACATAAAAAGTAAGTGGGTACTAAGCTTACTTAGATTTGGCAAGGAGCCAAGAACAGATGGGATGCATCCAAGAAAACTGAAGAATGTAAGACTGGAGACTGCAGAGTTACAGACCATAATTTTTCAGTCTTCCTTGGACTCAGCAATAGTGCTAGAGGGCTAGACAATTGCAAGCATTGTATTGTTGTTCAGAAGTAGGTGCAAGGATGAATTTAGCGATTACTGATCAAACTGTTAATTTCAGCTATGGGATCTTCTAGAATCTATAATTTGGGATAGATTTAGCAGTCACATGGACAAATATGGGTCCCTTAAGGATAGCTCACATAGATTTCTTAAGGGAAAATAATGATTAACAAACTCTCTAAGTTTTCTGAAGATGTAATAGTAAGGGCTATTGAGAATAATCCTGTAGATATGGCAAACAAGGACTTGCAAATGGTGTTCGATACAGTGCAGCACAACTGACTTGTGAGCAGATTGGAGCTCATGGTGTGAAAGTGTCACTAGCAACATGGATACAAAATTTGCTCAGTGATAAGAAACAGAGGAAAATGGCTAATAGATATTTTTCAGACGAGAGGAAGACATGTAGTGGAGTTCCCCAGTTATTGGTTTTGGGCCACCTGCTTTTCCTGATATACATTAATGATATAGACCTAGGTGTACACAGCACAGGTTCAAAGTATATGATTGTCGTAAAACATGGATGCATTATAAACTGTGGAAGATTGTGTGGAAATTCAAAAAGCCATTGACAAGTTTGTGGACTCGACAATAATGTGGCAGAGGCAGTTCAAAACAGAGAAGTGTGAAGTGATCAACTTTGGTAGAAATAACTTTGAGAGACAGCATAAAATGAAGGATACTACTTGAAAGGATGAACAGGAGCAGAAAGATCTGTGCATGAGATCTGTGAGCATGACACTCAATAGGTAAGACCAGGTCGGGAGAACAGTTGATAAAGCTTTGGTATCCCAAGCTTTATGAGTGGCACTATTGAGTATAAGTGCAAGAGGGTTATGCTGAACTTGTATACAATGCTAGTAAGACCTTAGCTGGAGTATTGTTTATGTTTTTGGGTACCACATTACAGAAAAGATGTGAACACACAGGGAGAATGTGGAAGTAGTTTATAAAACATTCTCAATAATGGTTTCACATCAGTTATGAAGATAGATTGGAGAATTTGGGAGTATTTTTCTTCATGAAGAAAAGGCAAACAGGAAATTTTAGATAAATTTTCAAAATCATGAGGAGACTAAACAGAATAGACCAGGATGAACTGTTCCCACTCCACAAGGATTGAGAGTGCAAGATGGCACATTTTTGAGCTAATTTGCAAGTGAGAAAATACAATATGAGAAAAGTATTTTCACACAGCAAGTTATTAGGGTCTGGAATGCACTGTCTAAAAATATAACACAGGCAGGTTCAATTATTGACATTCAAGAAGGCAAAGCAGGAAACAGGCACTAAATCATTTTGATCATTCATAAAAATTCTATGACCAGCATTCTTAACTGACTCATCAACTTGTTCTTCACCTTCAAGGATTTGCACATATCTAACCCTGGATCCTATTTTAAAAACTCCTCAGTAAATAGTGAAATTTAAATTAGAATGCCTGACATTGTTCTCAAAGTGCATCACATCAAGTCTGCAATAAATTAGTTACATTTATGTGTCCATTTCACTGGTCTGTGTCCTCCTGAAGACTGTAACTATCCTTACTACTTGTTACTATGATGCTACATTCCATATTATTCATTAACCACACCAACTATATCCCGCACTAGGTCATTTTCATAGTCAAAAACACAATATTTGTGATTACCCACTGCATACTTCTCACCAGTCAGAAAATCATTATTCACCACTACTATCTGCTTCTATCTATTTGTAGAGTCATAGACTCATACAGCACAGAAACAGACCCTTCAGTCCAACTTGTCCATGCCGACGAAAGCTTATATCTATATAAAGGCTGAACATCTGCAACTCCTTTGGTTAGAGATAAAGAGACCTTAGTGTACAAGTCCATAGATCCCTGAAGGTATAAGCACAGGTATACAGCGTGCCAAAGAAGGCATAAGGAATACTGACTTTCATTTGCCAAAATGTAGACTATAGGAGCAAGAAAGTTTTGTTACAATTTTATAAAACATTGGTTAGGCCACAGGTAGAATACTGGGTGCATTTCTGGTCACCAACATTATCAGAAGGGTGTGATTGTACTGGAGAGGGTGCAGAGGAGATTCACCAAGATGTTGCCTGGATGAGCAAAGACTGCATAGGCTAAGTCTGTTTTCCTTGGAGCAGAGGAGGCCAATGAGGGATCTGATTGAAGAATACAAAATTATAACAGAAATAGACAGGGTAGATTGTGACAATCCTTTTCCCATGGTGATATGTCTAACACCAAAGGGCACAAGTTTAAGATAAAGAGTAAGTGGTTTAGAGGAGATCTGAGAAAAATATGTATTTTCCTCGAGGATGATGGAAGCAGGTGCTTTTACAACATTTATGAAGCATCTGGATGAACATTTTTATTGTGAGGGCACAGTAGGCTGTGAATCAAGTATGGGTAAATGGGATTAGTATCATTTGATGTTTATTGATTGGCATTGACATTGCAGCCTGAAGGTCTTGTTTATATGCTGTATAACTGTATGACTCTAAACCACAATTGTTTGAATGACAATGCTTCTCTTGCCCTCTTGCCTTAACATCATTCCAGCATCTACCTATCAAGCCCTTAAAAATTATGTTTCCAAACAAAAAAAAACTCAATCTTGTAGATTTGAGGGAATATCAGCCACTCAATTTCACTTTATAAGACAATGCGCATATGTGTGCCAGGAATCAGATCCATGAACCTTTGTCCCCCTGCTTCACAGGCAAGTGTATCCTCCCTTAGCTAAGGAGTGCACAACTGTATGCTTGGATCATTGATTTTAACACGAGTTGTTGTCCCTATGATTTTTTTTCACTGAAATGTCTTGTTATTCCCTGAGTTCATACTGTTGCAGCTCCTTTTTATTTTGCGGGGTTTTTTTTTTACTCAATCCTACCAGTTCTACTGAAGTCTTCAAAATTCAGTAACTAATTGTTTTTTTGAATTGCAATAAAATTAGCAAAGCAAAATGTTCAGCTATTTCAGGTTCTAAGTTACAATTATTCATTTGGGAAAGAGCTTTCAAAAATATTTTCATAAATAAGCAACAAAAATGAATGATTGAAACCAGTGCTAAAAATAGACAATAAGATGATTATTCCAACTAGATATCAGTTTACCAGCACCTGTTATGTTTGCCATAGCAACTAAAGAAATTGGATCTGTAAAATAAATCACACAAAAGATTTTCTCTTTTGCATTCTTTAGTGGCATCCATTTAAAAATGGTAGACAAAATCTTATACAGGACGATCACTCCAGCTGCAATATTTCCTGTCTTTAGAGGTTTCGGAGCACATGTGTGCATAAATTTGAATTTGTTTATAAAGTCTCCATAATTGGGCTTACTGTTTACCTTGCCAATCTAATTTCCATTCAAGTTTGTTGAAATTAGACACATGTCAAGAATCTTTGTATGTGTAGCTGTTAGAGAAGTTCAGATTATCACTGTTATAATTGAATGATGATGATAGCGATGAAATTAGGTATATGAATATGACATTGTTCAGTGTTAAAGAAAGTAGATGAATTGAAAATGATTTATATAGTCTGTTTGGGATTTGCCCTGGCCACCCACTGAAGTTATAGCCAATAATTACTTGTTTCTACCACTTATTTAATAAATATGAAATTCACCTTAAATTCATTGCACAAGTCTTTGTTTTTACTGTAACCTCACTTTTGCTGCCAACTGTTCATTGAACTGTTGAGCGAAATGTTTTTTTTCCTTGATCTGTGTTTATTTATTAACCTGTTAATTAGAAGCTATAAGACCATAAGATATAGGTCCATTGAGTCTGTTCCACCATTCAATCATGACTGATAAGTTTCTCAACCTCAATCTCCTGTCTTCTCCCCGTTACCCTTGATCCCCTTACCAATCAAGAATCGATTTACCTCTCTCTTAAATGTACTCAATGATTTGACTTCCACAGCCTTCTATGACAATGAGTTCCACAGATTAATGACCCTCCAGCTGAAAAAAATTCCTCCTCATCTCAGTTCTAAAGTGTTGTCTCTTCACTCTGAGGCAGTGCCCTCAGGTTCTCGTCTCTCCTCATAGTGGAAACATCTTTTCCATGTCCACTCTATCTAGCCCTCTCCATATTCCATAAACTGAGATTCCCCTCAACCTTCTAAACTCCATGGAGTACAGATCCAGAGTCCTCAACCATACCTTATAATGACAAGCCTTTCATCCTGGTATCATTACTGTAAACCTCCTCTGGACCCCCTCGAATGCCAGCATATCCTTCCTTAGATACGGTGCCTAAAACTGCTCACAACATTTCAAATGCAAAAACTAGAAAATAGAAACTACAAGAAGTCATAAACACAGCCCTGTCCATCACGCAAACCAACCTTTATTTCATTGATTCCATCTATACTCCCCACTGTATCGGGAAAGCAACCAACATAATTAAAGAGCCCTCCCGCCCCAGTTTTACTCTCATCCACCCTCTTCCATCAAAAACAAGATATCAAAGTTTGAAAACACGAAGAAACAGAATCAAGAACAGCTTCTTCCATGCTGTTACCAAACTTTTGAATGCACCTCCCAAATGTTAATATTGATCTGTCTCTCTGCATCTTCTCTGTGGCTGTAACACTGTATTCTGCATTGTGTTCTGCTACCCTAATGCACTTTGCATGGTATGATCTGTCTGTATATCATGCAAAACAACACTTCACTGTATCTTGGTACATGTGACAAAAATAAATCAGACTCAAACTCAAATATGCAGTCTGATCAGATCCTAAGGCAGCTTCAGCAGTACATCTCTGCTTTTGTATTCTAACTCTCGTGAAATGAATGTTAACATTGCATTTACCTTCCTAACTGCCAACTGAACCTGCACATTAACTGTAAGAGAATCCTGAACCAGGTCTCCCAAATCCCTTTGTGCTTCAGATTTCCAAAGCCTATCCCTCTTTATAAAATACTCTTCGCACCAAAGTGCATAACCTCAACCTTCCCAAATTGTATTCCATCTCCCACTTCTTTGCCCACTCTCCTTGTCTATCCAAGTCGTTCTGCAGTGTCCCTACTTCCTCAACGCTACCAGTCCCTTCATCTTAGTGTCATTTGCAAACTTAGCCATACATTCCTCCATCCAGACCATAATGTATAACCTCTATCGTTCTCCTTTGGTTAACTAACTTGTTATCTCCTCAAAGAATTCTAACAGATTTTTCAGGTATAACTTCACCTTGATGAAGCTGCGTTGACTCAGCCTTGTTTTACCGTGCACTTCCATGTACTCCGTGATCTCATCCTTCATAATGGATTCTAAAATCTTAACAAAAACTGAGGTCAGGCTAACCAGCCTACAGTTTCCTGTCTTCTGCCTCCCTCGCTTTTAAACAGGAGTGTTACATTAGCACATATATTTGCTCTTCAGCACAAAAAAGGGTGATACAATCATGACAGCTTTCAAATGTTTCTGAGAAGTTTAAGATTTTTTTTCTCTGTTTTGTGATGTGTGGTACCAACTACCAACATCCAATTTTTAACATAAATATATGCTAATAAAGTATTTTTACATGGCATCTCTTGCATTTTGCTTTTAATAAGTATGCATTTGTCCAAGAAAACAGGAAATGATAATAAGGACTCAAGTGAGACAAATAGGGAGAGCAAACCTGCACAAGCTTTAATTGAATTACTGATGGATCGTCCATAGCATTATTCATAGTCAAAACCAAATAGTCTCCTCTGATGAAGCAAGCATACAGGGCAAGAAAAAAAATTGTCCAAGGTATAACTTTCCCTGCTGTGAAAAGCAAGGCTTCAATTTAAGTAATCTGAATGACAAGATAGCAGCTAGCCTCTGCCATCCTTAATCTTGAACATACTTTTGCTGGCTGATGGCTCAATGTGATGTGCATAACAACAGTTTATGGTAATCATTGTAGAGAGCATGGGTTGCTAATGTGACACAGACGCCATAGCACTTCCATATACTATACCACCTGTTAGCATAATTGTAATCTCGTTTTTCAAGTCCCAAATGCCTTTAAGAATTGCACAAATTTCAAGTCTTGCAGAATCTTTTTAAATTCCCAATAATCAATCCCTATTAGCATGCATAAATGGACTTGTAGCAACACCTGAATCTCTTCTGGGTTAGAAGTGACCTGTATAAGAAGGACCTGAATTGAAAAGGGACCAATATCCTGGTGGGGAAATTTGCTAGTGCTAGTCAGGAGGCTTTGAGCAAGTCAGTGTGGAGTGGGATCCAAAGAGCTGGTGAGAAAAGAGATAGGTCTGAGGCCAGTACAGTTGAGAAAAGGAGCAAGTCAAATAGTCAAGGCAGGCAAGAGCAAGGCAGAGGATGAGGTAGGACTGATAAATTAAACTGCATTTATTTCAATGCAAGAGGCCTAAAATGTAAGGCAGATGAACTTAGGGCATGATTGGGAACATGGGACTGGGATATCATAGATATCAGGACTGGAAGATGAATGTTCCAGCATATAAATGCTACAGGAACAATAGGAAGGGAGGCAAGAGAGGATGTGGAGTGACATTTTTCATTAGGGATAACATTACAACTGTACTTAGCGAGGATATTCCTGGGAGTACGTCCAGTGAAGTTTTTGGGTGGAACTGAGAAATAAAAAAGGGATGTTCACCTTATTGGGACTGTACAATAGGCCCCCCAAAAGTCAGTGGAAAATTGAGAAGCGAATTTGTGAGAAGATCTTGGTTATCCATAAGCATAACAGGGTTGTAATGATAGGGGATTTTAACTTTCCAAACACAGAATGGGACTGCTGTAATGTTAAGGAATTTGATGGAGAGGAATTTAGTTCATCAGTGTTTACTGTGGAGAAAGAAATGGAAACTAGAGAACTTGAGGAAATAAATAGAGATATCTTGAAAAGTGTCCATATCACAGTGGAAGAGGTGTTGGATGTCTTAAAACATGTAAAGGTGGGTAAATCCCTGGGACCTAATCAGGTGTACCCTGGAACTTTATGGAAAGCTAGGGAAGTGATTGCTGGGCCCCTTGCTGAGATAATGGTATCATCGGAAGCCATTGGTGAGGTGCCAGAAAACTGGAGGTTGGTGAGCATGGTACCATTATTTGAGACACATGGGAAGGAAAGGCCAGGGAACAATAGGTTGGTGAGCCTGACATCAGTGGTGGGCAAGTTGTTTGTAGGGGATTCTGATGGACAGGATTTACACGTATTTGGAAAGGCAAGGACTGATTAGGGATGGTCAACATGGCTTTGTGCGTGGGAAATCGTGTCTCACAAACTTGATTCAATTTTTTGAAGAAGTGATGAAGCGGATTGACGAGGGCAGAGCGGTGGATGTGGTCTATATGGACATCAGTAAGTTGTTTAACAAGTTTCTGCATGGTAGACTGGCTAAGAAGGTTAGATCATGTGGAATATACTGAGAACTAGCCATCTGGGTACAGAACTCGCTTGAAGGTAGGAGACAGAGGGTGGTAGTGGAGGGTTTTTGTTTGGATTGGAGGCCTGTGACCAGCAGTGTGCTTCTAGGGTTGGTGCTGGGTCCACTGCTTTTTGTCATTTATATAAATGATTTGGATGTGAATATAAGAGGAGAGGCGATGCCGAGTGGTTCTATTGCTGGACTGTTAATCCAGAGATGCAGATAACATTCTGGGCACTTGAGTTCGAATCACACCATGGCAGATGGTGGAATTTGAATTCTGTAAATATCTGGAATTAAGAACCTAATGATAACCATGTATTGTTGATTGTCGGTAAAAACCCATAATGCCCTTAGGGAAGGAAACTGCCATGCTTACCTAGTCTGACCTACATGTGACTCCAGACCGCCAGCAATGTGTGGTTGACTCTTCACTGCCCTTTGGACAAATTAGGGATGGGCAATAAATGCTAGCCTAGCTAGCAACGAAAGAAAAACAAATAAGATGTACAGTTAGTAAGTTTGCAGATGACACCAAAATTGGTGGTGTAGTGGGCAGCGAAGAAAGTTATCTCAATAGGACCTGGAAAGGTGGGCCGATGGGCTGAGGAGTGGCAGATGGAGTTTAATTCAAGTAAATACGAGGTGATGCATTTTGGAAAAGCAAATCAGTGCAGTTGATGGTAAGATCCTAGGGAGTATTGCCGAACAAAGAGACCTTGGAGTTGCAGGTTCGTGGTTCCTTCAGATTGGAGTCACAGGTAGACAGGGGAGTGAAGAAACCATTTGATTCGCTTGCTTTTATTGGTCAGTGCATTGAGTAGAGGAGTTGGGAGGTCATGTTGCAGCTGTACAGGACATTGTTTTGGGCACTTTTGGAATACTGTGTTCAAGTCTGGTCTCACTGCTATAGCAAAAATGCTGTGAAACATGAATAGGTTCAGAAAAGATTTACAAGGATGTTGCCAGGTTTAGAGGGTTTGAGCTTTAGGGAGAGGCTGAATAGGCTGGGACTATTTTCCCTGGAGCATTGGAGGCTGAGGGATGACCTTACAGAAGCTTATAGAGACATGAAAATGGATGAATAGCCAAGGTCTTTTATTCCAGGGTAGGGGAGTCCAAAACAAGAGGGCATAGGTTTAAGGTGAGAGGGGAAAGATTTAAAAGGGATCTAAGGGGCAACTTTTTCATGCAGAGGGTGGTGTGTATATAAATGAGCTGCCAGGGGAAGTGGTGGAGGCTGGCACAATTACAACATTTAAAAGGCATCTGGATGGGTACATGAATATGGGCCAAATGCCGGCAAATTGGACGAGGTTAATTTAGTATACCTGGTCAGCATGGACAAGTTGTACAGAATGGTATGTTTCTATGCGGTAATCTCTGATTCTGTGGTCCTATAACAAGGCAACATTTGATCATTTCTCAATCTTGAACTCTGTGCAAGGTACTACTCTTCAGATGGGAAGTCCTTTCTCACAAGCATTCTGGTCTCACACCAGTAGCCTCCATATGTCTTCACCCAGAAGCATCTCTCCCCACCCACCCCTCTCTCTCTCTCTATCTCTCTGTCTCTCTATCTCTCTGTCCTCATGGTCTCTGAATCTGACTGAATGTTAGCAGTAAGAATAGTTGCATCTTCCTCAGTATTCTGCTGTTTAAACAAGTGCTTGGCTCTCTGTAGGACTTGACCTGGGACCCTGGGCCCTATAACCACCAGGTCATATCCATCAAAGCTATCAGGAGATCACATTCTATTTTACATTGAATTAAAACAGTCATATTATAACATAACCATTGTATGAAACCTCATAGTGGAGCATGGGTTTTCACTCCTGATTCTCCTTAAAGTGAGCTTTTCATCTCAGATTGGTTCACAAGTTCAACAAATCTATACCCTTAAATGTGGAAGATTTTCAATATTTGTGTAATTTATACAAATTCTGGTTATGATATCAAATCTTCAGTTGCAAACAAAATGTTCCATTATCTTCAAGTGTTACGGACCAGACTAACCCTCCTCAAAGTACATTAAGAAGATAGCCTTATTTTAAAGATAAGTGCAAGGCATTGCCTTCCAGATGCAATTTGAATGGTTAAACTGTTGAATTTAAGCAAAACTCACTAAATTTTTGTACTACAGTTAAAATATAGATAAAATAAAAATAAAACAAAAGAATTGGGTTAACTGTAACTATCAAAGTGCTTAACAAAATAATGTATATTAACTAATATTAATTAACTGCTCCAGTATGGTAACATCCCATAAACACGCCCTTGGCAAAGGCAAATTTAGTAGAATAGATTGTCTCACATGTAATTCTGGCAGCAGGATGAGAACCCTAGCTTTTAGCTGTAACAGAGAGAGGAATAAAAGCTTTCATATCCAGCTTCAAGACCCCAACAACTGCAGAAAGCTAAAACAAAAAATCCTGATTCTGTGGGAGCTTGACCATACCCATTCAGGCTGCTTCTTTGTTCCAACTTTCCAAAAAATGCCCCAAGGCCTTACAAGCTGTTTATTGTATTAGCTTTGAACAGACTGCTCGGTGTCTCTGTCTCAACCTTTCTTCGAAAAAACAAAACAGGACAAAATGCATCTCTTGAAGCCATAGTATCGTCACAGAAGTATGTTTTATTTTGTAATTCATTGAAAGTTTTACTCTTTTTACCCCCTTTTTCACATTCCCAAAGAATACTTTGTCATATGTTATTTTATCTTAATGTTCTGTTGCTTACATATATTTCTTTTCCTGTTTCTGAAATGATTTAGAATACCATGTTTGTATTATACCAACTTATCATCTTCCCTTACTAAATAACACATTATTTCTCTAGTGCCACAGTAGATTAATTATTGTGTTAAAAATCTTACATCTGTGCATAATTCCTGCCAGCTTTTTACAATAAAAAAATTCTTATGGCCACATTTATAATGAAAACTGCTGATAAAAGCTTGTCACACTGCAATTACAAATTCCCTTCATTGGAGACATGGAAGAGTTTCTGCTGGTAGTGGAATTAATTGTAATGAGAAGTAATTATAACAGTGTGCACATGGAGACGGAGAAATTTATAATAGAAATGTAAATTTAATTTGAAAAGCAAACTGAATGCATTTCATGACCGACCCCGCATTACCTAAAAATTACCATTGGACTAACTCCTTGGCATGTACAATAATTGCATAAATATTTTGTTCAAGAACACAATTTTATTTAAAATATAAGGTAGAAAATGGGAGTTTTTGCTAATGTGTCATTCAAATCTCTAAACAAGGCTGGAATTGTATAGTGTTCATTCATTGGTTACATAAGAGCATGTATTTTTTTCTGAAACTGGATTTGATCCTCTTTTAAGACACACTTGTACCAGTTTTTGGATTTAAATGAAAGCAAAATTGCTTAGAAGTAGATTGGTTTATGACAGCTTGTCACAGACCTTCTGGGCAATTGCAACTCAGATTTCCAGAAGGCCTGAAAGCAAGCAAAATCACCATCTTTCCCTCTCCCACTCTTCATGAGTGGAAATTAAACAACACAAAGGCTTTGCAAAGAAAGAACTGATCTAAAACAAGACCTAGGTCCAACAGATCAGCTACCAATTTGCAGTGTGCCACAGTCAACAACAACATGATATTATCACCAAAAATAGTAATAAAAAAAGAAATCTGAGAAAGTCATCTTATTTCCCCCTGTGGGTTAGACTCTAGATCCATTGATTTTGTTCCTTTTTGCCCATATTTTCTTCCAATGATATTCCTGTAAGATTGTTTGTCTCATCTGTCCTAGTCATAAATGTATTTGTACATATTTGAATTTAGAGGGGTATCAATTTGCATTTTAGTAATAATCTATTTTTGCTATACGTTACAAAATAAATTTGTTGTAAGAAATAAATTATCATTTTTTTGTTCATCATTGAAACCTATTGTGAATTTATTTTATCTAAGATAATGGTTGTGGTTAGGCATTAATCATCCTAGTGATTAAATTGGTCATCCTTCTCATCTGTGAGAACTTGTGAAAAAATGGTGTTACAATTCCTGGAGTCGCGTGCTATAAATCAAAGCTTATTATTCTTGGAGTCATATTAAATAATCAACTTTTTTTTTCAAGTACGCACAGTATCACTATTTATCTGACTTTCAGACCATGGTTGACAAAACACAGGAACCAGGTTTCTGTGCAGAACAAGAATTATTATTTATTATGAGGAATTAGACTATAGTTCTGAGTAAACAGATATAAGCCACTGGCAAATAATACTACTAACTAAGTCTCTAATAACCTTATGAACTCTGCCTTACATGCGCACACTCCCGTGAGTACAATCTGCTTCATTAACTCGACTGTTTCATAACTAAGCCACTTTGCTGCACAGACGCTTACAGAATAAGGGCTGAAGCCAGACCATGTCAGTCTGCTCATGACAAATCCTGATTGCTGTTGTCAGATTCTTGTAGAGTAAGACATAAAGCCTAACCAAGTCACCAAGCCTTCCCATGTGAAGCAAGGTTAAAATAAGATCATTCATGGTCTTGTTGAAGGGCAGCAAAGAATGATAGCTTCAGCACATTTTGCATTGCCCCCATGATGCTCATGAGTGCATGTGCAGTGATCAGCACTACATAAGGCAAACTACAAAGAAAATATAATTAGTCAGAAGGCTTGTGTACAAAGTACTATATTTGTGTCAAGTGTAAGGTGATGCAAAAGGTTCCACCCAAGGTGACTTCATTGTTGTTTGATCTTTCTTTTCCTACTACTATGCCTTGATTCGATCTCAAGCAGTTGAGCTGAGGAAGTCTGTTGAGTGCTTTGTCAGGTGTCCTCGAATGACTTGTTGGATGATCTCTAGTGATTCTGCACTCAGAAGGCTCCAGTTTGCTGGGGGATCTGAACAGATTCAGGTACAATCTTCTCAACTTGATGAAATGGAGCCATTTGGGCTGCTGGCAGAGAGGAAGGTGGTACAGCAGGAGCACCTTTGGAGACAGGGCATCTGAAGAGACATCAAAGTCCCTTAGCCCCTTCTTGCCTAGCAACTGAATTCATTATTCCATAGTGCTCCGCTATTGGGAAGTACAGATAATCCAAATTTGGTCATTACTGCCCAGTGTTTAAGTTTTACTTCAAGGGTTCACTAAGTATTTCACAGATCAGTCATTTCACCATTGATAATTTTACAAGATGCAAACGAGGAATAAATTCCTTGTAACACTGGCATTGCTGTCACATTGGACCATAATCTCACCCTGGGTGGGAAACAATCACTCAGCAGTGATTTTGCTAGAATTGCTGTCTAAATAAGGACAACGGGTCAGCTGTTGAAGCTGAACAGCCAATAGGACATGCTCCAGAAGAAGCTGCAACCGACAGTTCAGGTATGAAAATGAGAAGGGACATCTCCATTTTAAACAGTTAAATTTTAAGATGCTCCAAACATTTGTACCACCATTGTGGAGAAGGTGTGCCTGTCTGCAGGCAAGGGGAGGGTCTAAAAATCTACATGAAGCCATGGACAGCTTCTCTGCAACACCTTCCCCTCTGCGTGCAACCCAAATGCATCCATCATATCAGATTGAAAAGACTGCACCTGAATCTGTTTAGATCTCCCAGCTAACTGGAGCCTTATTATCAGAAGACCCTCTCCTGACAGCTGGTCTCAATTCTTACTTGATTTCCAGTTTGTTTCTGACTATACCCCTTAATAGGCCTTTCCAGTCTCTGAGCCCACTTGCAGAACACTGGCACAGGGCTAGAATGAAGCCAATAATGGCCACTGACACAATTCTTCATAAATAACCTGGATATGACCATCAGAGCAGTTACTCGGTGACTCCAACTTGCCACAAGCTCCTCCATCAGTCACCATTCCTTAGGGCATGTTCCATGGGCACCCACCATGGGGCAGCACGGTGGTTCAGCAGTTAGCACCGCTGTTTCACAGCACTAGGGACCTGAGTTTGATCCCACCCTCAGGTAACTGTCTGTGTGGAGTTTGCACATTCTCCCCGTGTCTGCGTGGGTTTCCTCCGGGTGCTCCAGTTTCCTCCCACAGTCCAAAGATGTATAGGTTAGGTAGATTGGCCATGCTAAATTGCCTTGTAGGTGGGTTAACCATGGGCAATGCAGGGTTACAGGATAGGTCTGAGTGGGATGCTCTTTGGAGGGTCGGTGTGGCCTTGATGGGCTGAATGGCCAGTTTCCACACTCTAGGGATTCTATGAACACACACACATTCCATTTCCAGCAGGACCTCCAGGTCCTCTTAGTAAAGCAGGATGCCAATTACCCTTCATCTGACAACTGCAGGCTGCCAGTGCTTAGCTGAGTACATGGCTGGACATTAAAAATGATGCTAGGAATGCTGGGAGTTGCTAGTGGCGAATGGGAAAATATGACGGATACATATGGGGCACCATGGGGTTTAAAGCATAGGTATTGAAGCAAGTTTGGGGTGATAGCATAAAATAACTTGCTCGGGTTCACAGAGGGACATTGCCAGTTTGTGATAATAATCAGTCTAATGTTAATTTATCTTTCCATCCTGAATTCCCTCCATGAAACTACTGCAGGTAAGGTTATTAAAAATTGTAACACAGATTCCAAAGCAATTTACCTTAATTGACTGAGTGAAAAACAGAGTTGGAGACAAATTATACAATTTCAACACTTTAACTAAACAGCAGAATTGAATGTAGTAAGTTTAAGTAAGTTGTTAAAATTTGTTTTCCCAAATATAAAGAGGAGCTTTCTCTTAAAAATACGTAGTAATGTGTTACTAATTTCGGTCAACTGAGAGATCTGATGTTTCCAGTTCAGAGTTCTAAAATTCTAATATGTGGTTCTCTCCATTTTTAATCAACGTTGTTCAATTGAATATTGTTTCATGAGGAGCTTCAGCTTATAATTTTTCAGCACTTTTATTTTCTGCTCTTCTGAGTATCATAAATTTATCCAGTAAAGATTTTTCTGCTTTGACACCACTCTTGTAATGGAATAACCTTCAATAACATGTAACTTAGTCAATGTTCTGCTTGGAATTCATCATAATGATTTAAGGATTGGATACGTATTTGGCTCAGTCAGTGGAAAACACCTCTATCTTTATGATGTTGCCCTTGATAATGTAACTCTTGCACTGACACAAGCTTGTATTTAAGTTTGATCAAATTGCACTCCATGCAGTATTAGTTTATAGTCCACTTGTAATCTTAGCTTTCCTTCTGACTTCATTACTCACTTTCACATGAGCAACACTCTGAATGCATTATGCATAAGCCTCATACAACTCAACAGAAAGGTTGGCAAAATCCTAAAATAATTCTGAGTAGTCAACAGAAAAAGAAAGCCTGTACCTTGTCACAGTTGATCAGTGCTCAATATGTCAAAATCTAATTCTGAGACAGTCTGAGTTGATTATTACCCTGTCCATCTTGCTGAAACAAAGTGAAAATCGCCTAGCCGATGTATCAGGAGGGTCTTGCAAGGAAAGTATAGGCTTTACCTATATTGCATTCCCTCTATCTTGATTGTGCGGCCTTTGTATGACTTCCCTGGGTGCTGGGATCCATTTGTTATTCCGAATATATGAACAAGAGTGGACCACTCAGCCATTCCACCCTGCTCCGTCATTCAATAAGATCATGACTGATCTTATTTTAACCTCAACTCTACATTCCAGTATACTGCCAAAAATATTTCTTCCCTTGGTAATCAAGAATCTGTTTACCTCTGTCGGAAAAAAAAATTCAAAGTTTCTGTATCCATTGCCTTTTGAGGAAGGGAATTTGAAAGACCCATGACCTTCTGAAGAGATAAAAAAAATCCTCGTCTCTGTTTTAAATGAGTGAGCCGTAATTTTTAAGCTCTGACCCCTATTTCTGGATTCGACTCCATGCGCAAACATCCTTTCAACATCCACCTAGCCAAGGACCCTCAGAATATTGTGTTTCAATTAAATGACCTCTGATACTGCTAAACTACAGAGGATACAGGCCTACCCTGACTAGTCTTTCCTCTAAAGAAAATCTGCTCATTCCAGGTATTAGTTCAGTAAATCTTTCCTGAATTGCTTCCAACACTTCAACATCCTTCTGTAAACATGGTGTCCAGTACTGAACGCAGTACTCTGGATGTGGTCTCACCAATGCTCCGTATTACTGAAGCATAACCTCTCTACTCTTGAATTAAATTCTGCACACTATAAAACATAACATGCTCTTAGTTTTCCTGATTACTTGCTGCACTGCATGCTAACCTTCTGAGATTCATGCACCCATATCTCTCTGCAACTCAGAACATGGGAGCCTCTCACCATTTAGATAATACGCTGTTTTTTTTTAATTCATCCCACCAAAATGAACAAATTCACACTTTCTCTCATTACATTCCATCTGCCAGATATTTGCCCGCTCACTTAACCAATCTATGTCACTTTGTAGGCTCCATATATCCTCTTCACATCTCACTTTCCTACCAATCTTTGTGCCCTGCCTTCCTGATACTCAACGTTTTGATTCTGCCCACCAGCCAATTGCTGCTTTGCAATGTTTTTGTTAGGGTAACTGTCTGTCTCTATCAATGCCAAATTAAGTTTGCAACCTCCTGCCTCTTGATTCAGCATTTTTTAAATAATTTTATTCAGTGCAAGCCGACGTTCACTGGTCAACAGAGAAATTGGGGTTCTTAAAGATCCACAGGCTACAATACGAGTTATTATTTTCAGCCACTGGAATCAGTTGCTTGCCATCTTCTTACAATGTAAGCTTGATGCTGAGATTGGGCATATTAAAACTTTGCTGTGCGATGATGGTTACCCTGATTAAATCATCATTCACTGTATATCACATAAATTCATGGAGGAATCTGAGGTCACCACTTCACCTCGAAAGGTCTCCAGAATACATCAATTTAGCCTGGAAAAATTTGAGTAACAGGTGAAGCTAGTCGAGAGTACTGCTACTTCCAATAATCTCATAAGTGGATTCTCCACCAACAGGATGCTGTTTTCAAGCCAAAAAGATTATCTGCGTACCATATAATTGATTATTGCGATATGTGAGTTTCTGTATCAAACAACACATCCCTTTCATTGTCCACAGCAAGCAGCATTTTGACTATGAAAAATTCAGAAGCTAGTGTCCAACAATAGATGTGATTTTGCTATTGGACAACATTTGTGAAATAACAATGACTGTGCTAATAATTACAATGAAAACCAAGCTAATGTAATCAGTTGGCCTCTCAGTGTAATTCGCTAACACATTTTAGAAGCCACATTTCTTCACACACATTAGGTCAGTTGGCTGGATTGTGATGCAGCAGGATGCCAGCGATGTAGGTACAATTCCTACAATGGCTGAGATCATCATGAAGGTCCCACCTTGTTGACCTTGCTCTTTTTCTGTGGGTTGGTTACCCTTGCGTTTAATTCTCTCCCAGTCATCTCTCTTTCTCTCCAATGAGAGAGCAGACCAAAGACCTGTGGGAGTAGCAATTACTACTAATATAAACACTAAATAATTGCAGGTGTTGGACTGATTCTTGTGGCACTGCACTAGTTACTTCTTTCCAACCTGAAAAAAAAACGATTATTCTAGTGTGTTATCTAATCTTCATGTAGGCTGACACGTTACCCCCAATATCGTAAGCTTCTATCTTGTGAGATAACCTTTCGTGTGGACCTTGTTGAATGCCTTCAGGAAATCTAAATACACATCAATGTTTATCAATGCTGCTTGTTATATGCTCAAACAATTCAACACTTCTGTCAAACATGATTTCCCTTTCCAGAGGCAAGAAAATAATAATGGGGTGGGGAAGGCAATGGGATGGAAGTGGGGCAATATCCAATAAAATCAGCCCCTGATTATTGCCATCAAAGTGCTCCCTGATCCTCCTCCAAATGTATCATACTTCTTTGATCTCCAATTTTCAGGTGAAACTGGCAAACTGTGTAACCTGTATGGAGGTAATTCAGCCTGTACTTTATATCTAGTGTACCTTCTGAATTAAAATATCCCTTGGCGTTACTTTAAACATCATGAAATATTACACGCATTTTACGATGATGTCATCTTGGCTTAGATTTGATATAGCAATCTCTGGGAGAGATTTGAGTCCACTGTGGAAGTATTCCCAAATTTGCTGCTCCTGGTTTGTAAATTTTCCGAGTGCAGGCCAGAAACCTCCTGTGTCAAAACACAACGGGAATGAAGTAGTGGCCCCTGAACTGCCTAGAAATGATGACCATTCTTTTCTACAAATATTTTGTTCAATCAGTTCAATCAGTAATGCTGCTGTCAAGCCACCCTTGGTTGTGGACATTGAACTCCTCCACCCAGAGTACATTTTGCACCCTTGCCGCCTTCAGTGTTTCCTCCAAATGTTGCTCAACATCATCAGCTGAGGGAGGATGGTACATGGTAATCAGCAGGATGTTTCCTTGTGGCTTTCTAACCTGATGATATGAGACTTCATGGCTAAGAACTCCAAGGACAACTCCCTCCCAACTGTATACCACTGACCTGCTAGTGGGACAGGACATGTTCAGAGATGGTGATGGTGGTGTCTGTCAGATCTGATCCCATAAGTATGACTGCGTCCGGCTGTTGCTTGAGTATGAGACAGCTATCTCAATTTTGGCAGATGTTAGTAAGGAGGACTTTGCAGGGTTGACAGCTGTTTTTGCCATTGTTGTTGTTGTTTCAGTGCCTAGGTCAATGCCGGGTGGTTTCATTTTTTTAGTTGAGACTTCATAGTGATTGAGACAACTGAGTGGCTTGTTGGGCCATTTCAGAGGGCACTTAAGAATCAACCAAATTGCTGTTGCTCTGGAGTCACATGTAGGCCAGACCAGGTGAGATCTTCTTGCATGAAGTACATAAGTGAACCAGATAGGTTTTTCTGAAAATTGTTCATAGTCATCATTTAGATTCTTAATTACAGACTTTTTTGAAATGGATTTCAAATTCCACTTTCTACTATAGTGGGATTTGAATCCAGGTCCCCAGGACAATAGCTAAGTTTCTGAATTAATAGTCTAGCAATAATCCACTAGTCCATCGTCTCCTTCTAAACAGTGCAAAGAACAGTGCTGAATTATAGATAAATCAAACTCCTGTTGTGATGCTTTCAGTCACGATCTGACACTCCAAACCATCCAGGTTGAGTTTGATTTGTTCCCAATTACCAGCTTAATACCTGTTTCTTGGAAAGAAACAATAGCCATCCTGCCAATATTTTGAACAGATTTGCTGATGATGAGGTTAAAGAATCATCAAAGATTCATCAACACACTTTGATTCATGCGGTTTACCTTTCTGAAGTACTTGTGTGTCAGCAAAAGCTACAAGTAAACAAATAGAAGGGGAAAATATTAAGCAGTAAAGCTTTCATTGTGTATTCTGTGCCTTTCTAAGAAACAGGAGAATAAATTGGGTCATAGTTCCACTTGCCATGCATTGTGGAAAGACAGTTCACATTCCATTTATCAAAATTCTGAGATGGGTGCTGGTGAATATGTCATAAGCAATATCTGTGTGACTCTTCAATTCTCTTGGCAAGATTATAGTTTATAGACATTTTCAGAGAAAAGTCCATTGACAATACGTTTGTTGAGTTTTTTCAGTGAGATACAATCACTGTCAGCAGAGTCTTGACCTCTGAATGAATCCTATGAGTCCGATGAGCGAGTCTCCTAATTTATTAATATGTAAAATAGAGTGCTGACTCTTCAGCAGCGGAAATCATTTCTCAGCATTCAAAGTTAAATTCCTCTTCATCAATTAAATTTTAATCAACCATAATATTTCAAGAATTAGTTATAATAAATGAAGTTTAATTTGTTTTAAAAATTCAGTCAAACTCATTTGCAATTTTCTATTTTATTAATGTAATATTTCGACACAGGTTTTCATAATAGAGTATGATTTTCCAGTTCATTTGGGAAGACTTCCGCAACATCGGAAGAAGCTTGTCTGTTCTTGTTACTGCACAGAGGGGGAGCAAACATGTGGCTTCATGGTAGTTTCTCATCTCCGAGTAAGAAAGTAAAAGATTTGAACCCTGCTCTGGTAGACCTTGTGAGTGAAGAAAAAGTCTCTAACCCTGAGTTCTGGGTTGACATCAATAGGTGTTATGCTTTAAAAAGCCCCATCATGTCAGTGTGTGTGAGTACACCCTCTCAATTAAAACAAAAACTGCAATATAAATAAAGCAGGCCATTTTGGATTTTGTGAACAATTAATTTGCTTCCTATCCTCAATTTTTGTAGAGCTGCATTCATTTTAAAACTGTGAGTGGTACACACAGCTTCCACCACCAACCATATCCCAGATTCTCACGTGGCAGTGGTCCAAAAGAAATAATTAGGGGACAAGAAAACATTCAGTAAAAAAAATGTTCTTCATCTGAACTGCAAGTACAAAGGATGTTGCATGTTGAAGCAATTTGATACTGTTTTCGGAGTTTATGAAAAATGACCATTTAGGTGTTAGAATTATCGAAATAAAATGCAGAAGTAGACTTTCATGTCAGGATTAATTTCAATCAGTTAGTGAAAAATCAGTTTAAAAAAAAATACACAAGAAACATGTGAGTAGATCACAATTCAGCTGCAATCTCTCAATGATGGAAAAGCCAAACATATAAGTGCAAAAGATGAGATTGAAGCATTTGCAGTAATCTTCAGTCAGAAATACTAAATGGATGATCTAACTCAGCCTGCTCCAGCAGTCCCCAGTATTACAGAAACCAGTCTTCAGCTAATTTGATTCATTCCACATGATATAAAGAAACTGTTGGAAACACTGAATACTGTAAAGCCTATGGACCCTGATAACATTCCAGCAATAGCGTTGAAGAATTGTTCAGCACCATTTGCAACTCCTCAGATACTGAAGCAGCCCATGTTCAAATGCAGCAAAACCTGGTCAGTATCCAGGTTTGGCTTACAAATGGCAAGTAAAATTTATACCACACAAATGCCAGGCAATGACCATCTTCAATAAGAGACAATCTAATCATGACACCTTGAAATCCAATGGTATTATCATCACTGAATCCCCCACTCGCAACATCCTTGGGGCTACCATTGAACAGAAACTCAACTGGGCTCGTCACGTAAACACAGTAGCTACAAGAGCAGGTCAGAGGCTAGGAATGCTATGGAGAGTAACTCACCTGCTGACCCCCCCAAAACATGTCCATTGTCTACAAGGCACAAGTCAGGCATGTGATGGTATACTCCCACTTGCCTGGATGGGTGCGGCTCCAACAATACTCAAAAAGCATGACACCATCCAGGACAAAGCAGCCCATTTGATTGGCACCATATCCATAAAGTCTTTGAGAAGATTGGTAGCGGGGGTCGTGGGTGAGGTTGTAGACTTGGTCGCTGAGCCGGTGTGTTTGATTGCAGACATTTTGTCACGCTACTAGGTAACATCATCAGTGCGCCCCCACCCCCCACCACCACCCCCCCAACCATGAAGTGCTGGTGTTTTGTTTCTGTCCTTCTTGCTGTTTATATGCTTCAGATTGCTGGGCTGGTTGGCATTACACCAGAAGTAATGCCAACCACCCCAGCAAACCAAGGCATATAAATAGCAAGCGGGACAGAACATCAACACTTCACCAGGAGCGCACTGACAATGTTACCTAGCAGGGTGACGAAACATCTGCAATCAAACACACTGGCTCGGTGAGCAAGTCTACAACCTCACCATATCCATAAGTATCTACTCACTCCACTATTGATGCTCAGTAGCAGCAGTGTACATTACGTATAAGATGGACTGCAGAAATTCATCAAAGATCCTTAGACAGCACCTTCCAAACCCACGTTCACTCCCATCTAGAAGAATAAGGGCAGCAGATACATGGCAACATCACCACCTTCAAGTTCCCCTCCAAGCTGTTCACCATCCTGATTGGAAATATATCAATGTTCCCTCACTGTCACTGGGTCAAAATCCTGGAATTCTCTCCTTAAGGGCATTGTGGATCAACCTACAGCAATTGGACTACAGCAGTTTAAGGAGGCAGCTCATCACCACCTTCTGAAGGGCATCTAGGGACAGGCAATCACTGCTGGCCAGCCAGTGATGCCCACGTCCCATGAGTGAATATGAAAAAATTATCACGCCTTCTATGTAATGCTAATGCAAATTATTTCTGCCTTTTCATTATAATTAATAGGTTAGCATGACTTTCGGATTTGCAGGAATCATTAATCAACCTTGTGTGGCTAGGCCAGCGGAGGATGAAGATCTTATATTTGCTCATTTGGTCAAAAATATCAGCATGAATATGTACCAAGGAATACCACTTTATGTTCCGGTTAGATTTCATCAAAATTTATGTGCAAAACATATTCATCCCAAAGTTCCTGTTTCTCAGAAGGATATGGTAAGAGGACGAATGCAGCGCATTGTGTTTTTGCAGCATAACATTACATTTTATTACCTGTGTTATGGTCCCTGCTGAGACTGCCAAATTTGTTGTTATTTAGCGAGGGACCAATAACTTTTGTTTTGTTTAAAGTCAACAAAGTTTGAAATCCCAGGTGCTGACTAAGACAAGAAGGACGCAAGATTTCAAGGTTTCCAACAAAGAAAATAGACTTCACTGTACAAAGTCTATATAACAAAACAATCTACTTTATATATATATGTATATATACAGATGTAAAATCCCAAATTAATATGAGTTAAACATGGGTAGCAGATAAAGCATGATCAAACATTCCACAAAATGTGTCAAATAGCAAGTGCAGTTAAACCAGATTCCACAGACTTCTTAGCAACCCCCTTCATCAGATGGTAGTGTCACCTTGGGCAATAAATTTATTAAAGCCTTGTCTCCCTTACAAGGTATCCCAATTCTTTAGTTTCAAAGTCCTAGTTTTGAATTTCTTTAAAAAGCTACTCTATCATATTCTGCCTCAATGACTGCTTGCATCATGGTAATTTGCCCTCTTTTCTTGGATTGCAGTCTTGTGGATTCTTGAGATTGTATTCCAGCACCTATTCATGGACACAATTATAGTTTTCTTGCAGATAACTAGTTTCATTCAGATTACAGTGTCCCTGAGTTTCCCTGAGCAGCAATCTTTCTCAGTTTTACCAAGCAAATGCTGCTTAAGGAGTTCCATCACCTTGTCTCTCATTTGAATTGAACTATTGATCGTTGTCAGGGTTTCTTTGAAGCCCTCACTTTTCCAAAATGACTTCAGGGCTTTTTTGAGCCTTAGCTGTTGTATGACCTATTTATGCCACTGCTCATTATCATGTACTATGATCTCTCTGTCTTCTTGTTCATTAAACTAATGAAACAGATATTGTTGTAAAGACTTTGATGAAGACACAGGTGGTTGGTCCTATTCCTTCTAGCTCCAAAGCTGCTTTCCCTTCAAGTCTATTTGCTATCATCACAATAGGTTACAATTTAGATATTCCTTATCATCAATCCTTTCAGACTTTTACATCCTTCTTTGGGACTTAGTCCCACTCTGAGCTCACATACTGATTGCCAGAGCTTATTTAAGTCCTAAATGTTTGGAGCCTGCTATAACAGCACATTTTTGGAATGAAATCTCTTCTCCCTGCTCCCAACCTCCTAACACATTAACCTGTTACATGGCTCAACTTTTATGGTGATCCCATATGGATCTGGCCTTTGGGCTAGTCCTGGTCCTGTAGTGCCCCTTCATTGCTCCTGAAGAGCCCGGTGAGCGAGCCCTTCAACTGTCAATAAAAAGCATGAAGAATATGCAGCCTGTCAAGCTACCACTCTGCACATGTCCTGCAACTCGTAACCTATCATGAAATGGAATCCTCACCAAACTGTGAAACAAGGTGACTATATGAAAAACAGAAATTGCTGGTGAAACTCAAGCAGATCTGGAAGCATCTGTGGGAAGAAAACAGAGTTAACATTGATATAACAAGGTGTAGAGCTGGATGAACACAGCAGGCCAAGCAGCATCAGAGGAGCAGGAAAGCTGACGTTT
>NC_063342.1:47809561-47889145 GCF_021869965.1 Rhincodon typus | reverse complement strand
GTCGAGACCCTTCTTCAGAAAGAGTCATATCTGAAGAAGGGTCTAGACCCAAAACGTCAGCTTTCCTGCTCCTCTGATGCTGCTTGGCCTGCTGTGTTCATCCAGCTCTACACCTTGTTATATCAGATTCTCCAGCATCGTCAGTTCCTACTATCAGAGTTAACATTGATATATTTTTGAATTTTGCTCACATATGTAGTCATTCCACTATCAACTATATTCCTGTGAAACTATGGCAAGCAGAGGTCTTTTTTCTGTCCTCCAGATTGGAGGAAGAAAAACCTGGAGGATTATATTGGCATTTGCTTGCAGAGTTTAAGTGATACTGGCAGCACAGGCCAGAAGGTAAGCTAAAATAAACAGCCATTCATTTTTGTTCTTACAGACAGCAAATCCTGAAGTCTGAAGATGGTATTCAAAAGCCTCCAAACATGCAAATATATGTTTGTGAACTCAGGAGTAAGAATTTACTTGACACACATCCCCATGAGGATGCCTTCAGGGCCTTATACCACTCGTCATTACATTAATACAGTGGAAGCCAGCATCTTGACAGAAAATCCAAGTGCAGTCCACATAATTTCAATAAAACATCTGTTGAAAGTTCTAACATATTTATGATATTTATTTAATGTAGCACTGTCCAATACGTATTAGTAGTTGGCATACGTGACTTATTGGGAACCAAGGTCCTAATTTTAACTCTGTGTAAGTGATTGGATTTTGACTGAGTTAAAATCTGACCCAGATATGGCTAATTATATTGCTAGCTTGATTAACAAAAGAACGAGTCAAAGCACCTAGTTTTGGACTTGCAATTTCAATATTCACTTGTTATAGAAATGTATGTTTTCTGTCTGTTTATTGGTAGCATATGAAGATGAAAGCCAAAAGTTTGTGATTTTTTTTTGATTGTTGAGTGATTTCTTCAAGTTATGGTAGATGTGAAGTAAGTGTGTAATGAGGGATTCTGCCATTGATTCGATAGATGGTGTTCAATGAAGACGAAAGAGGGAACAAGACACCTTACAGCCTGGGGTGATGTCATCTCAGATATGACACTAAGCAAGTTTTAATGTACACATTTAATTGAAAATGCTGCATATGACATCAATGTTGGAGGGAATGGATTGATGCATGATGTTGTGTCAGGCTCATTTGTTCTGAAAACACATGACTCCAAAGTTGTTTTTTCCTAGCATTGGATGCAACTCTGCAAGCTCTAAGGTTTGTGGAGTGATTATAATGAGGTCAGCCAGATGGACATCATTCAAAATGGGTTCCCTGATTGGAGCTGTTAATCTGGTCCAATCAAGGAGTCCTGGCTGACAGATAAGAACTGGAGTGTCATACATCCTGTTCACTCTGAGACCTGGCTCTGAGGGAGCTGGATCGTGTCAAGGACCCTCCATGTGTAAATAAAGGGTGACTTCATGACAGGATACTGGCCTCTTGGAGTTATTGCATTTGGCTTTCAGATCAACTTGATATCTAAATTTGAAATATCCTGTGGTATGGATTACTGCACTTAACTGGCTTTAGAGAACTGCTTTTCATTTGTAAAAGCCCTCCATGCAAACTATGTTACTGAACAAGCCCCCTGATGATGTGAATAAATCTCTAACAAAGAAGATGGAATGCTCTGTTTACTTTATGTGACACTGGTAAGCCTACCAAAAACCTACCTGGTAAGCTGGGCTTGCTTTTACCAGGTGATGGATGATTTCATCATCCAGCATAGTGGGTATTGTGAAAGATATTTCCAAGATAACAAAACCCATGTGTTGAATGGAGGTAAGTGCTGTTGACAGTGACAATGTTTTTTTTTCCAGGGAAGGATTTGTACAAGATTTCTATTTTCTTTAAAGATCAAAGTATTCTGAGACTAGGGCAAAGTACTCATCAAACAAATGAATATCCTTCAAGAATGCGCTATATGAGTACAAGCATCTGCAAACAGGAGTTCAGTCAATTTCTGTTCATCAACCTTTTTGCAAACTTTGAAGCTTCCCAAGTTGAAGAGGTTAAAATTGAATCAGAGATAGTAGGAACTGCAGATGCTGGAGAATCTGAGACAACAAGGTGCAGAGCTCATCCAGCTCTGCACCTTGTTGTCTCAAGTTGAAGAGGTTGATGTTTTTTTTTAAAATTATTTATTCACAGGGTGTCAGTCTCGCTGGCTAACCTAGCCATTTTGCTAGTCTCTAATTGCCCTGAGAAGATGATGTTGAGCTGGCTTTTTGAACCACTGCAGTCCTTAGGGAGGAGTTACATACAGAATGCTGTGAGGAATGAAGTTTGAAGATTCTGACTGAATGACAGTGAATCCTTCCTGAATTGAATGTTTGCTCCTGTGTCAGAATCTTTGAGTACATGTCGGATCATGGCCGAGAAGTATATAGCAAACAGAGTTGAAACTGATGGACAGTGTTGCTTGGTGCCTTTGGTGACAGGAAAGATATTTGATGCCATACCACTTTGCATAACACTGGTCATTTTTTCCATTATGAGGTCAGTGAATGGCACTGATCATCTTATCCAGCAGCAATATTTGAACAGACCTTTGTGATGTCAAGAGCCTTGGACAGATCAACAATCTTCATAGAGAAGTCCTAATTCTGTTTATAGAACTTTTCTTGGATTGGATGAGCTACAAAGATGTTGTCTACTGTTTCCTTGTTTCCACAGATGGACATGCTTCCTATCTGCTTGTAAAGATAAACTATGGAGATATCCTTGTAGTCTTGCAAGCCCAACAGCCTGGTTCCAGATGAGGCAGAAGAAACTCATGAGTTTCCTAACATGTAAATTCCTCCATACTTTAATACTCCAGGTGCGATGCCATCAACTCCTGGCAACATACCTGTTGAAAGCCGCTTTATAGCCTTCACATCTTCCACTTGAGAAGAATCCTGACAAGCTTTTCCAGAGCATGGTGCTGTGAAAATGACTCAATGGTAGCAGTGCAATTGGTGGATTGTTGAATTTAGAGATTGCCAAAGTGTTCTCTGAAACGAGAAAAGATCTGATGCCCATTTGTAAGGAACTGATTGTCATTTGCTGAGAGGTTGTGGGTCACACTTTTGGACTTGAAGCCGCGGGGCTATTGCAGATTTTCACGTAAAGCTTTCAGGTTTTTTTTTTATCAGCAGCTGCTTGGAGCTCATAATCTCTCTTTGTTTGGCCAGTCATGTTTTTCACAACGGTACCTGACATTTCTTGCCTGTGATCTCCTGTCAGATATGTAGTACCTCTGACCATTATGCACTTTGTCTTGAAGCTTGACTTTATCTTGGTTGTTACATAAATACAAACCTGAAACATATTTACCTGTAATCTCAACGTGTATGTCAGATGTTAGTTCATGTGGCAAAAATAGTGTCTTCATAGCTTGAGCCTCGTGAATAAATCCTAATGGGCAGAGAATTAATACTAATTTGAATGACTACATATTTTTGGTAGAAGAAAATTCTTGCAGACAGAACTAAGAACATAGACTGTGCAAGAATGATGAAATCTTTTGAAGTATTTTATTTCTAATCTGAAAGATTTAGAATTTGAGATATTTTAAAAATTGTTATTGCTTTGCAACACAGTCTCTAAAAAAGCATTTCCTGAACAAGTTATGTTCCTTGTATTGCACAGAGTCCTACATTGTAGAACATTTTGACTCTGTTTTAACTTCAAGGCCAAAGCAAAATCTGACAGTAAGTGAATTCCAAATTGTAGGATGGGTCTTTGTGTAATAAACAAGGAACATGTTCGGAGTATTTGGACTGAGGTGTTATTCTCAGCACTGACTTGATATTCAGTCATTCTGAGATGCTTAACAACAAAAGATGTGATCAGCTGCATGAAAGCAGTCCCACAAGGTGGGAAAAGGCAGAAATGAGGAAGGAAGGAGAAATAAACCAAAAACAAAGTATTTCCTTTTGTATTTTAACATATAGTTACACTATTTGCAGCATTTACTTCTTTGTAATTTAATGAACTGTGCCATAAAGGTAGAATCAGTGAGAGCCTGAATGACAGCAAAAAAGCTCCAATTTTTCATGTATAAATTCAATTATGAGTCAACAATCTCTTTAGTAAGAAATCTTAAAATATCTCATTATTACGTAATCTTACCTCATTTATGTGCAGTTTGCAACTTTACCAGTCAACGGAGAGAAACTAGACAGCTTTAATTCCCAACATGAAGATTTTAAGGTTACCAGGAAGCTTCAGCTTGTAACTTTCACCTCTGGGTCTCCACCTTAACCACCATTCTTAACCTTTCAGGGCACACTCCATAGGCAGCGACTGCCTACATCCTTTATACAAGGATGTTGACATAAGATAGATACCAGTTTCGACGCACTCACTTATAATACAGTTACCCACTTCACTACTGTACATTGGAGCTCACTGACACCTTACATTTCAATGTTGCTGTCAGGTTGCTTTGCATATAGGGGCAGGCACCATTCTCGTGAATCAAATCAGGGTACACCTCAGGGCTCTTAGCTTGCTTCCATAGCATTTGCATTTTTGAATCTACTTGGATTCTCAAGCATCTCTGCCTTACCTTGTCTTTTTGCACATTGCCTTCCAGCCCTATTAAACCCTCCTTCACCCAATGGGCAGAAAAATAAACATCTTGGGCACATTCTCCAGACTTAGGTTTGTGAAGTTGGGAATTTTCCCTGACTCAGGACTGATTTTGTCCCTTGTCTCCAAATAGCAGAAATAGACGGAAGCAAGTTTAAAGCAAAAATAGGAAGAAATGGACGAAAGCTGTGAGTGGTTCAGTGGTGATCTTTTGAAAGAGTTTCAATTCTTTGAAGCTAACACATTTTGAACTAGTGAGAACCTAAAAGGATTATGATCAGAGAGTTTGAATCCTCTTTTTCCTAGGGTGTGGAATTAATTGCTTACGCTGAATAACCCTATTTCAGATTTTATAGAAAAAACAGTACCAATGATGGAGATGTGTGAATTTAGATTACAGCTTTTTTATATTGCATCATTTCAGTTTTCTTCAACTGTTCGGCATCCAAAAAGCAGAATGAACCATGCGAGAAAGTGCTGTCAGTTAGTGATGTAAAACCACCTCAATGGGCATTCCGTTGATGGAAACACCTGTGCCAGATGGAAAATTGGTTTTCTATCTGGCTGTACTTGCATGTTGATGCATTGACGTGTCAAATGAGCTGCAAAGCCTGAGTCAATTTTGTCCAATTCTGTCTGTACTACCAGAACCATTTCTATCCAGTTGCTTATGTATTTCCACGCTGAGCTCTAAATGAGTCTGTCTGCATATTTTCTTTTAAAATGTACTGCCATATGTCTCCTAGTTTATTTATTGTCAATGCTGGTCCACATTTGTTTACTTTCTACTCTGGGAATTTGTTGAACCCAACTGACGCAAGATAGCAACTGAAGCAAGCTAACTGAGTAATTATCATGCTTTAATTCATTGTGTGTTCTTATTTCATGATTTCCAACAGGAAAACCATCTTAAACCTTTTGCTATGGTTTGACAATATGTCTCAGTCATTTCTTGGTATGTGGCAGGTCGAGACTGCACTCTATTGCTTTAAATGATAATGAGCTGTCAGTATCCAACCAATACCATTAAGTGTAATCAGGATGTAATTGACTGAATAGTTTGTAAGAGGAGAATTGGGAATTACAGATATTGATTTTATGTAATATTTACACATTTGCAGCTGCATGATCTACAGAAATGGGCTGGAAAGGTTGTAGGCTGCATTGGTTTGATTGACACACACCTAGTGATTGTGGTAATTACTCCTATCCATTGGTTTCACTTGACCATAACATCACATTAATTATATCTCCAGTACTTACAAAGTACTAAGAGTTGTTTTTAGTCATTATCTTCCTTCAAGCTGATACTGAGATGCAAAGATATAGAATTGATATCATTTCCCAACTGTATGAATAATTCATAACCATTCTATATACTCTGTGTGATACAAATGAAATAAACACAAACCTCAAACCATTGCATTTTAAGAATAGAAGAAAGAAACTTCTTCCATTTTTTCTTCATTTTTATTTCTATTTATAATGACATAATGTACTGACTAAGATCAGTACACTGGGATATGAAATTAAGACCCAATTATATTTCACTAACTTGTTTAATAGCCTGCCAACACTTAATATAAGGAGTTATGTAAGGGATCAGCATTTGGGTAATATACCACAAGGATAGTGATCCTTATGACCTTTGTTCTGGAGACTCGGGTTCGAATCCTGCCACGGCAAATGGTGGAATTTGAATTCAATAAATATCTGAAATTAGAAATCTAATGATGATCATGAATCCATTGTCAATTGTTGGAAAAACCCATCTGGTTCACTAATATCCTTTAGGGAAGGAAACTCCCATCCTTACCTGGTCTGGCCTACATGTGACTCCAGACCCACAGCAATGTGGTTGACTCTGAACTGCCCTCTGGGCAATTAGGGATGGACAATAAAGGCTGCCTAGCCAGCAATGCCCTCATCCCGTGAATGAATAAAGGAGGTCCTGTTGTTCATAGATCTCTCTCTGCAAGTGGTTTTCATTTCCTTGCAGGAAGCGGAAAGCAACTGGTTCAGAAGTTATAAGGTCTCTGAACAATTGTTTAAAATAAACAGTTTACAGCAGCTGGCAGCATCTGTGAAGAAAAAATCAGAGTTAACATTTCGGGTTCGGTGACCGTTCCTGAGAAGAGGTTTTCTTCACAGATGCTGGCAGACCTGCTGAGCTTTTCCAGCAACTTTGTTTTTGTTCCTGATTTACAGCGTCCGCAGTTCTTTTGGTTTTTAGTTTACAGCAACCGGTGAGGAAAAATAAATGGGCTTTCTTCCGGATGGAGGGTTCTTTTTCCCTGCAAATGAATGGACGGCACCTTCCCATCTGGAGATCCAATTACTTCTGATTGTTGAGCTACCTGGGAGGCAATCACATCATTGCCGGCAAGCAGAAGGCTTTTGTCACTGACAAATCATCGCCACTCCATAGACCAATCTGCTATCATTTGCCAGACGGATATCATTTTGAATACACTGCCTAGTCATTTGCAACTAAACCTCTACCACTGGTTGAATAAACAGCAATAAGTGCTAACAGCTTGCTTTCAAAAAAGTGCAGCAATTCCTTCCATAATCCTTTGTTTATAAAAACAGTTATTTTTCTCATTTCAGTACTGCAGATGCTGGAATTTGAAATAAAACCAGAAAATGCTGGAGAACTCAGCAGGTCTGGCAGCATCTGTGGAGAGAGAAACAGAGTTAATGTTTTGAGTCCAGTTTCATTCTTCTTCAGAACTCTTTGCCCATTTCAATCCACAATCAACAATATTGAAAAATAAAAAAGATACAGTCTTTACATGGGCCGAAAATGGTGACAACAGGTGAAAATTTTAATCTCCATGATGGAGCTTCAAAACATTATCTGCTGATCTAATTATATTCCACTGTCTTGCCTGCTTTTGGAGACTCCATTATTTTTCTTTGGGTCTTCTGACTGTACCCTTAGCTTGCTTTGATTATGTCTGGGTCAAACATATTTGTTTGCTTTTTAAGAAAATGATAAGTCATGATAGAAGATAGGTCACAAGTCATCAGTATCCGTGCTATTTATCATCCAAATGCTCATCCCTGAAATATGACTCCTTACATTAAGTGCTGGCAGGCTATTAATGAAGTTAGTGAAATATAATTGTGTCTTTATTCCACATCCCAGTAAATTGATCAAGATGTGAAATTAGAGTAAGGTTAGGTGAAAACAATATTGCCAGGGAAGTAAAGCAGGCAATTTAATACCAGCTGCTGAATACCCAATTATCTTTCTCTCAACTAATCCGACCTTTCCTATTTCTTGCCCTGAATATTGAAAGGTTATAGGTGTGATGTATTAGTTTGATGTAGTGCTGACCAACTGAATGTGTCATGAAAGTCGAGGAATAGAATCATTGTAAAGGTTATAGTACAGAAGAAACTCACCTGCACTATCAAACCCTGACAATTTAGGTGATCCTATTCCTACCTCCACTCCCAGCACCACCGTCTTTTTCCCTCAGGCAGATATTTATCTGTTTCCTTGAATTCTCTGTGTTCTGAATTTCCGGTATTTTCCATAGCAATGTTTATCTCATCCACAAAAAATTAGAAGGCCTTACTGTGGCACTGTTCTTATGTTTGTTACAATGTGCAATATACCTTTATCTTTACAATTTTCACAAGGAAAAGCAGTTAGCTTCAGTGGAGATAAATTAATAACCCATCTTAGACTCATTTGTCTGTCTAGCCTAATATTAAGCCAATAATATTGCAGAATACAAATTGCAATTTGATATAATGTCAACTTGTAGTCTGGTTTTATACCATACACTGATCAATGGGCTGATAGATTTTTATTGGTAAGTTAAATAAATTGAGGTGTGGAGAAATAGTGCTACCTTCTGTTATTAGAAAAGTTTGGCTTGCCTTTTAATTCCCTGATAAGTTCTTCTTTTGGGTGGAAAGCTAATTCCTTTTCCCTCCCCTCCTCAGAAAAATATGAAAGTATTAATTTACAACAGTGACACCAGTCAACTTTAATCAATGCGATTCAGCCCAGCTTTTAATCAAGTATTCAATGGAAGACTCAAAATATTGTCTTGGTTACGTCCCTTCAAGAAAGCTCAGCCTTATCTAAGCCTTTGTTAAATAACTGATTGCACCAATTATTTGTCACATGTAGGGACCATTAATAGCAACATTCATGCCTTTGTCTTTGAAAAGCTATGGTATGTGATGACATGGATTATTGGATTGAAAGCATATACAGGACCTACATCATAGAAAACACACCCTATATGACTAGAAGATTAGCATTTCTATTTTGTAGCAAATGCAAAATTATAGTAACCCTTTCCTGTGCTTCTGTTTGACAGTGAAACTAGAGATAAGAAATGACTATGACCAATGAGCCTGATGAGAACATGTGGCTAACAGAGGGAAATTTCAAGACAAATAATGATAATAAGATTTTAAATATTCTTTACTTTCTATATACTCTTTAATTGAAATTCAGATTTGAAGTCCCCAATATATAATTCCTGTGAGGAACGATTTGAAATTTAAAATCAAAGCTCATCAATGTATAACCTAATGCACTGCCTTCCCAGTTTCCCCGCCACACAGAATGCCGATATTTTTAGGTCTGTCCATGTCTGTCTGCAAGCAAGTGGAAGGGATGGTTTAGAATGGGGTTGGAGTTTTTACTGGTAAAATTAGATGTCAATGGTTCATAATTGGTTACCTGTAGCTAGAATCTATTTCTTTGTGATAAATAGTAATCCTTGTGAGGTACAGAAATCTGGTCCATGATTTCTGTCAAGTTAGGTTTAAAGGACAGGTAAATTGGGGAATTTTGTATCCTTTATAAAATCTTCAACTTTTGTGACAACTCCAGGAATAGAGGAGCTTGATTCTAGGTGCATTACCCAATGAGGTGTGGCACTTCCACCTCAAACTTGTTACCCTGGCCAAAATTTCATCAGGCATTTCAGTCCCATCTTAGTTTGAACTATTGCTCATGACTAAACTATCCTGTTTTATTTTGAGTTAAGCTTCTGATACTAGATCTTGTCCACTACAGACATCTTTTGTGGCATGTTTTTAAGATTGTCTTGCCTCAAGCCATTTACTTCTACAATTCTTACTTCTCTGCCTTTCAGGGGCCAGTTAGTCGCATGTTGTCAAGACCAGACTCTCATCAAACATACAAATATGCAAATTAGGAGCAGAACAAAACTAGAAGAAGGAGTAGGTCATTTAGTCCTTTGAGCCTGCTCCGCCATTTGATACAATCATAGCTGTTCTCATCTTGGCATCAACTCCATTTTCCTGCCCACTTTCCACAACCCTTCAACGCATTACTAATTCAAAACCTGTGTGTCTATCTCCTCCTTAAACTTACTCAATGCCCCAGCATCGACTGCACTCTGGGGTAATGAATTCCACAGATTCATGACCTTTTGAAAGAAATAATTTCTCTTCATCTCGGTTTTAAATCTGCTATCCATTTAATCTAAAACTCTGACCTCTCATTCTAGATTGCTTCAGAAAAGGAAACATTTTTTCAATGTCTACTTTGTCAATCCCCTTTAGCATCATATATACCTCGTTTGGATCTCCTCTCATTCTTCTAGCCTCCGGAAGGCATAGGTCTAAACTGCTTAATATCACTTCACAAGCCCCTCATCTCTGGAATCCATCTAATGATCCTCCTCTCAACTGCTTCCAGTACAACTACATCCTTCCTCAAGTAAGAGAAACAAAATTGTAAGCAATACTTCAGGTACTCCAGAAGTTGTCCGTTCAGTCGGTCAGAGATCATGGCTGATCTGTTTGTATTTCGAATTCCACATTTCCATCTACTATCAGTAATCTTCAATTCTTTAAATGGCAAATCGTCCAAATGTATGCTATCCATATCTTATCTCATTCTAAACTCCATAGACGCTTTATCATTGTTGTTGTCGACTTGCATTTCCCATCTTAGTAGTTCCTTTCTTGACTTGTTTGTTTTGATGATGCTTCTGTAAAGATTTTTAGAAAAGCTCAACAAGGATAGAGATGATGGAAGACTGAGGTTTATTGTGGGAAATGGGAGGCTGTATTTTGTTAATATTGAATATGTGGATAAAGAGATATTAAGGTTGACCAGACAGGAGGAAATGAGAGGAATCAAACATTGTGCCATAAAACTTTAGCTGTAGAGATGCTGACTTTGAGTGTATGTTGACTGTACTTTGGAACTGCAATTAAATAATTATGATAGCTACGGGTTGGGATTTGAAACTTGTTTCTGTGTCACAAAACAAGGTGGTAAGTTTCTGTACAACTCTTGTTTTGTCTCATCAGGATTATATCTATATCATGAAACCCTTTACTTATTTCTGAAGTAAGTGATAGACAACAATTTTATTTTTGTAACTTCTACTGAAGGTTTTGATCAGTCAGCTGCAAGAGGTGTTTGGTGAGCATCCACTGAATTATAAGATTTTCTACCTGATTTAAGAAGTTCCTTCCGAAACTCTGGGTATCAGTGACACACAAAAACTTAGATATTGTCCCACCTCTAGGATAAACTAAACAATAGTGCATATTCCAATACCAGCATTTTCAGAATGACTGATCAGGTCACTCCACCCACGGCAACAGCAGTGAATTTGTGCATTTTACACCTTTTTGCTATGGCAGTGTGCCTCATGAGGTCAGCCCAGTTGACTGTTTTGAAATTATATCATTGTCCTCAATGTGCCTAGCCATCCTGTGCTATGAGTAGTTTTATGGTGCAGTGACATTACCTCTAGGCTAGAAAGTCCAGTTTAAGCTCCATCTGTCCAGGATGTGTCATAACATGTCAAACAGGTTGATTAAAAATACTTATAATTTTCTTCTCCAAACATTGTCCTGGCTGGCCTTCTTGTCAGAATCTCAAAGTCAAGCTTGAAGAGTCACTGTGACTCTCCTTGTTAATTCAGGTGGTGCTATCAATTTTCAAGCTGGCACAGACAGACATGTTTAATAACTCTTAAAAAGCAAACGGGTTTTGTATCCTTTTTAAATGTTGCAAACATTTGTGCACAGGCACGATTTGCTTTTGTCGAAACTGTTAATTCCAGCAAGAACCTAACTATCATGTATCTCTCTAGGTCTTAGATGTCTTTGGTGCTGGGTCCTTATTTTCCCCATAATATTCTCCATTCCTCCACCATGAGACAATTTCTGTACCCAGTGGAAACACCATGACCAGTTTATGTGCATTCATGTAAAAACACAGTTAAAAACATTGAAGAACTTAACAGTGTGCTATCTGATACATTGGCTCACCAAAGCACTGGAACATCACCGATTATGAGGAGCTTGTGAATCTGCTGAAATAATATGCAATGAGCTACTTGCTTAGCTTATTTTTACGAATAATTTAAAAGTGATTTTATGCCATTTGATTTTGAAGTTTAATGGAAATGTGGTCTCATTAAATGTCAGCAGGATATTGCAATTGAAAGAGAAGAAAAAATATATTACACAACTTGATGTACTTTACGCATGTAATTTTTCCTTAATGCTGTACTGGATCTTTTTTTTAAATGTGTGGTCAACAGTGTTAATCAAGTGAATGAACTTGGATGACTTTAACACTGGAAAGGAAGCCACATTTTATATTTCTGGTAGATTGCAGTCGATATTCATCTCAGTCTACATTCTGAAAATCCTTGAGCAAAGACTGAAGAACTATTCCTGAATTCTAAATGTGTCAGCAGTCATGTTTGGTGTTTCAAGAATTATTTGAGCTGCTGAGCCTGGGATTTTTGTGAACACCTGTGATTGATTTTCTTTTTTCTCTTCCCTGCAATCGCCAGTTTGAATGAGTTTGAAAACAGGAGATAAGGAGGGATTTGTTGAGATTAATCATGCAAGCATAGCAAAGTTGGATAGCCTACTTTTCAGGATTGGCGGGAAAGAAAGGGTAATAACTAAGATCAGGTAGGAAGAGGTAAGAGACTACACATTTATTTTAATTATTGAGTGGAGGCGTCTCAGGAGAACTATAGTATCTCAGAAAATATAACAGCAATAGTATATGGAAGAGAGATGACACTGGGATGTTGTATAAAGTATAGGTATATGGGAAGGCAATGGCCTAGTGGTATTATCGCTGGACTGTTAATCCAGAGACCCAGATAATGTTCTGGGGACCCGGGTGTGAATCCCGCCATGGCAGATGGTGAATTCAATAAATATCTGGAATTAAGAATCTAATGATGACTGTGAATCCATTGTCAATTGTCGTAAAAACCCATCTGGTTCACAAATGTCCTTTAGGGAAGGAATCTGCCATCCTTACCTGGTCTGGCGTCTATGTGATTCCAGACCCACGGCAAAGTGGTTGACTCTGAACTGCCCTCTGGGCAATTAGGGATGGGCAATAAATGCTGCCTAGCCAGCGATGCCCTCAGCCCATGAATGAATGAAAAAAAAATAAGGTTACCATTAAGGTTCTATCTTCACAACCTCAACCCTGACCTGAGGCATGGTGATTCTCAAGTTAAACTCACTGTTAGTCATCTCTCTCTACTGAGAGAACAGTCCTATTGTCCTCTGGGAATATGTCAACTTTACTTGGAGGTATAAAGTACATTGCCTGCTCATGTGAGTACCTATTCACATTGGAAAAAGTGTGTATTTAATAATCACTCAGATCTGTGAATTGTGTCTTTATTTATTCTACAGTTGCTCAGGTACTAACTTCAAACCTGCTTAGTCTTTAATTGGTGATAACAAGGTGTAGGGCTGGATGAACACAGCAGGCCAAGCAGCATCAGAGGAGCAGGAAGGCTGACGTTTCAGGCCTAGACTCGTCTTCAGAAATCTTTAATTGGTATCAGGTCTGTCAAAGATAATTCAGAGGCATGTCAAACAACTTCATTTCAATAAACATCTATATATGACCCACACCAATGGATAATACATCTCATCATCTCCATATTCAAATATTTTTAATGTTGCTATCTCTTAAAGGGATTGCATTAACAGCTCCAAAAGACTTTGTATTCCCTCATTGAAGACAACCTTCTAAAATAGGTTAAAACAAATGGTCAACTCACAGTGAAATTCTGTAGTTTAACTGATGGTGAGCCATATTAGGGGATGGTGGGGACAAGAAATGTGAAAGGAAATACACTGACTCTACCCTCCCAGCAAGGTCACACTCATGGTGTATGTTGATTGATTGTGCCCTAGAGTTAGCTGGAAATTTCTCAGAGGTATGTCCAGATGATCCAAAATATCAGTTGGCTGTGCAAACTCTGTAAAGGGCTTTCCATCAGAAAAACTGCAAAGCAATGCCAGTAAAAGTTTTATGAAACTACATTATGGAGTCAAGTTTATAAGTAAATATTTAAAAATAAAACTCTTAGCCAACACATCCAACAAATGAAATAGAGAAGTGTCCTGAATGTAGTATGATTAAGTCTGCACTCAGCTGAATAAACATTAATAGATATAGTAAAGACAGTACAATCCACTTGAGTGCATGCTACACCTGTATGCTTGGTTCAGTAACTTATGAGACACATATATCTTTTTGGATGTCAACACTTTACAATCTCTTGCCATTGAAGTAATACTGCACATCTCCATTCCTACTGCAAAAGTGGGTCGTATTTCACAGGAAATTGTGGTCGGTTGGCTCGCCGAGCTGCTTCATTGTTCCGCAGATCATCAGTGCACCTTCCGATGAAGCTAGGATATTCCATTTGCTGCACTCTTGCCCACTTACTCAGTCTGTCTAAAACCCCATGAAGCCTGTTTGCATCCTCCTCACAACTCACATTCCCACCTAATTTTGCATCATCTGCAAACCTCGAAATATTGCAATTGGTCCCCTCATCCAAATCTTTGATAAATATTGTGAACAGCGGAGACCCAAGTACTGATCCTTGCAATATCCCACTAGAAAATAGGAGCAAAAGTACACAATTCAGCCCCTTGAGCCTACTCCACCATTCCAAACCATGGCTGATCATCTACTTCAAGGCTATATTCCTGGACTATCTTTAAATCACTTGAAGTCATGAGTAGCTGGAAATCCATCACTCTTTATCATGAACTTACTTAACCCTCACGGGCAGAGAATTCCAAAGATTCACCACTCTCTGAATGAAGAGCTTCCTCTTCACTTTAGTCCTAAATGGATTGCCATTTTTTGTGACTGCATTCTCTGTTACTAAACCCCACACCCCGGGAAAACATCTTTCTGCAACCTCTCTGTTTATCTTTTAAAGAATTTAGTATGATTGGGTGGGATCATCTCTCATTCTTCTAAACTCCAGAGAATACAGGCTCAGTCTCCTGAATTCTCCTCAAAGAACAGTCACATAATCCCAAGAAGCAGTCTCAAGACCCACCTCTGAGCTCCCTCTATGTCAAATATGTCCTTCCTTAGACAATGAGATCAGAACTGCATACTGTACTGTAAGTGTAATTGAATTAGTGTTTGATACAATTGAGCAAGACTTCTTTGCTCCTGTACTCAAATCCTCTTGTGATAAAAGCTAACATATTGATTACCTTCCCATTGATTGCTACACCTGCATGCTCAGCTCAGTAACTTACAAACAAAGACATGTATCTCTTTTTGAATATTGACATTTTCCAATCTGTCATCAGTCAAGAAATACTGTCACCTCCGTTCTTGTAAGTAAGTAATGTTTAACAGTATATTTCATCTGCCACACTCTTGCTCACTCACTCAGTCTGTCTGAATCCCCATAAAGCCTGGTTACATACTCTTCACAAGTCATTTTCCCACCTAATTTTCATCATTTGCAAAGTTGGAAATATTACAATTGCCACCCCCCCATCCAAATCATTGATATATCTTGTAAACAGCGGAGAGACAAGTACTGATTCTTGCAATATCCCACAGCCTGCAAATCTAAGAATGACCCATTTATTCTTACTTTCTGCTTTCTGCCTGTTAACTTATCCTCAATTAATGATAGTATATTAAGTCCAACTCCAGGCAGTTTGATTTTGTTGACTGTCCTTTTTGCAGGGAATTTTATCAAAATCTTCTGGAAATCCAAATACACCACATCCACTGGTTTCTTCTTTAATAACTCTCCTCATAGCTTCCTCAAAATCTCTATCAGGTTTGTCACCTGTGATTTCCTCTTCATAAATCCATGCTGACTGCCAATCCATGCCGACTGCCAATCCAATGATTATTTCCAAATGTCTAGTAATTACATCCTTTATATTAGATTCCAGTGTTTTGCTTCCTACTGACATCAAACAAACCAGTCTTTAGATCCCAGTTTTCTCTCTCCGTCTTTAACGAGTGAGGTTATATTTGTATTCCTCCAATCTGCAGGCATAATTGCAGAATTCATAGATTTTTGAAAGATGAACACCAAAGCATTCATAATCGTTGTAGCCCATCTTCTTCAACAATCTACGGTGAAGTTTGTCAGGTCCGAGAAATTTGTCAACTTTTAGTCCAATTAATTTGTTCAGTACCTTTTTTTTTAACTAATATGCATTCATTTTCAGTTTCAGACTATCAATATATCTCTGGATCTTAATTATTACAGAAGGACTTCATGTGACATCCTCTTTGAAGGCAGACACAAAGCACTTCTTTAGCTTCTGTGGCATTTCTCTATTTCCTATTATAAACTCATGTCCCTACCTGTATTGGACCTACATTTGTCCTTGTCAGTCTCTTCCTCTTTGCATACCTATTGAAATTTTTACAGTCCATTTTTATATTTCTTGCATTTTTTGCATTCATATTCTATTCTTTCTTTATGAATTTCTTTGATTACTTTACTGAATTCTAAAATCATCCCAATTCTCAAAGTTGCAATTTGTTTTGACAAGTTTATATGTCATCTCCTTTGAAATAAGAGTGTCTTTAATTTCGCTTGTTAACCAAGGCTTCCTTGCTTTTCCTATTAGATATAATTGCCTTGTAGGAATACAAAATAATAGCCATTGTCTGTTTGTTGTCAAATCTTTTCATATACTTCTTTTCAATTACTCAACAATCAATTTAAATTTCATGTTTGCCTTTGTTCAGTTTCAAGACCCTAGTTTCAGACTGAACGACATATTTTTCAAACATAATAGAAAACTCTATCATACTATGGTCACTGTTCCCTAAACATTCTTTAAGAACAAGATTATTAATTAGCACTTTCTAATTTCACAATATTAGATCTAAAATAGCCTTTACCCTTTTGATTCCTCAACATTTTACTGCAGAAAACTGTCACAAACACAATCCAGGAATTCTTTCTTCATGATATTGCTGCTCATTACATTTTCTCAGTCTAAATGTATATTGAAGTCACCTTTCTTTGCTGCATTCCCCTTGCGACAGAAATTTCTAATTTATTGAGTTGTACTGTGTCCAACATAACCACTCTATTAATAGATGGAGTTAGAGAAATGGAGAGAGTATTGAAGTCTGAATCAGTGTTACATTGTGTATATTTGATTGTGCAAGGGATAGTTAATAATCCTGGGGAGATGCAGGTACAGCTTGCCATGTGGGATTATGCTATTGGGACAATGACAAGTGTGACTTGAGGAAGGGTATTCAATATTATTGTTGACAAAGTATTCAGCAAAGATCGGAAAAGGGGGAAATGAAATAGGAAAGGTAGCATTCTTGGTTAAAGAAGCATTGCAGTACTGGAGAAAGAGGATGTTTCAGAGAGGCTAGAGCTAACCAATGAGAAGGATACATTAACATTGCTCAGCATATTATGTATCTCACTGTCGAGAAGGATATAAAGGAAATTTGCAAGGATATGACAGAGAGATGTAAACATCAAACATAAGTTATAATGAGGGACTTTAATTAGCATTGTACCAACCCAGGATAGTGGTGGTGTATGGGGCAGGTGAGAGGAGAAGCTGTGTTCCAGCGAATTTCCTTTGGCTGTATGTGTCCAGTCCAGCAAGAAAGGAGACACTGCTATACCTGGTTCTTGAAATCAAGGTGGACCAAGTGAAAAGTGAGGGAACAATTAGGGGGCAGTGAATATTTACGCAAAATGGTTTAGAATGATGGTTAAAAAAATATGATCGGTCAATCCAGTAAGAATAATCTACTGGTAGAGAGCAGAATTCAATGGGGCATGAACAGAGTCGGGCTGCATAGACTGCAACCAAAGTTTGTTAAGAAAATCACTTGCTGAACAATGGACCATTCTCACAGAGGAGATGTTTTGGCAATAGTCAAGGTATATTCCATCGAAAAGGAAAGGTATGAAAAACAACTCCAGATCTCCCTGGGTAAAGGAGGAGTAGCTACAGAGATAGTAGTTATATTGGTAGTAATCTTTGAAGAATCCTTAGATTCTAGAGAAGTTCCAGAGGATTAGAAAACTGCCAAGGAGTGGAAAACAGGTAACTACAGGCCATTTAGTTTAATGTCTGTTATTGGGAAATTGTTAGCATCTGTTGTAAAGGATGTATCAGCAGAACATTTAGTTATACATAATATGATCAAGCATAGTCAGCATGGCTTCTTGAAGGGGAAATGATGCCTGACAAATTTATTAGACTTCTTTGTGGAGGCAATAAGCATGATAAGTAAACGGTAAGCAGTGGATGTAACATATTTGGATTTTCAAATGGCATTTGATAAGATACCACATAGTCGATTACTTGATAAGAGAGAAACTTATGGTTTTAGAGGTAGTATATTCACAGGGATAAAGCATTGGCTAACTAATGGAAGACAGAGAAATTGGTTAAGGGGGCATTTTCAAGGTGGCAACATGTAACTAGTAAAAGATTAGAGAATTCTATCGCGTATCTATCCACTGGTTCTTCACTGTACCCCTTTTAAACATTAACATATTTCTCTTTACCGCCGCTGCACCTCCTAAAATTTCTTATAGTCAAGGCATCAATCCTGAAATATATTCACAGTCCTTCTTGAGGACAGGTGGGATAGTGACTGTTCTGTGGATCTCCTTGAAAGCGATAAACCTCAACAGATTGGGGTTCGAATATCTGATGAGAATTTGAGTGTTACGGCAGTGGCACTACTTCCCTGCTTTGATGGGCTTGAGGCTGGTCTGGAGTGGATGTCAAAATCTCTAGATTCATCATAAGAATTTATCATTCCTTCATGCGCAGAGGACTGTCACATGCATCAATTGAAGATGCTCCTCTATGTCGATCAAGGTTCCTGGAATACCAGGGAAGTGTGGAGTTTCATTATCATGAACAAGAGAAGACTTTGAAAGGAGCTCTTCTGATTCTGTCAATGTGAGTTGGTCTCTAGGAAGCTCTCTTGCAATACTCTGAAATTCAGACTTGACAGAAAATTGGACAATAGACGAACTTTAGGAGTCTGTCATTTCCCTGCTATTCTAAATGTTATTTAAGAATTTGGACTGGCTAAATATTGAGAGCTTAATTTCTGCATTTTCTTCCACCATTTCTTTCAGCTACTTCTTCAAAAAATCACAGTCATTCGAAAACTGATTTATTTTACTAATGAAGGCTTGCTTTTACAGGATAGACGTGAGCAAATATTAATGATGATTTCCGTTTTCTCTATCAAGTTTCTATTTCAGATGTGAGATCATCACTTGATGATTGTAGCAGAATATTTTCTTGAGCTAATAATTGACAGTGATTGTCAAACTTTGAATATTTTAGTCTTCTTCCACTATTGGAATATTTTTATCTTTTGTCCAACTCTTCAGAGAATTGGTTATCTCTGCACAAGAGATATCTTCTGTAAATGTTTCTTCATTTTAAGTTACCCTGGTACTCTACCCATCTGGCACCGTACTCTCCCAACATCCAAACATCACATTTACCTTGTGTACTTACTATGTGACAGCAACCATCAAAGTGGCTTTCGGGATCTTTAAACTTTAGGATACTGCAGATGACTTCTGTGGAAAAGGGGTGTTGATTCCCTTCCTCAGACAGTTCTGTTCAACAAAAAAGCTTTCAGAATGAAAGTACAGTTCTGCATTTTTGAAAAAGGCCTGATCAAATTATTGCTGCTTTTGGGAAAATCCATCCCAAGGTGTTTGAGAAAGATAGGAAAGGAAGGAAAGTAAGCAGTGTGACAGCATTGATGAAAGAGAACATAAAGTTCTTAAGAGAGACAAAAGACATTTCAGAAGAGGCAATCACTGGACACTGCTTTGTGAATGTTAAAAAGCAATGGGGGTACCATTAAATTATCAGACGTAATCTCTATGATACTAAATAGTGGGAAAGATATAAAGGAAGACATTTCAGGAAAATTACAGAGAAGTGCAAAATTTATAGATTGCTGATTATTACTCATATATAGACTGGATTGCAATGAATATAAATGACAGAGAATGAGAAGCACTTTTAATGTGTATTCAGACATTTTCTTTCAATCAGTATGTTTATCACCCAATAAAATGGAGGCATGAATGGATCTGTTTCTGGGACATGAGGGGCATACGGATTAAATGTTACTGATCAATTTTCACTAATTAAATGTTAGTTAAATAATATTCTGAGAACAACTTCTTAGTTCTCTGCCAAGATACAGGTCCTGACCCACACTGCCATGATCCTCTGGCATGGGTATGCAAGGATGCAGATTCTGAATCCATCCCAAGGAGGATGGTAGCTGAACTCTGCCCTGGTGACAGCAAACAACCCTGCTACCCCAACGAGTCTGAGTTGCTGTGGCAATCTGCACTTTTACAAGTATGTTATAACCCAGAGCTGTAAATAGTGATATTGAGGTTATAATTTTCTTCCTATCATATGTCTGACCTCAAACTCTCCCACTTGCACTTGCCATTGGTATGTATTGGACAGATTTACAAATTGATCCTCAACCTGTTTCAGTGCATTATGAGCATGCCATCAAATGGAGTGAAACTTGAACTTGGAGTTTCTTTTTAAGAAATAAGTAGCTACCTATTGCACCATAAGACCTCCATTTAGGGAACAGTGATCATAGAAGAATAAGATTTAGTTTAGCTGTGGAAAGGGGAAAGGAGAAAATACTTAATAGGTTGAGGTCCAGTCTCAGCAGGATGAGAACACGTCAGGTAACTGTAAACTGGGTTCAGAGTTTGAGAAACTAAACTATAATGGAGTAATGAGTTACTTTTAAAGATGAAGTAGATCAAGTAAAGTTTAGTAATATTCCCATGAGGTGACTGGTAAGGCAAACAAAGCCAGAACCTCCTTGGTGATGAAAGAGATTGAGAATAAGGTGAAGCAAAACATGGAATGTGAACGAAAGGTATCTGAAATGCTGGCTGTTCTTAAAGTTAGTACATTATCAGTAAAAACAAACCTTTGAGGAAACTGAGCGAAGTAATGATAAACTTATGGAGACACTAACTATAACCTTGCCTTCTTCCTGAGTGGCAGCAACAATTGTCTTTACATGATTACCCTTCTCCCTTCACATCAACTTCCCTTCTTCCCCATCACCATGGCAGCTTACCTGACATGACTCAGTAAGATTTCTATATACCTGTCCTTAGGAGTCAGTGTCTAACGAGGATTTAATCCCATGGAGGCTCCTGCAAATTATTGTGGCTGTATTATCTACCACTTCATATTTGTAACCTTTTGTCAGACTTGATTTGAAGTGTCAATTCAGTTGCTCTCCATACAGATGCTGCCAGTCATGCTGAGTATTTCAAAACTTTTCTGTTTCTGTTTCTGTATTTGTATATTTATTATCTGCTGTATTTTGCTTTCGTAGTAGTGGTGAATGGTTGTTGTTTTGGACTGGAGGAAGATATATAAAGGGGTTCCCCAGTGATCAGAAGTTGGAACACTGTTTTTATGATGGATGTATTAATAGTGTATATTTAATTATGCAGGAGGCAACTCCAAAATTTTCAAATGACACCACCCTTGGCACTATTGTGACTTCTGAGAAGAATAATGATAAAATTTCAAGAAGGTACATTGGGCTGGTGGACTAGGCAGATACTTTGCAAATGGAATTCAAACAGAAAAATATAAAGTGATGCATGTTGTTGAGAAAAATGAGAAGTAATGTGAAATAGGGGTGGGGTTCTCGAAGAGAGACCTGGATGTCTGTGTAAGTTGTTACAGATGGTACAATAGTTTGACAAGGCCATTGAAATGCAATAAGGATTTTGGCTTTATGAGTAAAGGGTAAAAAGCAAGGAAGATATGATGACTATTCGTAAAATTCCAGCTTCAAATATTGTATTCAGCTATGGGAACATCAGAAAATTGTGGAAGCATTTGGGAGGGTGGAGGAAAGATTCAACAAATGGTTCAAAGTTCTGGGGGCTTCAGTAATGCAGACAATTTGTGTGAGTTGAACATTCTTCTCCTCAGAGCATTTGATAGAGATGTTCAATGTCATGAGTGCACTGGATGGAAAAGTCACTGAGCGGTAGTTTTGACACCCTCAGTCTTAAACCTTAATATTAAACATGGGGCATAAATATGAAGAACCTGTCTCATCAGGGCTATCTCATGGATCAATACATGTGTCCAGGAGGGATTGCTAAACTTAGAAGGAAAAGATGGAACAACCTCAGGCAGGTTCACGGACTTGAAAGTAAAATTCTAATCTTTATCACCTACCCGCTCTCATTTGATTCAGCGAGTAACGCAAAATCCAATATGGTCTTGGTCCTAAGGGTGCCAGATTTTGTAGGTTGGATCAGTATTTTTATTCAGCTTTGGGATGTGAGTGTTGCTAGCAAAGCCAGTGTTTATTGCTTATCTCTTGTTAACTTTGAGAAGCATTTTTACTAATTTTGATAATCCTGCGTCATTTTTCATTGGTGATATCTTTTGCTACTGCTTTGTGCTATATCTTATTGATTTAACATTGTTTTGCTTTGTTGTGACTGGAAATGCTGAAATAATGTTGTGACAGTACTAGCTACTATTCTATTGAATTACAATGTCCATTTACCATATCAGGAAATTTAACAACACTGCCTTTAATTATGTTTACCTTTGTAAATTCAGGTTTTAAAATATTTTGTCCGTAAGTTTCTCAAAGTGTCAACTGATAAGAGTACAAGAGGAGAAACAAGGCAAGTAACTGTGTATTCCTCACATACCACCCCACCAACCTCTACATCCAGCGCATCATCTTCCGCCAGTTCGGCCACCTACAATCAGCCACCAGCAAAGAGATATTCTCCGCTCCACCCCCCCACCCCATCTGCTTTTTGTAGGAACTGCTCACTCCGCGACTCCCTCATATGTCCCATTCTTCCCATCACCCCCACCACACCCGACACCTTTCCCTGCAACCGCAGGAAGTGCTACACATGCCCCTACACCTCCCCACCTCACCTCCATCCAAGGCCCCAGCCAATTTTTCCAAATCTGACAAACGTTAACCTGTACATCCTCCAACCTGGTCTACTGTATCTGTTGCTCCCGATCTGATCTCCTTTACACCGGTGAGACCAAGCGCAGACTCGGCGACCAATTCGCGGAGCACCTCTGCTCTGTCCACTATAACCAACAACACCTTCTGGTTGCCAACAATTTTAACTCCCCATCCCACTCCCTTGGTGACATTTCCATCCTGGGCCTCCTCCAGTGTCTCAATGATGCCGCACACAAACTGGAGAAACAGCACTTCATATTCCGCCTCAGGAGCTTATAGCCCATTGACCTCAACATAGAATTCACCAGTTTCAAGATCTTCCCACCCCTCACCTCATCCCATGTCCAACCCTCCCTCTCATCCTGGCCTCCTTGACCTGAACAACCTGTCCATCTTCTTTCCCACCTATCTGCCCCACCCTTCCCATTGACCAATCCCCACTACCCCATACCTGCATCCACCTATCACCATCCCACCTACCTTCCCCTAGCTCCAACCCCCCATTTATTTTTGATCCCCCTTCCCCCTTTCCAGTCCTAATGAAGGGTTTAAATCCAAAACATTCCTGCTCCTCCGATACTGCCTGACGTGCTGCGATCCCCCAGTTCCACACTGTATTGATTTAATTTAAGAAGGGTGACTTCAGTGTCACGGATCTTTGTGCTATATCTTATTGATTTAACATTGTTTTGCTTTGTTGTGACTGCAAATCTGGAATAATGTTGTGACAGTACTAGCTACTTTTCTCTTGAATTACAATGTCCATTTACCATATCAGGACATTTAACAACACTGCTCTTAATTATTAAGGATTGAATTGTGAGACAGAAATAGACAGAAGGAAACAATAAAATATGAAATCTCCAATATGTAAATGGATGAGAATCTACATCAATGACTCATAATTTTCAGTGCCTGAGAAGTTGACTGTTGATTATTAATACTGATCATATTGTTAAATGGAAAGGGAAAAGACTTCATTTTTGATTTTAATCACATACCTGTGTGATGTTGATGTGCCATTTGTGTGTAATTAATGGTGAATGCCTTTAACCTCACCGTTATTTTGACAGAAAATTAGGGGATATTAGATCAATAATATAAGTTAGAAAGCAACCATTATGAAATGTATACATACAGCTCCCATCACATTAACCAGCCATATTTAAATCAGGAATTTGAGTCAACAAACTATTTTCAGTTTCTGTTATTCTCAGTCATAAAGCCACCAGTTACAGTGTGGTAATCAAATTAACTCTTTCAGTCATCCAAAGCTGCTCATTGAAGAGTTCACATTTCAAAAATGTGCAAATCTTTGCATACTTAATTACTTTCACCTTATACAGAACAGAAAGTACTGGTCATCCTGCAGCTCCGGAGATAGAAACAATGATAATATTTCAGATTATCAAAAATGCACAAACTCAGAGGTAAAGCTGAGTTTAAACAAGTACAGAAGCAAGAAACAATATTGGAGCGATGGGCGAACAAAATGGAAGGTCTGTCAGTTTAGAATGGGAGTTATTAAGTCCTGAAAAAAGCGGATGGTGATGTCATTAATAGTAAATATATGATGAGGGTGTTATAATCTGAAACTGACAAGTACACTGTTGAGTTTGGGAAACTGTAAATTACCTTTTTGAGAAATGGAGCACTATTCCTTAAGCTTATTCTGATCTTCATTGGAACAGTTGGAAATCAAGATCAAATGGGAGTGGGATAAAGAATTGAGGTAACAAATGACCAGAGTTTGGGGAATATTGTTGCTACTGTTATAGGTTCTAGAACGTGAGGCACAGTCTGATAATTATGGCAAGACCATTCAGGAGAAATGTTCGGACCCCTTCTACACTGAAAGGGTGGTAGACATTCGGACCTCTCTTTTACAAACTGCAGATAAATTAGTTCAGTTGTTAGTTTTGAATCTGAGATAGATTTTTTTTTATTAAACAAAGGTATTAAGGATATGTACCAAAGACAGGTATATGGAGTTAGGCTACAGATCAGCCATGATTTCATTAAATGGCAGAACAGGCTTGAGGGGCTTAGTGGCCACTCCTGTTCCTACTTTCCGACTGTGTCTACCAGAACATATCACAGACTGTTTTGTTTCCAATTGGCTCAACAATTTTAACCTTTCCAAGTGCATTAAATATTGGCCCTGAACTTAGCTCTCAGTATTTGATGCAATCAAGTTGAACTGAGACTAAAAATTCTGAATGAATAGTGCTGGCTGTTCACTTCATTGAAAACAGCCCATTTACTTATCTTAAATTGTCAGCAGGGATTTCCACTAATCCACCATCTTTTCCCACTGTGACACCCTCTGCAAGGGATTGATGCGTGGGCAGGACAAGCAACAATGAGGCCTTTACATTAAGAAGGATGTATCCTCTCAAAAGACACAGTTTCCACCCCAAACGATCACCAATGGTTTGCCTCCATGGAGCTAATAACATGCCAGCCGTTCAAGAAAGTGATCCATAATTGGGCTGCTTATTATCCAGATTGGGAGCCCACCTCCATGAGGTGGCCAGTGAGTTAAACACTCAACCAGCATCTGATGAACTAGCTCAGTAATGAGACTGTGCTGGGGAGATGTTCTAATGCTGTTTGCCAGCACAATACCAACTCTCACTACCTCCCAGTCAGTCAGCATGGGGTCAGTAAAATCCATTGCCAACCATAAAATATTAAGCAGGCATTACAAATTATTATGCACAGAAAACAAAATCAAGTTTGGGATATAAAACATGATTCAGGGAGAAATGTACAAATGGCAGTGAAATTTTTACAATCTAATTTTAATACCAACATTCTTCTGATGGAATGAGACTCAACTCTGTAAAATTAATTCCTTCAGACCCAGCGGCATTATTCTGCAGTTAAATTATCACAGTTTTAAAACTTCTACATATCACCAACATTTCACCTTTTTGCCAATTTTATTGAAAATCTTGTGGGCAAACTCATGATGTTATCATCATTTGTATGCTGAGGCTTTTTGAATGCTTAAAAATGTATTCAGTAAAGGAGTTCAGTAAGTCTGACAGCAATTTTTGGATTTTAACTTGTAGCTGTGAATATGCATACACCAGAATTTCTAGTCTCAGTTCAGCTTTGTTGTGTCGACACTGAGAGCATTATTGTCACCTCAAATAATAGTCTTTTCTTTTTTTAAAATATTAAACTGCTCATAACGAACTATCTGTTACAAATGGAGAGAATAAAACACCCAATGCAATATGCTGGCAAACTGCATTAACACTGACATGCTTGCTGTAAATGATGGGATTATATGATGCGTTTTCATCATGTCATAAAAGATTCAAATGTGTTTAAAAACAGTTTAAAACAAAACTGGACATTCAACATGAGTGGAAACAAAATGCACAGTGAGCTTTTTGATGTGTACCAGTCTGTTTTTCTACTTTTGCTGCACGTTGTTAAGATTTCCACCTTTTTCACTTTTCGTTTTGAACTTTGCCACAATAAATTACCCTTTTCCAGCTACTCTGTGATTGGAGAGAACATAGTTAAATTGTTTTAGAAAATGTGCTTGACAATAAAAAAATGGTGAGCTTTTATTATTTTCATGTTGCATGCCCTCCTGGTTAGATGTAATGTTGTTCTATGTAACTGAACAGTTTCAATGACAGATAGCTTTCCTGAAACAAGAATTGGCCTCAGCTATTAAGTGATCTAAACATGACATATTTTCCTTAAGTATAACTCTCTTATTAACTTTATAATGCTACACAGGAAGTTCTGATGCTACTGGAAAGAGTAGAATTCATCAGAGAGACATGCACGAGCTCACTAAAATTTTTAATCATTTTGCATTGAGACAAGGGATTTCAGTACTTAGAATGGAATTCGCTTGACTTAGAAATTTAGGAATTGACTGTTTCTACATCAGATATAATAATGCACAGCAAACCTCTACTTATTCAACTGTGACAGTCTGTCTTAATCTGTGGTCACAGAAGCACACTCACTATTTAATGGCTGAGTACCTTTTGGTATCCTTGGCTATGTTTACTTTGATTGAATGGCAAATTGCCAAACTAATTTTCTTCTAACACCTCACTGATTAATCATAACTCAATACAAAGGTAAATTGCATTAATGAAATGGTAGCATACTAACCAAGCTATACCTAATCCCAAAAACTTTCCTGCAAAGTTTGAAGTGTTCTTTATTTGTTTGTAACAGTGAAAACAGGTTTTATTGTAATCTTTGGTTCAGTCATGTGAAGATACTGCAGTTTAGCTGTTAAGCCCCATAATAGACAAGAACCTCTGTTCTTGGATTGTCTCAGATGTGACTAGAGTTGAATCTTTATTTCTGACATTTGCAACATGACCATTATAAATGTTGGTTAGTGTTCTTTTGTCAAAAATACATTAGCAGACTCTTATGAAGAGGTTCAGTGATTGAACACTGTGGGAACAATTTTTAAAAAATGAAAATTACATTAGATCAAGCCAGGTTTCACTTGATAGTGATCCAACTTGTCCAGCATTACCATCAGCTGGGATAATAACAAGATAATATGGAAACCAACTGATCGATACCATTATTCAATATAAGACCCTTCTCATTTTACATATTCTTACCTTATCAGCGTAACCTTCCATTCCATTCTCCCTCATATTAACCCAGTATTCCTTTAAATACATCTTGTTATATTGTTATGTTATTCATAGTCAGCTAGGAATTTATTGTAATGTTGATATATACCCCGGGGTGTCACAGATATTGTAGCACTACAGTCATCTGTCGATTGGCAGTGTATTAACAAATCAGCTACATGTAAAACAGAAAAGAAAAGTCCATGAAGCTCAAGCCTTTTAAGTCAAAAGTGTGATTATTTCCAAATTATGAGAACCAGATAACATATCAGTAAAGGCCAAGTATTTCAAATGAATTCAACATTGAATTAGATTGAAGAATCAAGCCAAATCAGTTCCAGAGAGAGAAAAAGATAGTGAGTAAATCATGAGAAATAAATGGTCATCACAACAATAAATACACCATGATGAACTGAGAGGGTGATGATTTTGTAGAAGTATTTGAGAATATTCAATTAAAGTACAGACAGACAAACAGTTTCTCAAAGTGAAGACTATCCTGCTGTGGATAGATGAGGAAGTGTTTAATTTGTTAGAAACAGACAGTAGAAACCCAGCCAATTTTTTTTTGAAAACAAAAATACACATCTCCAGCCAAAGTCAAACTGTTGGATCTACTGATTTAGTTGTCAAGGCCTGATGCATAAATCAGGTGAGCCTGTTGAGAATTTTACAACAAGATTGCAAAATGCAGCCAGAAAAATATAACACAGATGAAAGATTGCTAGATCAGCTCACTTCAGGATCTGCACACTTGGAATTAAGGATTTAATTAGAAGGGGCAAGCTCACAATAGTGCCAGCTGTAGACAGAGCAAGAGTACTTTGAAGCCATGAGTAGACAGGTGAAGATGCTGACTACCAACATGGTTATTTTTAATTTCAATCAAGAGAAAGATGGGAGTGTAGCAGCATCAAAAAGAATGCACATTGGATAAAGAGAAAGATATGCAAGAGCTGTGGATGACCATAATATTTGAAAGAGCAACATACTCTGCATATGGATTAAACTGCAGAGCCAGTGGGATACCCAATTGTTGAAAAAGTTTTTAGAACAAAGAAATAAATTGTAAATGCATTACCAAAGACAGGGCAACAGGGAGAAAGAGTAAACCATGAGATGAAAGATCTAGATATAAAGAACCATCAGCTAGTGAATATAATCCCACTGAACCTGAACCAAGTTAGAGATGAGACATGTAAAGACACAAAACTACAGATGTTCACTCAGCAAGTCCTCTATGTATGGCCAGTTAAGATATAGTGGTTATAGCCAGCAGTACAGCAATACTTGTCCATGACACCTTGCTAAAAGATCATGATCTGCCAGCTAGATCCAGAATTATCAAAATGAGAATAATGTTGAAAGAACTTTTCCAAAAGCTACATGAATGCCACTGAAGAAGTGTAAGCTCAAAGCCAGATAAGTTGTGTGCTGGATAGATATCAAAAAAGAAGCATTAAAAGAATAGTTTCTACATGCAATGGATACTAAAACTAAACAGCAGAAAGAGGAGATGTAAGGTACTGAAGTATCACCCAGACAATGACATACTATAGCATTGCATTTATTCAAAAACAAATATGGTATGTTATAGTCACAGACCACTGCTCAAATTTCCATTTTTATTCAAAAAGTGGAATGTTTGAATGATACAGCAATCAATTCTACAGTACAAGTTCTGTTTACTGAGCAAGCTATTCCCGAAAGGTTAACGTGTGACAGTGAAACCTAATTCACCTCCAGAAATTTTAAGAATTCTCTGAATAGTATGGGTTTGACATTTATCATCTCTTGTCACAATAAAAGGATACAAGATTCTAGAAAGACATAGCTAACTAAAATTGATGGTATCAACTGTACATGTACGGAATCCAACCATGAAGACCTGGAACCTAGCAAAATATGTTGGTGAAGCTAAGAGTTCATGCATTATTGAGACTGAAACTGGTAAGCAAATAAGAAGGAAATGAGTTCCTTATTTAACCACACTGGGAAAGCAGAAAAGATTATCAACATCAGACGCATCATAGACCATAGAGCCAACATCAAAAGCCCTAACAACTTACAGAGCAGCATTTGCAACATTGCTGGCGAGTAGGGCCTGTTGAGCACAGCTCCTAGAATATCAGGAGCAACATCATGTCGCCTCTGCAGTATCATCAAATATTTGATGAATGCCAATTCCACATAACTGAGACAGAGCATCAGACCAGAAAATTCTACAATGCATAATAATTATAGAAAAGTAAACAAACTCTTAAAGACTCTTAAGGTGTGCAAATATCATGATAGCAGTTGGTGAAATTTAAATTCATTTAATAGACCTGGAATATAAATTTCATCTCAGTTCTGATGACAATGAAGCTCTCCTTGATTATCATAGAAAAGAAACCCACCTGATGCATCCATCTGTCCTTCGAGGAAGGAAAACTGCCATCTTTACACAGTTTGACTTCTGTGTGACTCCAGACCCAAAATAATGTGGCTGATTCTTAACTGTTTTTTGAAATGGCTTCGAAAGCCATTCCACTCAAGCATAGTTAGGGATGGATAACATATGCAGACTTGTCAACGAAACCCATGAAAATAATAATTTTAGAATTGTAAAGGGCAAGGAATTAATTGTGTGAATGCATCCACTGGAGTGCCATGTTCGGTTTGGCATTGCAATCATGTGCCAAGTAACAGTGTATTAGTTCATCAACATTTTGCAAAACTGAAAGGAATATGCTTGATGAAGCTCCAGTATTTGATTATTTCTATCTTGTAGGAACCAAAAGACCACTAGCGAAGTCCAAATTCTGACTGATCTTTGAGAAAAATAAGTTTTTCAATTCAATTCTTAATTCATTATTGGGCTTATTATTAACACTCTTAGCTTTATTACAGCTAGTTTTCATCTTTCCTAAAATAAGAAATATCTTCTCTGTATCTACCTTATTAACTCTTTCATAATGTTGAAGTTTAATTGGGTATCAGCTTGTACATTTTTTCCTAATGCTTAGAAACTCAGTTGTGGTGTTATCCTGGTAAGTCTTTTATTAAAGGTACAGTGAAGTCACTACAGTCCCAGAAGATGGTTCTCTCTGTCGAGAGATAACTGGTGGTAACCTGGGGATTACCACACATAAGGTGAGGGTGAGGTTGAGAAGTTGGGATCTTCAGGGAACCTAAGATGTGGAAATTCAACCCACACTGTTAGCGTCAAACAAACCAATCATCCAGCTAACTGAACTAACCAACCTTCATGATTCAGCATATTATCTTTGCTATACTCCAACCCTCTGAAGTCTCACTCTGCATTGCAAATCAGTCAGACAGCCAACTAAGCTAATTGACCCCAAAGTCTTTTATTACACCTTCTCTAATGCACCTACATCCTTTTTATAATATGGAGACCAGAACAGTGCAGCCAGATCTAGGTTCTATACATGTTTACCAGATCCCCTCTGTTTTTTTTTAATTCTGTCACTCTAGAGTTAAATCTTGAAAAGTTTTTTTTTAATTAATCTGTGTCAGTTCTTTTAATTGTCTGGTTGCTCTTCTGTATCATTTAGCCTCTAATTTTACAAGGAAAATGTGGCTTTCTTATTCTTCCTGAAAAATAAACCATCTCGCACTTGAGTTCTGATGAAGGGTCCAGACCCAAAACGTCAACTGTCCTGCTCCTCTGATGCTGCCTGACCTGCTGTCTTCCTTCAGATCCACACGTATTGACTCACACTTAAGTATATTGAAATTAATTTGCTATTTATACAAATATTCTGTGTGTTCATTAATGTAATCTTGTATCTCCTATGAAATATTTGATGATGATATATGGCTGGATGTATCTTTAACTGTTAATCATAATTCTGATGTGTGCTCTTTCATCTACCAGGTCATTACAAATTACTTGATTGGCATATCATTTACTTGTAACCTTTCTTTTCTCTGTTCCACATCCCTTTACTATGTGAGAAATCAAAGCTCTTGACCTTTGTCTCACATGAGGGATATTGATTCTATACTGAGGTTATCTAGTTTGACAATGACAGTCCATGTTAAAAAGCTTGCTTAAGCTTGCAAATCCCATACTTTTTCACGAATGTGAATCATACTTCTTTTAATTTACTTTTGTCCAGTGAAGATAAGTTTGCTTTTTAAAGTGGATTCTCAGAATTTTGAACGTGTAATCACAAATCAAACTTGCCATTGTTCTCTGAATTCTCTCAATGTACAAGAAAAAAATGGAATTTATCTACACAGAAAATTTGCATTTTGATTCTGGGCACTCTCTTTAATGTAAAACAATTACAGGTATTACAGGATAGCTTTAGTATTAATGCCTATAAGAGTATTTATGATGGGCATTGTACAAACAGATTGCGGAGTTGCCTACTGGAACAGCAGGTGACATGAATGGGGTCAAGCAGCCAGATCTTGGCTACAGACAACAGGTACAGGTGCCTTTACCAGTTTCTGTCCTGGGCTCAATGGCAATGATTCCCATGGGAAAATAGTGTATTTTAGCGGATTGGGTGACCATGTGACTAACTCTACCCTACCTCCCCAAACTACTCACATTCCCTGTCCTCTGTCCTTCCTACTCATTTACTTGTGATACCATAATACCTTTCCTGTCTGAGGACAGATCCACCCCACCACTCACCATAGTCCCCTTTGACTGGACTAAGGACTGTTCCTATAGTGATTGGAACCAGGTAGATCTCGTTGACTACAAGTTTCTTGATTGGGGTTGTTAACCTGAGCCAATCAGGAAGCCCTGGCTGACCAATATAACCAGGAGAGTTGCCCTTGTGAAAGCAGTGGTGGTGGAGGAGAGTTGCCTGCATGCACCGCTATATCAATGTGCTGCAGGTAGATGCACAAATAGAAGAGATTTGGAATCTCCTCAGTTCAGGAGACTGACTCTGAGCTGACTGGCCACGGCCAGTATACAGTGCACAAATAAATAAATGGTGACTTCGTGACAGGATACTAGCCTCTCTGCAGTTATTTCACCTTCCATTAGACTTTTAGACATTGCCATTTGGTTAAAGCACATGTTGTGTATTTGCCGCACAAGCTGTTGCCACGTGATGTAAATATAGCATTGATGTAACATGGTGCTGTGTACCAAGTGTCGATCTCCTTGACTGTTAATTGCTCACAAATATGGCTCACTACCTGGCTTTCTGTCTGTATTAAAAGGCAAGGCAGAGATATTACGAGCATTCAAGGAAGCGAAAAATGAGTGAGTGTTAAGGAAGCAAGCTAAGAGCCCTGAGATGCACTTAATTTCAATGCATGAAATGGCTGCCTGTACCTGTGTGCAATGTCGTTTCGTAGTACAATTGCAGTGTAAGGTGTTGGTGATCTTCAATGTACAATGTTGAACTGCTGTACTGTATTATAAGTTAGTCTGAGAAGTGCTACGATGATGTGGTGAGTTTGGAGCTTTTCTGATGCCAACCTCAATGAAAGAAAGGCACAGGTGGTTGTTGTCCATGTAGCTGGTCCTGAGATGGTGGGGAATTCTGCCAAAGTGGATGCATAGAAAACATGCTGACAAGTTACAGTTTCTAGGCAACCACTCTCCCATTCGAGGCTGGAATTGATGGCATTTAGTTTCCAACACCTGAGAAAGTAACATCCTGCAATAAAGATGTGAGAGTATGTCACAATGAGCTAATAATTCATGGAATTTGGCTTCTCATCACTTGTTATTGCAGTTCTCATCTAGGCATTAAACCTTAGGTGGAAGAGTCAATTTCTTTTCTCTCAACATTGAGAATCTCAGATTTTCGTTCTCTCTGCATCTTCCGAACTGTCTCGCTATTGTCAATGTCATTCAGAGGCTATGAAAATTCAGTCCGATATGATTAAATTCTATTCGAAGAAGAAGAGTTTGTAGTGCAGTTGAGAAAGGTGAACATAAAAGCAGGATCTGAGAGCAAAGATTAAAGAAATTAATATCATCACTTCTTCAGTTACTTTGAAGGAACTGATTGACCAGAACAGTTCCTATAGTACATAGGGGTACCACTGAGTTTTGGGTAAGAACGTTTTGGTTGATCCGTGCCACCAAGATTGTCTTGGGCAGAACTGAGGAGATGGAATAGGTGCTTCACTGGTAAACACTGGGCCTGTGGAATTAGTGTTAGAGAGCTGCTGTAGATTCAGTATTTGTGCTGACATCTTTGCAGAAAATTAACAGGAAATCTATCTGAGGAAGATCAATATCATGAAAGACTTTGTGGCTGGAATTAATGTTGCATGCCATGGGTTAGCTGCCTAGTGACTTCTATGAGATCTACCTTTACTGTATCTGCTAAATAATGTATAATTTACAGATTAAATTAACTGAAACATGTTTATTAATTAATGTATAAATTACATTAATTTGGTCTGATTTTTATATTCAAAAATATAAAATTTAAAATTTTGTCCATTGGCTTTCTCAATGGGAGCATTTACTAAATTTGTTTTATTTTGATTTGTTGGCTGCCTCAGGGATCATAAAATGTTGTTGTCATTCCCATGCTTTGGATAGTAACAAAGAATGCTGATTAGTTATGACATTTTCTTAATTTTGGTCTTTTTGCATATTTGAATATTTTAAGCAGTACATACAAATAATATTTGGAGAAATACTTTGGAGGTATTAGTGAGTTAATCTTGCTCTTAATTTGGAATACTTTAGGGATAGTGTAACTGCACATAAAAAGTTACCTTTTCTGAGTGCTACCACTATTGACATTTTTACAAGTCTCATCTTTCATCTTCACGATATTGAAGTATTCGTGATCTACAAGAAAAAAAAATGTTAGAAACAGCTGTTAGGCATTAGAAATACAATTTTGAAAACTTTAATTGACATTATTCATGTCATGCCTCATGATCCAATTTAGTAAGCTGGACTTTTTAAAAAAAGGACATGATATTTTGAATGTAGTACCCTAAATGTATTACGTGTCAAGAACATGGCAGACAAATTGCAAAATATGCCAATAAATGCAGCATTGAAAATTTATTTTCAACAGCAGTAAAAGCCTGTATCCATGCCAAGCAAAATCCAATTGCACGTCCGTTGCAAAGCCTCATATGTTGATTTAGGACTCTTGCAAAATTGATGGTACTGTGGAATGCCAATTTAAGATCTTATCTTACGTGCTTGGATTATTTTCACATTTGATCTTTATTTCAGTGTAAACTGATGTTTAGGTATTTTTAGTTCATGTGAAAGCTTGGCAATTCAAACAAGAGAGACAATTTCAAAGTATTGTGTGAGCAAGTGGACCAATAAATTAAGAGTTTTAAAATACAAAGTAAAAGAATTGTTGCCAGGTATCAAAAGCAAGATCCAGAACGAATTGCAATGGATTGACAGAATTTTGAGGGGAGAAAAAGACTTGTAGTAAAAGCATTTCCTTCCTGGAAATCTGATCTAAATAATGTCGCAGAGTTGTTCTATCAAAGTAGGATTCTATTGAAGCAATTCATTCAAAATATGAAATCTAATGAATTGTGCTCAGCTTGTTTTGCATTTTCAGGAGTTTTCTGCACAGTATTTATTATTAATATTTTTTTTTTAATGACCAAAGCAGTCTGGTGAATGAATGATTGGAACCAACTTGTTATTCAGAGGTGTAATAGCTTATTTAAAAAAAAAAGATTATTCATAGAGTGTGGGTTTCACTCACAGTGCCAGCAATTCTTCCCCATCCCTAGTTGCCCTTGAGAAAGTAGTGGTGAACTGACTGAGTCTCTGCAGTCCATTTGGTGTAGGTACGCCCGCTGTTGTTAGGGAGGTATCTTAACTCAGCGACATGAAAGGAACAGCAATATATTTCATAGTTAGAGTGCTTAGGGTTTTGGTGAACCTGTAGTTCTTGTCCTTCTAAAATGTAATGATCATGGATTTGGAAGGTGCTGACACAGGCACCTTGGTGAGTTGGAGTGCATCTTGTAGGTGGTATACATTACTGCTGCTACGCAACATCGATGGTGAGGAGTGAATGCTTGAGGCTTTGGTACCAATCAAGTGAACTACTTTGTCCAGCATGGTCTCATCTCTTGTGTGTTGTTGGACCTGCATTCACTCAGGCAAGTGGGGAGTACTTCATCGTATTCTTGACTATTGCCTTGTAGATGGTTAGCATGCTTTGAGGAAATCAGGAGGTGAGTTACTTGTTGCAAGTTTCTAGCGTTTGAAATAGCCATTGTATTTATATGGCTATTTCAGTTCATTTGATGATCAATGATAATGATAGTGAGGGATTCAGTGATGGTAATGCCACTGCATGTCAGAGTGGTGGTTGGATGCTGTCTTGTTCGAGATGGTCATTGCCTGACAATTATGAGGCACAAATGTTACTTACCACTTTTCAATCCAAATGTCTTGTTGCATTTGGAAATGGACTGTTTCATTGTGTGAGGATTCATGAATAGTGCTGAACAATGTGCAATCAATAATGAACATCCCCACTTCTGATCTTATAATGGGAGGGGAAGTGATTAATAAACAGTTGAAGATGGTTGGACCTAGGACACTACCCTGAGGGACAACAGTTCTGATGTCCTGGAGCTGAAGTGGACTAACCTCCAACAATCACAACAATCTTCCTTTGTGCTAGGGCTGATTCCAACCATTAGAAAATTTTCCCTGATTATTTTCTCATCACTATCATTTTTCATGTATCTAGGATTGGCAATTGTTGCTGATTTGAATCTGTTTTTTAAATTGCATATTCTTCACACAAAGTTACTTGTAAGGAATAGTGACATGTATCATTACTGACTCATTGATCAAATCATTATCCTCACACCTTATCATGTGCCGGGATTATTATTCATAGATATTCTGGCTGTCTTTGGATATCCAAGCTGAGCTACACAAGTGTGCAACAAATCTCTCAATGTACTGTGCATTAAAAAGACTGGCTGCACAAAATTTAATTTAACTTGAGTGATTATTTTCTGAATTTTCCAAAGTATTTCATAATACATTGGTCCTTCGTGCATGATTCAGTGAGCCAGGGAATGTGTTATTCTTAAATGTGAGCTGATGCAGCCACAGCAATGAATAATACATTAGATAAGTGAGGCAAAAACTATTAAAGAAGCACAATCACTTCTGAATTCTGGTAGAAACAAATTATGAGCCATTGGGGAGTAAGAGGTGCACCTACTTTTGAAAACCATTATACAGAAGCTACATTATAATGGATTTTGTTATATCAATGATGGCATAGCAGTAGCATTTGCTTTCAATGCAGTGGTAAGTGTGTCAGCACCTTGAGAAGTGTGCACTTCATGGGTAAAATCAGAAGTTGTTTTGGGCTATTGTGTGCTTCTCTTCAGATTTCAGGAGAACAGGAAACTGGGACCACGAATAGGCCATTTAGCCCCTTGACCCTGCTCTGCCAATCAGCTAGATCTAAATGTTTGATTTATTATTGTCACATGTACGAAAATACAATGAAATATATTGCTTTGCATGCTAACCAACCAAATCATACCTTACATAAGTACATCACAGTAGTAGAGTAGGATGCAGAATAGTGTTACAGCTGCAGAGAAGTTGCAGAGAAAGATCAACGTTAATATATGAGAGGTCTGCTCATAAGTCTGATAACAGCAGGGAAGAAACTAAACTTAAATCTGTTGGTACATGTTTTCAAACGTTTGTTTTTTCTGTCCAAAGGAAGAAGGTGGAAGAGAGATTCTATGATTCTATGATTCATAACTGAGGTGGGAGGGTCTTTGATGATGTTGGCTGCTTTCCTGGGGCAGCAGGAAGTGTAAACCAAGTCAAGGGAAAGAAGGTTGGTTTTCATGATGGACTGAGCTGCATTCACAACTTTCTGTAATTTCTTATGGTCTTGAGCAGAGCAGTTATTGTATCAAGTTCGGATGCATCCGAATAGGATGCTTTCTATGGTGCATCTATAAAAATTGGTAACAGTCATTGTGGACATGCCGAATTTCCTTAGCCTTCTGAGGAAGTAGAGGCATTGCTGTGCTTTCTTGACTGTAGCATCGATGTGGATGGATCAGGATAGATTGTTGGTGATATTTACTCCTATGATCATGGATGATCTTCTACCTTACACCATTATGGGGAGGTGATGGCCTAGTGGTCGCTGGACTGTTAATCGAGAGACCCGATAACGTTTTGGGGACCCGGGTTTGAATGCCTCCATGGCAGATGTTGGAATTTGAATTCAATAAAAATATCTGGAATTAAGGATCTAATGATGACCATGAATCCATTGTCAATTGTCAAAAAAACCCATCTGATTCACTAATGTCCTTTAGGGAAGGAAACTGCTATCCTTACCTGGTCTGGCCTATATGTGACTCCAAACCCATAGAAATGTGGTTGACACTGAACTGCCCTCTAGGGCAATTAGGGATGGGCAGTAAATGCTGCCTAGCCAGCGGTGCTGTCATCCCATTAATAAATAAAATTTCTTTTTTTCACTATCCCAAATCTATTAAACACCGTCTTGAATATACTCAATGACCGAGCCTTCACAGTGCTCTAGGCTGGAGAACTTTGAAGATTCAGCATCCACTGAGTGAAAAATTTTCTTCTTATCTTAGTTCTAAATGACCTGTCTGTTATTCTGAGACAGTTTTCCCTAGTTCTGGAGCCTGTTACCCAGGGCAAACATTTTCCCTGCATCTAACTTGTCCTGCTTTTTAAGAATTTTGTATGCTTCAACAAGGTTACCTTTTATTCTTCGAAACTCTAAAGCATATTGACCCAGTATAACCAATCTCTCCTCCTAGGAAAAAATCTGCCATTGTAGGAATTAATCTGGTTAATGTATCTTGCATTCCTTCTTTGGGAAGTGTACCTTCTTTAGGTATGGAGACTAAAAGTGCACACAATACTCCTGGGTATGACCTCACCAAGGCTTTTTACAATTGCAGCAAGACTGCTTTCCTCCTATTCTTAAATCCTTTCCCAATAAATGTTAACATGGCTGCACTGCATGTTAGCATTCATTGATTTATGAGCAACGTTCTTGTGGATGTCAACATTTCACAATTTCTCAGCATTCATAAAATACCCTGCATTTCTGTTTTTTGATCAAAATGGATAACTTTACATTTTTCCATGTTACATTCCATCAGTCGTGCTTTTGCACGCCCACTTACACTGCCTAAATTCCTTTGAAGCTTCTTTGCATCCTCCTCACAAATCACATTCCCATCAAATTTTGTAACATTTGCAAACCTGGAATTATTACAAGTGTCTCCCACATTTATATCTCGATTGTGAATAGCAGGACCCAAGCACTGATCTTTGTGGTACCCCACTAGTCATAGACTGTCAATTGAAAATAAATTGTTTATTCCTTCTGTTTTCTTTTTCGGACCGTAAATGTTCCAACATGGGCAATAGTGAGAAATTTGGGAGAAAATAGCAAGAATTTAAAAAATAAGACTCTCTATGTTGACAAAAAAAAAAATTTATCCTGAAATTTTGAACAGCTACATGAGAATCTCACTGGTAGATGTCAAGAGACTAAGTTCCGTGCATTTACTTCATCATTAATCTTCTTAATTTCTTTGCACTGAGCAATTCTCCCAGGCATCAAGTGAGAAACTAGACAGGGCCGATACCTGACAAGAATTTAAGATTGATTACCTGGCAGATGAAGCTCTCTGGGCCCACATGTTTACCTGCATTCACCAACATCTCATGGCACACTCCATGAGCTGTGACTGACTCTACCCTTTGTCCACAAATATTTGCATTGGTTAAACGCCTCATCATCACAACCAATCTCGGACTAACACTGAAGGCACTCCTGCACTTCACTCTTTGCATTGAAGCTTACTGACACATCACATTGCAATGCTCCTGCCAGGTCACTCTGTACACTCATGCATCTGTGCATGATTGATCTAAAATTGCAGTATGGCAGTTGGCCACAGTTCATTTGGGTGCTTGGTGCCATGAGGATCCATGGATTGGGATATTGTCATCCAGCAGGTCATATCTGACCAGTTTGAGGAGAACTGTGGAGGCAACAGTCAGGACTGTCCTCAAGAAGTCAGACTGAGGGTGGGTTATGATTGGTCCTGGTCTTTTAGGGAAATGCCAAAGAGCATTATCAGAGGCAATTCACGCTGTATCAGGATCAGTATAAATCACAAGTGGGGGATTGAAGACATTACACAATGGCAAGATATGATAGTGACAGTGAAGAAAGGGAACTCAACATGTAAGGATGGGATCTAATGTAGAATGGGAGGACATGAGGTACACCACCCTACCTACCTCTTTGAGAAGAAATGGCATCTGGAGTGATCCATCATCACCTTATTGCCTTCCAGATGATGTTGAGCAGTCTTATGAGTACCAGCAACTGAGGCATTTCTTTCTCAACCAATTGTGGAAACATGCCATGATTTGCTCACCAGATTATATTCACAAATCTAATCTAGAAATGGAACACACTGAGGTGAGAGTTTTTGAGCTTATTGAGGGTGCAGAAGAAAGCATTGTCAGTCTATCTTCTGAAAAGTCTGTTGCTTCTTTCTCAAACGTGGAGGAAAAGCTGATGGGCTGTGGTTGCTTTCTTTCGGCGAAGACTGTGTGGGTGCCACTGATGCCTGCATAAAAGCACAGAATTAATTAGTTGCATATTGGGGATAGAACCTTGAGCATCTCATGAATAAGTGTGCAGAAGTGGTAACAGGAGAGTAATGCAACACAGCACAATGAAGCTTTCTTGTGGTCTCAATCCTTGCAGCATGTTCATTTCTCCTTGTAGGGCACGAAGACATGAATGTAAGCCACCATGCTAATCATTTTGCCCTCTCAGCTCTATAATGCAATATTTTCCACTGTATTGAGACAAAAGAAGTAATTGAGTGAGAGCAAAATGGTTAGACAAGGCTGTTGGTGGTGATGCAGGAGCGGGAAAGATGGTGAATTGTCATCAATGAGTGAATAGGAAGCATACCAAGCAGGAAGGCTCAGTAGTTTTGGAGGATGATGTGAGTGAGAACTTTCAAAAGATATGCAGCATGATGAAAATGAGTGCAAATTAGCCTTCATGGGCAGTGTATGCAATGATAGAGTTAATGCGACTTTTAGTTATGGAGAGAAAATAGTGGCAATTACTTTTGTGAAGCAGAAAAGGTCACTGACATTCTTGCAGCATTCATAAGCATTTCTTGTCACCAGTGACACTATGCTGAGCAGATAGTAGCTACCTCAGTGATCACATGATTCAATGAAAAAGGAGCCATTGAGCCCATACAAGCATATAATGAGATGCATGATGAAAAATTGCATGAGAAAAGTTGCTATAGCCCATGAAAGGGAATCTGCCATGAAATTCCCCCAAAACGACACTTACCAAAATTTAGGCAAATTCAACCTAACAGGTTCATCAAACATGTTGACACTGCCCGTTCCTTCATGTATGATTGAGTGAGCCAGGGTATGTGCTACTGGAATCCAGTTACCACACATAGATTATAGTATTTATTATTCATTGTACCTTATGAATTCTCCTGTCTCTGTCTGTATCGGGCCAACATTTGTCCTTGCTAATCCTTTCCTTTCTACATACTTCACAAGCTTTTATTGTCTGTGTTTCTGCCAGTTTACTTATACATGCTATTTGCACTCAAATATGAAATGGCACTACCAAGGACTTGGGTTGACTGGGCACTTATAACAAAACATTTCCAAGCATAAACTCTTCACAGCCATTTTGTCAATAAATAAGAAATCTTTGTAGAGGGGGATACCAGTAGTGAAATTCCAATTTTGCAGAATAGCAATGGGAGAAATTGACTTTCAAAATAATTTAATTTGAAGACTTCTAACATGATTAGGATAACTATTAATATAAATCTACTATGACAGATTGACAGCAATTTGACATTGATAGATTTCCAGTTAGATTTTGTGGGGTAACTGTATGTTTTGCCCACTGGTCAAAGAACCATTAAGAAAGCACTGTGGGAAGGCCCAATGGAATAAAGGTCTTTTCCGGCACTCGGTTAGCCATTGTGGGGTCCCCTCTGTGATTGGGGTACCCAGCAGCAGAAATCCTGTCTGTCAATTCCTAATTCCAGCCATAGTTTCTTACTTCTGCCCTGAGAGACAGTTACTTATTGCTGTCCATGCCAGTGGGAATTGTGCTTGCTGATGGCATTTCATCAACCAGCTGCCCAGGAATGTCATGAGATCCCAAAGCAAAGGTAAATGACAGTGTGCAAGGTCACAGGAGATGGGGGGCTAGGGATGTCAGAGACCAAGGGAAAAGAGTTGATTTTCAGTAGTCCAGCCTTTTGCAACAACTCATTTTTCTTTCTATCTAGTTGAAGTATCAGTGAGTTAGGATGTCCAAAATTATAGTCTTCCAAATTGGAAACTATCCCTTAAATATGCTGTTAGCAGCCAGAAATAATATTAAACCGGTGTATAATGTATTTTTATCTGTGTCATATAATATAATTTTCCAAATCATGATTAGAAGTGAATAAGGTAATAGACTGCAAGGGAGTCGATGGGGAAAACAGAAGCATCTTTGAGGCCCTGATACCCTTAAATACAATACAGAATTGTTTACTGGAAAGTTGCACTGGTGTTGCAAGAATATCATCAGACTGAAGGGGTGGAAAACATTCAGTACAAATGCAGGACTGCTAAATTTCAACACATACCTCTTTTCATTTTTAGTGGAATAATCAGAATGCCAGAACTAACGTCTGCCCCGCACAGCATTAATCGTAATTGACTCTAAAATTATTTTTTGTCTGTATGGGTTGCAGTGTAGGTGAGAGGGTTTTGACATAAAGGTTCTTGCTCTTTGCATAGGAGAGATTGAATAAATGAGAAACATGGCATACATTGATACCTCATCTGCATAGTTACAAGTCTTATGATGTATCTATTTATTAACGCATACAAGCAGCTCAGCTCAACTAGCGACAACGTATATATGTTTTCCTGTCTTTATGCAAGGTAAAAGTGTAATATGTAAAGAATAAAATAAAATGCAGTCATTATTCTGTTCGTTCTTATTCTAAACGTTCAGCTGACATAACTTCTCCCATGCAACATTTGTTACTGAATGACTTTGAATAATTCAATGTGTAGGCCAGTCTGTGTGGTAATTTTTTAGAAACTTCTACAGTGATTGGTGTGCTCCAGTCATGTTCTTTAATTAAATATGGACCAGAAAGATTCTTACATTTTAGCTGGTGCACGTTCTTGAACAGATGTTAAATACTGGAAATACTCTTAAGTCAGAATCTACCAATGGAGAAAGAAATAGTTAACATTATGCATCTGTGACAAAGGGCAGGACTCTGATTAGTGCAAGACAGGTCTGATGTAATTTAGAAATGAAGAGAAATTTTGGGAAATATAGAAAAAATGAAAAAAAAATAGAATCGTGATGTTGAAAGAAGAATATCCCAATTTTCCCCTTTGGCTTTAAGTGGTGACTTTAGAATCTCGTAATCAAGCAGTGACTATTTTCATGCAATTGCATTTTGCTACACCCTCACGATGCCTCATTTCCGTACCACTTCTTATTCAACTTTCCTTCCCAAGAAACAAGATGGTAAAAATTTCCAACTTGTAAGTCATAGCGGGGACCTGACTAAAGCTAAAGCTCATTGATAGCTGTCCTGGCCTTCATCCAAATCTGTCTTCACGACAATGTCCCTACAAGCTTCATAAATGGCATCCTTCTCCACCCTTCATCTACACAAGTTAGTACTGGCAAACCACTAACCTCACAAGAACATCACGCATCGTCTTGGACCAGACCATTTCAGCCTGTCAGGACATTTCTTTGGAGGCCACGGACACCAAGGGCTTACATGCTTCTGCTGGGTTGCTTTGCATGCAGGGATAGAAATGCATCTCATGCATCTGCACAAGATGCACCTTATGGCCTTTTAGTTTCATTTCTTACCATTGACATGGATGCTGCCAGCTTCTGTGTCCTACATTGTTTTTATTTTAATGCAGACAGGGAAGTAGGCAGCTTACCACTGTAGGGAGCATCGAACCGTCAATAGAGTGGACTCTTGGATGGCACCATGCTATGTCAATGTCACATGACAGCATGTGCTAACTGCTTAAGCTGAATACATACTGCATATGCTTCCAGTAAGTGGCAATATGTGAAAGTTAAAGTGGAACAGTTCTTAGTGGGGTGAAGAGGGCTGCTGTAATCAGTCAAGGGTCTCATCCGATTCCAGCCCAGGGGCTGTCCATGGACAGTTATGTATTTAGTCCTACAAAAGTCCAGGAATCTGTGCCCTTGCACTCAAAGGATTTGATCAAGATCAGTCCTATAAATCAAGTGGAACCAGCCTCGGAATTGCAGTTACATTTGTGCCACTGAAACATCAGTTTGGGAGTGGATCATTTTTTAATGCAATGTCGTAAAGGGAAAGCCTGTGTATGATGGAACAGCATTTAATGATGAGGTGGGGAAGGAGGAGAGATGATGAGGTATCCCCAAGTATGAGTGGGAATTGCAGAGGGCAGGAAAGCCTCATAGTTTGGCAGGATGATATGGGTGATAGTATTGAGTGAACATGATGCATGCAATAGTGACAGCTGTAGTCCATGAGTCTTGGTGAGTTGTGTGTGCAGTGGCAGTGCTAGAGTGAGTGGTGGCCCTGTGGATGAGAGGTAGCAGAGAGATGTTGACATCTCTCCTTGTGGCTTGTAGAAAATCATTTTCCCGCACCGCTGTGCATTCCTTTTAAATGATGATCTTGGCCATTATTTGTGTCCAGGATGACTGTGTTTCTCCTATACTCATATTCTCCTATGGCAGTCAGCAGGAGAAAACACTACCCTCCTCTTCAGCAACACCATTCACCAGCACATCCAGGTTTCTGTATGCAAAGCAGTATGTTAACTTGCATTTATGAGGCATTTCTTCAATGATAATGGTGGAGCAGCACAATGTGAGATGTAGTTCCTTGATTGCAGTGTTGAAAGTGGTGAGCAGCTGGGCTTTGTATGATGCCAATGGCATGATCGCTGGAAGATCCTGGCCAGAGTGAACACTTCTGCCCCTCCTACTTTGGGGTTGCACATGAAGGGAATCAAAGAGCCTGATTGTGTAATTAATGGTGAAGAATGGACGATGTCATGAGAACAATCACTGTGAGCAATATTTGAAAAGTTTAATCATGTTTGAAATTGTAATTATGCATTTTGAGAGCAACAATAACATTCATAAGTGATGTGTCATGATAATTAACTTTCTTTTAGAGTACTTGACTGGACAATTTTTTTCGAGAAAATGCCTCTTCATGGGAAACCTTTTAAAATGATGAATTTGGTGCAAGAATTAAACAGTATCATATTTGCCTTTATGTTTGTTATGTCAGTGGGAGGCGATGGTCTAGCGGTATTATCACTGGACTATCAATCTCGAGACGCAGATAATAGTCAGGGGACCTGGGTTCAAATCCCGCCATGTCAAATGGTGGAATTTGAATTCCCTAAATATCTGGAAGTAAGAACCCAATGATGACCGTAAATCCTTTGTCAATTATCGGGAAAAACCCATCTGGTTCACTAATATTCTTTAGGGAAGGAAACTGCCATCCTTACGTGGCCTGGCCTACATATGACTGCAGATCCACAGCAACATGGTTGACTCCTAACTGCCTTCTGGGCAATTAGGGATGGGCAATAAATGCTGCCTAGCCAGTGACGACCCTCATCCTGTGAATGAATAAAGAAAAAAAGGCTAGAAATTAAGAAGATGGAGGATGAAGAAGATAAATGTTTTGAGTTATCTTTCCTATTTTATTTTATGCCCTCAATGAGCTCATCTTGTCTTTGAGAAATATCTTATTTTCTCTACAAGTGCTGACCAATCAACTTAATATCAACCACAGTACTCTTCACTTGTGTCTCTTCTGTCCATCTCAATAAAATCGACCTCTCTTAGATTCCTTCTTACCAATTTGTGATGGTCATTACCAAAGCATCTTTAGCAACAGCTTCTTTTACGGTCCATTGCTGTTATCTTAGAAATCCCTAAGGATCTGTGCTTGGTTGTCTCCCCTCCCTCAAATACTGAATGTACCATGGTGTCTGAAAACATAGTTCTTAAGTTCCTTCAAAGAAGAACTAGGTACTTGTTTGTAAGTAATGTTGTTGGGAATAGCTGGTGAAAAGTAGGTTTACAGTAAACACCTCATACTACTGTATGGGCTGAATATCTTTTTTCTTTCACTTGATATTCTCTAATATTGTAACAGAATACATAAGAAATATGCTCTTATTTCAAATCACTGAGCAAATGTATTAGAAATCCATCTAATATGCTATGTGATTAAATTAAAGATTACCTTATTTTGTTAACCTTTGCATTATCAAACATTCACAATCATGTAGATAAGGAAATCTAGTCTGATAATGAATGCCTTTACTTGAAACTTTTCGCATACAAATATTATGTGATCCTGAAGTCATCCCTCTAAATGGGTTTCATTCAAGAATATGTTGTGATTTATTTATTATGTGTTTTATTTTGAGATCTATTCAAAAGATCAGGTATCCTATTTGTGTGATAAATTATATTCTTTATTAAAGTTTTTTTATTAAGCAGTAGAAACTCTCAGAATGGGGAGACAGTATAAAATAAAATCTTTCAATTTATTCTATTCAGCAAATTTTCAAACTCTTAAGTTACTCAATATTTTGCAGAGGTGACATTCAGTGAATAGGGAGATAGACCTTCATTTTTTTAAAAAAAATAGATATTTGCTTTTGTTTCCTTTTTTATTGACAAGACTGTTTTATTACGAAGAAAGCATTTCTCAGTTGGTGGGACAGTTATAATACTACTGTTAGTTGACTATCATGATTTTCCATTCAAATCTGTGCAGAAGTAGTGTATTTCTTTTCCTTTATAAATAGATTGTTTTCCTTCTTTCCCTTTCTTTTTGATTGTTCTGACTCCAATGGAATGCCCAATGCCTTCCAAATCCACTAACACATGCATGCACACACAAGGAGCAGGATTGGAAAACTGGCTAGTGTTTCACCTCCCTCGTACAATGGCTAATTCTCGTGTGCATGTCAGCTACGAAACTGAATTCAGCTAAGTTAATAAATCTGTAGGTAAAACCTGGAACATAAATGCAGTGATCTAACATAGGAACTTGTATTTAGTCTTGAAATCATTTGAGTAAATAGTTCATTGATTAATTTTGCAATATAATATATTAGCATTTCCTTGTAACTAGCCTGATAGTTTTGAATAGACTGCTTCCTCTTAAATTCAGTGAGAATCTGTTTTTAGATTTCATAAATTTCTTGATGGTCAGCTTAGGACCTATTTTTGGGACTCAAGGCATTGTTAAAATGCCTCATTAAATCGCAGATTGTCATTCTTGGCCTAATAGTCAAGCTTCTTTAGCTCTGCAGCAGTATATCAAAACTCACTGCTTAGAACTCGATAATGACTTTATAAGGACAGGCATTAGCAATTTGACAATAAACCACTCACTTGCCCTTCATGTCTCAGCTGAGGTTCATTGACAGTGCTTGCAATTCTGAGTCAGTGAATGGGTTGAAGGACCACTCCAGAGATTCGAGCACAAGATCTTATCTAATAGTTTACTGTGGGTATTATTGGAGAATAGTTCTGAGATCTTCACTGCATTAGCCTGTATGTTTCAGGTCAATATGATTAAGAAATCCCATTCTATTGAATCTGTATTCATTCCACTTGGTGGATGAACTAAAATTAACCAGTGAAAAATTACAATATTTCTTGTGCAAAGAACTGAAAGACAAGTGGATATGATTTTCCTCCATGGGTTTAGGCAATGGGATCTATCTGGATGAATTAAACTCTTGTCTTTCAACTGCCTATCCAATGATGAATGAAATGTTGCTTTAAAATTTTATGGATGCAGAAATTTTTAATGAGTTTGGCAAGTTTAAAAATTATTAATATGAAAACTATTGTATCTAGGAATACAAATCTTGTTAAATATCAGCATGATGCATTACTGAGTTATCTGTAGTATTCATTGGTGTAGTATAATGTTCCTGTTCGACTATTTCAGTAAAGTGTGTGAGGAGAAAGCGAAATTGTTATCATCATCACAGGGAAATTTTTCAAGTCATCATCACAGATTACATTGAAGCAGAACACAGATAAAGGCAAAATACTACAAATTCTGAAAATCACAAATAAGAACAGAAAGTGTTGGAAATGCAGAACTGCCTGGTGGCATCTGTGAAAACCATGGTTAGCCTTTTGAATTAAATATGCTCTTCTTCAAAGTATTTCCAATATTTTCAGATTTTTAAACAGCTTTTATCATGTTATGTTTGATCTCCAATATCATCAGAATGCTACTCCATGCTCCACAACTTTTGCCATGTGAAAAATCATGATATTTCTCTGAATGGAGAAGGATGACACTAACCCACAGCCAAGAGTAAAGCTCATGTTATGACAGTACATTTTTTACCCCCTCTTGGTCAGTTTCAATGAACATTTTGTTTTTAGCATTTAGCAATTACATTTCAATTAATAAGTAGTTTTCTAGAAAATGAAAGAGCCTAATACCAAGTTTTCCTTGAGTTAAAAAAGGAAGAACTTCATTATCTACTTATCTGAAGGAAAAGAAAATGAGAAAATGATACAAAAACATTTTTCACAGACACTGGCAATAAATTTAAAGAAGTGTCTGCTACAGGCAGTGGTAATAAAGATTACACAGTTAAACAGTCCTTATTCTTTGAGGTGTTAGGTTTTAAATCCGAGCCCACAATTGATTTATTGTTGACTTGTTTCCACAGCAGTAGCAGGATCTGTAGACATCCAAACCTCACAGGTATTGGTTGTTTTCCCAAATTGTTTTTTTCTCCCACCAGGTGCATTTTTCAAGATAATGGAAGATCCAGGCAGAGAGAGAGAGTAAGCGTTCTAGGTATTGCTGTTATAGATTCATGTTTATCCATCTACTCTGCTGTTCAAAAGCAGTTGTTGATTTATAGGTCAGTGTCTATTCTACAGTCTAGCTCAATAATCTTCCCAAGCTGGCGAATTTGCAAATCAACCTTTCATCTCAATATGTCAAATTATAATACAAATATGAATTAAACATGAAATGGAAATTTCTTGATGCTGATTCACTTGCCTTGTTTTGATGTGTTTAGATTAAGTAGTAATCTTAATGCAGACAGTTTTATTTATTTTACTTGGGTTTCACAAATCTTTCCTGAATTTGTGATGATGTGACCTTGCCACCATTACTTCTAGCTGCATTAAAAAAAAAATTTGATCCTTTCAAGGTCTCAGACCTAACAATCAGATGGTGGAAATTAAAATTTGATAGTTTATTTTTGCCACTATCATAACAATTGGGGTAATCCTTGCAGAGATTCCAAATTGAGTATTCAGAACAGATCCCTGCAAATCCCATTACACAGACCTTTTGCTAGTAATGTAGTTATCCAATACATAAGCAAAACCACATGAGTACAATACAAACTTATCACAGAGGATTATGCATTAATGTTCACTTCCAACTATTTTATTCTGTACCCTCCCAACATAAGTCTTCAGACAACATTGAGATTCCATTTCAAAAGTATTAACTGAAAACTCCTGTGGTCGTAAAAGATGCTCTATCATTGCAAATCCTTCCTCCTTCTCCCTTTCCCTTTCCCTCCTTTGATTTCTTCTATTTGGATGTAAAGTGTTTTTTTTTGTTTTTAATTTTTCCTCTTGTAATATTTATCCTTTAAGTGTAGTTGTTTAGTCATGGTGAATCGTGAACAACTTTGTATATACACAGTATGGGGACTGACTCGATTGTTCAACCATGATTGGCTAAGTCCTTAACAGCTACATGAATAATAATAAAAACTTCCTTCCTAACAGTTTGGCTAATTTCAATCCCAGATGCCAGAAGTATAACAGTAGTATTCTCCAACATTCAACATTCCAACATCTCTAACATTCAATCTTCTACAATGCAGTTTTAGCATAGAAGCACAATAAACTCATCCATCCTTTTACCCAATTAAAGATCTCCTGTTCTATATTGCTTAAATTATTTACTTCAAACTTCTGAATAAAGTCCTTTATTTTAAAGCAGGAGACACTTTTTGCTGAATGAAACTAGACTTGTAGCAATGTTGGAAATTCAGTTTATCTTCCAGTTGATGGCAATATTTGCTTTTGGAGGCATTTATGTTGCAGTGATCCATTTGCCAAATGCATGAAGATCATTGTTTTTTGAGCAGAGTTACAGTCAGAATTCTCTTGTTGTGACAATTTCAAATTATAAATTACGTTTTGTACCGGATCATTCTGGTACTTTTACAGATATTATTACAGATTTCATGTTTTGCGAGATGTATTGAAAATCATTATTTGAACAGTAGTTGTGTGATTATTTACCTATCTATTGTTATCAAAATATCTCGTTTTCTATCCATCACCAATATTTTCGTCCCCAGTAGGTAGTCTCCCAAAGTGAAAAATGTGTTAGAATGAAGATAAAACATATTACATCCAACATTGAAAATAAAAGGAAGCAGCCTGCTCAATTTTGTCAGTTTACAATGAGGCCAATCCATTTGAAATTAAAATTGAGTGATATCTACTGTAATTTACTGATTAGTTACAGAGTCATAGAGATGTACAGCACGGAAACAGACCCTTTGGTCTTAACACATGCATGCCAACCAGATATGCTAAATAAATCTAGTCCCATTTGCCAGCATTTGGCCCATATTCCTCTAAACCCTTCCTATTCATGTACCCATCCAGATGCCTTTTAAATGTTGTAATTGTACCAGCCTCCACCACTTCTTCTGGCAGCTCATTCCATACAAACACCACCCTCTGCATGAAAAAGTTGCCCCTTATGTCCCTTTTAAATCTTTCCCATCTCACCTTAAACCTATGCCCTCTAGTTTTGGACTCCCTCACCCCAGGGAAAAGACCTTGTCGGTTTACCCTATCCATGCCCCTCATGATTTTGTAAACTTCTATAAGGTCACCCCTCAGCCTCCAACACTCCAGGGAAAATAGCCCCAGCCTATTCAGCCTCTCCATAAAGCTCAAACCCTCCAACACTGGCAACATCCTTGTAAATCTTTTCTGAACCTTTTCAAGTTTCACAACATCTTTCCTATAACAAGTTGACCAGAATTGCACGCAAATTCTAAAAGTGGTCTAACCAATGTCCTGTACAGCCGCAGCATGACCTCGCAACTCTTATACTGAATGCACTGACCAATAAAGGCAAGTATACCAAATGCTTTCCTCAGTATCCTATATACCCGCGACTCCTCTTTCTAGGAACTATGAACCCGCATTCTAAGGTCTCTTTGTTCAGCAACATTCCCCAGGATCTTCCCATTAAGTGCATAAGTCCTGCCCTGATTTGCCTTTCCAAAATGCAGCACCTCACAATCATTTAAATTAAAACTCTATCTGCCATTCCTCAGCCCATTGGCCCATCTGATCAAGATCTGATTGTGGTCTGAGGTAAGCTTCTTCCACTGCATCTCCAATTTCGGGGTCATCTGCAAACTAATTAACCATCCCTTCTTTGTTTACATCCAAATCATTTGTATAAACGACAAAAAGCAGTGGACCCAGCACTTGTGATCCTTGTGGCACACTGCTTTTTAGTTTGAAAAACAACCTTCCACCACAACCCTCTGTCTTCTTCCTTCAAGATAGTTCTATATCCAAATAGCAAGTTCTCCCTATGTTCCATGTGATCTAACCTTGCTAACCGGTCTACCATGAGGAACCTTGTCGAATGCCTTACTGAATTCCATATAGACCATATCCATTGCTGTGCCCACATCAACTCTCTTTGTTACTACATCAAAAAACCCAATTAATTTAGTCAGACATGATTTCCCACACACAAAGCCATGTTGACTATCCCTAATCAGTCCTTGCCTTTAAAAATACACGTACATCCTGTTGCTCGGCATTCCCTCCAACAACGTGCCCATCATCGACGTCAGGCTCAATGATCTATAGTTCCCTGCCTTTTCCTTACCTCCTTAGTTAAATAGTGGCATCACGTTAAGAACAAAGAACAAAGAAAATTACAGCACAGGAACAGGCCCTTCAGCCCTCCAAGCCTGCGCCGATCCAGATCCTCTATCTAAACTTGTCGCCTATTTTACAAGGATCTGGATCCCTCTGCTCCCTGCCCATTCATGTATCTGTCTAGATACATCTTAAATGATGCTATCGTGCCCGCCTCTACCATCTCCGTTGGCAATGCGTTCCAGGCACCCACCACCATCTGCGTAAAGAACTTTCCATGCATATCTCCCTTAAACTTTTCCCCTCTCACCTTGAAATCGTGACCCCTAGTAATTGAGTCCCCCACTCTGGGGAAAAAGCTTCTTGCTATCCACCCTGTCTATACCTCTCATGATTTTGTAGACCTCAATCAGATCCCGCCTCAACCTCCGTCTTTCTAATGTAAATAATCCTAATCTACTCAACCTGTCTTCATAGCTAGCACCCTCCATACCAGGCAACATCCTGGTGAACGTCCTCTGCACCATCTCCAAAGCATCCACATCCTTTTGGTAATGTGGCGACCAGAACTGTATGCAGTATTCCAAATGTGGTCGAACCAAAGTCCTATATAACTGTAACATAACCTGCCAACTCTTGTACTCAATACCCAGTCCGATGAAAGAAAGCATGCCATATGCCTTCTTGACCACTCTATCAACCTGCCTTGCCACCTTCAGAGTACAATGGACATGAACACCCGGATCTCTCTGTGCATCAATTTTCCCCAGGGCTTTTCCATTTCCCGCATAGTTCGGTCTTGAATTGGATCTTCCAAAATACGTCACCTCGCATTTGCCTGGATGGAACTCCATCTGCCATTTCTCCACCCAACTCTCCAATCTATCTATATTCTGCTGCATTCTCCGACAGTCCGGTGGGCAGCATGGTAGCACAGTGGTTAGCACTGCTGCCTCACAGTGCTAGGGACCTGGGTTCAATTCCAGCCTTAGGTGACTGTCTGTGTGGAGTTTGCACATTCTCCCTGTGTCTGCGTGGGTTTCCTCTGGGTGCTCCAGTTTCCTCCCACAATCCAAAAATGTGCAGGTTAGGTGGATTGGCCATGTAAATTTCGCATAGTGTTCAGGGAGGTGTAGATTGGTGGGATGCTCTGAGGTTCGGTGTTGACTTGTTGGGCCGAAGGGCCTGTTTCCACACTGTAGGGATTCTATTCTAGTCCCCTTCACTACCTGCTACTCCACCAATCTTAGTGTCATTTGCAAACTTGCTAATCAGACCATCTATACCTTCCTCCAGATCATTTACGTATATCACAAACAACAGTGGTCCCAACATGGATCCCTGTGGAACACCACTGGTCACAGTTCTCCATTTTGAGAAACTCCCTTCCACTACACCCCTCTGTCTCCTTTTGCCCAACCAGTTCTCTATCCAACTAGTTAGTACACCCTGGACCCCATGCGAATTCGCTTTCTCCATCAGCCTACCATGGGGAACGTTACCAAATGCCTTACTGAAGTCCATGTATATGACATCTACAGCCCTTCCCTCATCTATCAACTTTGTCACTTCCTCAAAGAATTCTATCAAGTTGGTAAGACATGACCTTCCCTGCACAAAACCATGCTGCTTATCACTAATAAGCCCATTTTCTTCCAAATGTAAATAGATCCTATCCCTCAGTATCTTCTCCAGCAGCTTCCCCACCACTGACGTCAGGCTCATCGGTCTATAATTGCCTGGAATATCCTCGCTACCCTTCTTAAACAAGGGGACAACATTAGCAATTCTCCAGTCCTCCAGGACCTCACCCGTGCTCAAGGATGCTGCAAAGATATCTGTTTAAGGCCCCAGCTATTTCCTCTCTTGCTTCCCTCAGTAACCTGGGATAGATCTCATCTGGACCTGGGGACTTGTCCACCCTAATGCCTTTTAGAACACCCAACACTTCCCCCCTCCTTATGCCGACTTGACCTAGAGTAATCAAACATCTATCCCTAACCTCAACATCCGTCATGTCCCTCTCCTCGGTGAATACCGATGCAAAGTACTCATTAAGAATCTCGCTCATTTTCTCTGACTCCTCGCATAACTTCCCTCCTTTGTCCTTGAGTGGGCCAACCCTTTCTCTAGTTACCCTCTTGTTCCTTATGTCAGAATAAAAGGCTTTGGGATTTTCCTTAACCCTGTTTGCTAAAGATTTTCGTGACCCCTTTTAGCCCTCTTAATTCCTCGTTTCAGATTGGTCCTACTTTCCCGATATTCTTCCAAAGCTTCGTCTGTTTTCAGTCACCTAGACCTTATGTATGCTTCCTTTTGTCTCTTTGCTAGTCTCACAATTTCACCTGTCATCCATGGTTCCCTAATCTTGCCCTTTCTATCTCTCTTTTTCACAGGGACATGTCTGTCGTGCACTCTAATCAACCTCTCTTTAAAAGCCTCCCACATATCAAATGTTGATTTACCCTCAAACAGCTGCTCCCAATCCACATTCCCCAGCTCCTGCCGAATTTTGCTATAGTTGGCCTTTCCCCAGTTTAGCACTCTTCCTTTAGGACCACTCTCGTCTTTGTCCATGAGTATTCTAAAACTTACAGAATTGTGATCACTATTCCCAAAGTAATCCCCGACTGAAACTTCAACCACCTGGCTGGGCTCATTCCCCAACACCAAGTCCAGTATGGCCCCTTCCCGACGTGGACTATTTACATACTGCTCTAGAAAACCCTCCTGGATGCTCCTTACAAATTCTGCTCCATCTAAACCCCTAACACTAAGTGAATTCCAGTCAATGTTGGGAAAATTAAAATCTCCCATCACCACCACCCTGTTGCTCCTCCATCTTTCCATAATCTGTCTACATATTTGTACCTCTACCTCACGTTCACTGTCGGGAGGCCTGTAGTACAGCCCCAACATTGTTACTGCACCCTTCCTATTTCTGAGCTCTGCCCACATTGCCTCACTGCTCGAGTGCTCCACAGTGCTCTCCTTCAGCACAGCTTTGATATCCTCTTTGACCAGTAATGCAACTCCTCCACCCCTTTTACCTCCCTCTCTATCCCGCCTGAAGCATCTATATCCTGGGATATTTAGTTGCCAATCTTGCCCTTCCCTCAACCAAGTCTCAGTAATAGCAATAACATCATACTCCCAGGTACTAATCTAAGCCCTAAATTCATCTGCCTTACCTACTACACTTCTTGCATTAAAACAAATGCACCTCAGACCACCAGTCCCTTTGCGTTCATCATCTGCTCTCTGCCTACTCTTCCCCTTAGTCACACTGACTTCATTATCTAGTTACTACTTCCTTACTGTCCACTAACATCCTCATTTGGTTCCCATCCCCCTGCCACATTAGTTTAAACCCTCCCCAACAGCATTAGCAAAAGCAGCCCCTAGGACATTGATTCCAGTCCTGCCCAGGTGTAGACCATCCAATTTGTAATAGTCCCACCTCCCCCAGAACCGGTCCCAATGTCCCAAAAATCTGAACCCCTCCCTCCTGCATCATCTCTCAAGCCACTCATTTATCCTGCCTATTCTTTCATTTCTACTCTGACTAGCACGTGGCACTGGTAGCAATCCTGAGATTACTACCTCTGAGGTCCTACTTTTTAACTTGGCTCCTAACTCTCTAAATTCTGCTTGTAGGACCTCATCCTGTTTATTACTTATATCATTGGTGCCTATATGCACCAGAACAGCTGGCTGTTCACCCTCCCCCTTCAGAATGTCCTGCAGTCGATCTGAGACATCCCTTACCCGTGCACCTGGGAGGCAACATACTATTCGGGAGTCTCATTTTCAACCACAGAACCGCCTATCTACTCCCCTTACAATCGAATCCCCTATGACTATAGCCCATCCACTCTTTTTCCCACCCTTCTGTACAGCAGAGCCAGCCACGGTGCCATGAACCTGGCTACTGTTGCCTTCCCCTGGTAAGCCATCTCCCCCAGCAGTATCCAAAATGGTATACCCATTTCCTTTCTCCCTCAGCAATCCTAATCTGCGGTGTGACCAATTTTTTAAACGTGCTATCCACGACTTCCTCAGCATCGCGGATGCTCCAAAGTGAGTCCATCCGCAGCTCCAGAGCCGTCATGCGGTCTAACAAGAGCTGCAGCTGGATACACTTCCTGCACATGTAGGAGTCAGGGACATCAGCCGCGTTCCTGAGCTCCCACATTGAGCAAGAGGAACGTAACACGGGTCTGGGATCTCCTGCCATTTTTACTCTTAAGCTTAACTTAGTCCTACTATAATATCAAATAATAGATAAATGAAATGAAGAAAATTTTACCAATCACTCTACTTACCAGCACGCAATAAAAAAACAGAAAAACCTTACCTTATCAACACACCACAGAATCTTTTTTTTTGGTCAGAGGAGGAGGACGGGTGGGAGACACTACACGTATAGTGTCTCAAGTTTAGCCACTGCCCAAATATATCAGTTCACTCACCTTCCCAGAGCGCAATTTGACCGCTCCCACTCAGCTCCGCTGACGAAATGAAAAGCTCACCTTCCCAGCAGTCCCCTCGCGCTCTCTCCCGATTCCCGCCGCTGAACAAATGGAGGCCACTGATTCCACGAGTTAAGTTTTTTAAAATGAAAAGCTCATCTTTCCAGCAGTCCCCTCACGGTCTCTCCCGACTCCCGCCGCTGAACAAATGGTTAGCCAACCTCCAGTCTTCCAGCACCTCACCTATGGCTATCGATGATACATATATCTCACAAGGGGCCCAGCAATCACTTCCCTAGCTTCCCACAGAGTCCTAGGGTATATCTGATCAGGTCCTGGGGATTAATCCACCTTTATGCATTTTAAGCCATCCAGCACCTCCTCTGTTATATGGGCATTTTTCAAGATGTTGCTATTTATTTCCCCACGTTCTATATCATCTATATCCTCTTCTGCAGTAAACACTGATCTAAAATACTCGTTTAGTATCAGCCCCATCTCCTGTGGTTCCACACATAGGCGGCTCTGCTGATCTTTAAGGGGCCCTATTCTCTCCCAAGTTACTCTTGTGCCCTTAATGTATTTGCAGAATCCCAACTCTCCTTCCTTCATAGAATTTGAGAAATGAAGGGCAGCATTAGGAAAACAGATGATTAGAATTTGTTTTACCTGTATTGGTCTAAAGACATGATTTATCAGGAAATGAAACATTGCATCATAAATTAGTAGATTGCATCTTTAGATTATCAATTCCCCCACACTGAGTTGTTGACCTAATTTAGATTGGTGCAAGAAGCAAAAAGCTCCTGAGGAAAGGTGAGGCAATTCAACATAAAGTCAATGGGGGAAGATCATGAAAGAATAAATTGTGCATTGTTCTTCTTTCTCATCTTCCAATTTCTGGTTATGGAACATTTTTGGAAGATGCCAACAGGCAGATTTGCTGATCTTCACTGGGGACTGATAGGTGGTAGACGAGTAAATCCTACAAAATGAAAACGAAAAAAAAAACAAACAAAATAAATTTTTGAAAAAGATTTAAAATTTGATTGCTCTTAGAGTAAAGTCTTTCAGATTGGCATTTATATTCTTGACCAGACAGAACTGTCAATACAATAAATATTGGGTTTGATTGAATGCCAATGTAGTATCAAATTTACAACAGTCTGCAGTGCTCCATTATGAGAAAGTTTATTCTATAAAAGACTCTGTAGTACTTTCAAAAAGTGGGTGGCGGAGAAAATATCTTTGAATTGTGTTAAATCCTTAGAAATTTCTCTACAGGAGTAATCTGCCATTGTCTTTTTAAAAAGTACTGCAAAATGTTCAGGAGATGACTATCTTCTTCGGTAGTAACATTCTGTTCCACTTCGTTTCTAAGCAGAGCTAAATTCTAAACAAAAATTTGCTAGCATGAGACATTGAACTGAAATGTTCCACAGTCATAATGTCCCATTTCAAAGCTATCATGCCACACCAACTGTAAACTTTGACAGCTTGGCATTTTTGTTTGTACTTTGAGAGTGCTTGAGAGTTGTTTTTTTTCCTGATAATTTATTCCATAATTTTTGATGGCAGGCACAAAACAATGAAGAACACCTATTTTGGGTTGCGGGGAGTTGGTTGCAGCTTGCATTATAAACTGGGCAACTGGAAAAGAAACTGTGGTGTTGGTCCAGAAACGCGAGTACATTTTGCTGTCTGATAATTCCTGCTATTTTGAAGTAAAGTTGATCGTGAAAGAAGTGCTTTATAAGTTATCACTAAATCATTATGAATCCATATTGCTATCCGTACACAGCTGGCTGGAAAGCTGATTGCCCATGAATTTTCATTCATAAACTCCCTCACACTTTATTTTCCCAGCCTAAGGATTTAACACAATTCTAAGATAATTTCTCCTCCACCCACTTTTTGAAAGTACTACAGAGTCTTTTATAGAATCATCACAGCACCTGCTTGGACACAATGCAAAAGCAAAAGCCACTACATAATAAATATTCCAAACTAAATTTATAAATGAAATCGTGTCATATTTCACCATTGTACATTTCCCATGTACCTCCCTTGAATATGTTGTATTCAAAAAAAAAATTCTATCTTGTGCACCTTGCCTCTTCTCATGCTTCTGTACATTCCTATTCCATTGACATGGCTGGTGGAAGACTGCTGATTTGCAAGGGAGTACACAGCAAATGTCTTTTGAGGACAACTTCTAAGAACTGAGCCTGGAAGTGCACTATCTCCACCTGTGCTGCATCAGATCCATAAGCTGTAGACAGCTTCCCAATGTATTCCCAGTTCTGAGGAAGGGTCACCGGACCCGAAACGTTAACTCTGTTTTTTCCTTCACAGATGCTGCTAGACCTGCTGAGCTTCTTCAGCAACTTTGTTTTGTTCCCAATGTATTTGATTGTGCATGCATGCCAGTAATCGTCTGTTGACTGATGTACCAAAGTCATCATCTCTGATGTGACCTTGTCCTTGACCAACTGGACATGTGTACTGCAGGCCTTTCATTGATAGTTGACTCAGCAAGTGCAGATGTCACTCCCCACTTAACTACATATCATGCCAGTATCTTAGCTGCACGTGTCTGATCAAGTATTCATGTGCCTTCTCCATTGCTGTCTTTTTGCTTTCCAATGCTTCCTGAACAGGTAGATGAAAGTGGAAAGGCACAATGGTGAGGCTTATGCATTCAGTTCAAGTAAATGGTGTATGCTTATACTTACTATATAGTATAAATCAGAAGAGAGTGAGTTGAGGGGGAGGTGGGAAATGAGAAGCAGAAATACATATGAAGATACCATCATCATCAATATTTTTGGCTGTCTGTGGTCCTGAATAATGGGTGTCCCAATAATGGGCAAGTCTAGTCATCCATGGGTGAGGTTGGGGATGGAGTGGGGAAGGAATCATTCCACACAGGCATAGTCGTCTCCTCCAGTTATCCCTTGGTTATCCAGCACCCTATCCACTTCTTGTCTATTCCTTCAACAGCACTTTCCAAACCTGCAGCTTCCACCACCAAGAAGGACAAGGATAACTGATGTATTGAAATATCATCATCTGCAAATTCCCCCGAAGTCATGTTCAGTCCTGACTTGGAAGAATATTGGCATTCCTTCATTGTCAGTGGGTCAACATGCTGGAATGCCCTTCCAAAACAACACTGTTGATGTACCTCCTCCAATGGACTGCAGCAGTTCAAAAAGTTACCTCACCTTCACTATTACACACAGCAAGAAAGAATGGAATTTGTCAGTGGGTGTTTTGTACTCTATTTGACTGATGTGGATGTCATGGTTGAACTACTGTCGTATTGTACAAGTTGAAATGTGCTTGTGGAACTTGCAGGAGTGCTATCTGATGTCAACATTTAATGGAGAACATGAATGTCAGGTATCAATATAGATCAGTTGGAGGCATGGGCAGAAAAAATGGCAGATGGGGTTTAATCTGGACAAATGTGAGTTGATGCATTTTGGAAGGTCAAGTTCAGGTGGAAATTTTGCAGTAAATGACAGAACCCTTGGGAGTATTGATATGCGGAGGAATCTAAGTGTCCAGGTCCACAGATCACTAAACGTGGCAGTGCAGATAGGTAAGGTAGTAAAAAGCCTATGGCATGCTTGCCTTTATTGGAAGGGCATAGAGTATAAGGATAGGCAAGTTATGCTGTAGCTTTGTAGAACTTTAATTAGGCCACACTTGGAATATAGCATACAGTTCTGGTCACCAAACTTCCAGAAGGATTTGGATGCTTTGGAGATGGTACAGAAAAGGTTTACCAGGATGTTGCCTGGTATGGGGGATTTTAGCAATGAAGAAATGTTGGATAGACTGGATTTGTTTTCAGTTAGAGGAGGTTGAGGAGTGACCTGATAAAAGTTTATTAGATTGTGAATGGCATGGATAGAGTGAAAGTATGAGGCTTTTTTCCAGGGTGGAGGAGTCATGGGACACATGTTCAAGGTGTTGGGAGGTGTGGTGTTTAAAAGAGATGTGCGAGGCAACTTTTCTCACACAAAGGATGGTGAATGCCTGGAACATGCTGCCAGAGGAGGTAGCAGAAAACAAGAAACACCTGGACAAATGCATGAATAGGAAGGGAATAGGAGTTACAGATCCTGTAAGTGAAGACAGTTTTAGTATGGAAGTGCAAAATGTGTCAGTGCAATGAAACTTGATTGAGTAATGTGAGAATGATTAATTGAGCAGTATGTGGCTCATGAATGAGTTTGTAGGATGTAATAAATGAAGATGCATTTTCTAACTATGACCTGACCACCTATTTCAGATCAATTCACTTTATGCGGCAATCCATTCAAATTCTCAGGGCTCGAGTTCTGGCGTTGACATCTGCAAACATATGCTCCCATGACCTGTTGATCATTTATCTGTAAAGCCTTCAGACCCATGGGCATATAGGGTAATTCCACCTTGTCCACAAAGGATTGCATTGGTGTAGACTTTGCACACCATTGTTTCTCATGTTCTATTATTATTCAATGTTTCATGTGTTAGATACACTCCTGTACGTGAGTCAACACTTGCTTCAACCATGATACACCTCCTCTTTAAGAAGTTAAATTTAAGCAATGCTTCTTTGAGGAATTGATCCTCTGTTCAGAAATCAAGTGAATCAGAAATGCAGTTCATACTGACTGGATTCTGAGAGAATTGACTTGTTGCCTATGTTGTGAAATAACTCCACAGAGGCTGGTATCCCGTCACCAAGTCACTCTTCGTTTACACGTGGAAAGTCCTTGACTCTTATCCAGCCTCATCAGAGTCAACTTCCGGGGTATCAGAGTGTCTAACACTCCTCTTTTTAACTGACAGTAAGGGCTCCCCGAGTGGACCAGATTAACAGCCCCAATAAACAAACTCATATTCTATGATGTCTACCTCATTAGAATAATAAAATCTGTCCCACTCTGAGTCTAAGGACATCGGCTGGTTCTTTTTCTTGCACCTCGAACTGGTTTCAGCACTGGCTCAGGTTCCTCAGACTCTGCCTCGGTTACAGGCGACATATAATGCAACTCGGAAGAAATTTATTCTCTTCTTCAAGTGGCAAAGGTGTCAAGGCAGCGACATCTGCCATGTCCATCTCAGATTCCAAGGTCTCTTCAATGCTTGATGGACAGGGAAAACCCATGGGTTCTGCCAGTCTTTCCAACTGTATTGAGGAGCTGGGCATGATTTGCTCCCACACTGTTTGTGATTTTGTAGCTTTCACATGGTCCACGTGCTTGTTCAGGACTATTGCACCTCGCCAAACTTTTTATGTCACTGGACCTGACCTTGCATTGACCATGCCTCTCATCCATGCAGGGCCATTCCCATGGTTGCTACACCAAGTAGACTGTCTCTCTTGCTTAGCGGAGTCTTGTGTCCAGCATTGGTGTTCCTGATGCCATTTCAGTCTACAACCTCTCCTACCACCCCAGGTCCAAGAAGATCAGATTAAACCTTCTCCCATTCTCCAGAGTCTTCTCCCATTCAACAACTCTGCTGGAGCTATCCCTGTAGTTACATGAAGGGTGGTCCTAGAATCAAACAGAAACCAGGGCAATTTGGTATCTGCTAAAACTATAGGCTGTTTCTGAAAGCCTGCCTTCAAGTTTGGACTCTCTTTCTACCAGACCATTGGTTGATGAATCATATGGAGCTTTCCTCATAACCGAATCTGGGGCTTACCCAGCCATTCCCACAAATGGGGAGCTGATGGCAGAAATTTTTGTCCTTGGTATTCTGGGCACTGTGCCACCAAAGTGGCTACGTCTGCATCCAATCCTGGCCGCCAGACATAACTTCCTGGCAACATGTTCATTTTGGTGGAGTTCAGCCAGTATCTGGTGGAGACCTTTGCTCGGGACAATCACTCTTTCTCCCATAATAATATGCCATCTTTTTACTGTGATCAGGTCTGTCCAGGTCCAAGAAGGTTTCAGTTCTGTTTGTGATGGCCCTTCGGTTTTCCTCCATCACCCCACTAGCTGATTTAGTTTTGCTCGGAGTCGATCTTTCTGTGTCCAAAGTCTGATGTTATCAGCTGTGACTGGAAGTGTGTCCATAAAATTTAAAAGCAGTAAGGACTGTTGCATTCGTGGTACCACCGGTGGTGTATCTGCCAGCAGGAGGCAGCTCGATGCATCCACATTTATTACTTGGCTTCCTGGACAGTGTTCCAACTTGTAACTTGGACTTAATATTAGAGCCCACTGCCTATGGCTTTCAAGGCTAACCCCTTTTTTAGGAGTTGATGCAAAAGTGCCAGGATGGAGGCCAGGTTATATGTGGACTTTCCATAGTAGTTCACCAGCCCTCAGAAAGACCTAAGCTCCGGTACTTACATGGGAGTAGAGAGCCTTTGATCAGTCTCCCTTTATCTTCCAACTGGCGTAACCCGGTCTTGCAACTCTGTAGCACAAGTAGGTCGCTTGCGGTGCCTGGCCGAGGCATGGCTTTGTTCTGGGGTTTTGCAGTGTGCTGACCTAGAATCTGTCAATTCAGGATATATCCTGTGTGAGGCTATGCAATCGCCTGTACTCAAATGGTGTTCCCAAAGCTCAGTCAGACTGGCACGGGTGTTCATTTCCATTGGATTACCCTGCAATTCATATGCTCCAATTGTAGCTTTATCCAATGATGAAGCCAGTTGCAGTGCAATTGGGGTTCAACTTGTATGTGCTTTTGCATGGTTACTTCACTAATCCCACATACCTACCAGTCCCTCAGCATCTTATTAAGGGTTAAACCAAAGTCACATGTCTCTGTCAGTCATCTTAACCTAGTCAAAAATCCCAACATGGATTATCCTAGTTTTCAAATTGCCAAATAGAAATTGTAGTGACTCAGAATTAGAAGAGGCTTGGGGTTATGATATTCCTTAAGAAAATCCGTCAACTCTTGAAAGGCTTTAGAATCTGGTGCCTCAGGAAAAGTTAGGCTCCTAATAACCAAAAATGCTGCAGGTCCACAAGCTGTCAGTAGAATTACTTGTTGCTTTCTGTCTCCCCCAGTGTCATTTTCCTGGAAAAAAATAACAAATTCTTTCCATATGCACAAACGAGTCAAGCTTCGCAAATAACAGTATGACACAAACAATGCTTACCCCTATTCAAAGGTTGCAAGCAAGTTTCATCAGGATGTGCTTCACTCTCATTGCCACTGAAATAACTCCACAGAGGCTGGTATCCTGTCACCAAGTCACCACTTACTTACACGTCGAAAGTCCTTGACTCTGGTACAGCCTCATCAAAGTCAATTCCCAGGGTGTCAGGATTCTGAACCTCCTGTTTTTTCTCTGTCAGCCAGGGTTCCCTGATTGGGGCTGTTAATCTGTTCTAATCGGGCCACTCGTATTCTATGAGGTCCACCTGGCCAACCCCATAACGCTCAACAGGTATCATTTAATCACATACTGCAAACACTGCATCCATTTTCATGGACTGTAAAATTTTATCATGAAAATAATCTCTCTTTAAGAATCAGATGCACTATTTTAACCCAATTACTTCTACAAGCAGCTTGCTCACATGGGAATTTAACCTATATTGTTCAGAAATAACAAATAGCTCTGCTTGACATCTCAGTTTGTGGTAATTATTTTCCTTTTGGTGAAGCATGATTGAGTAACAATGCTTACTCAGGTCTATTTTGTTTTTGAGCTGTTTTAAACATTCTGCTATTTTGAATTAGTTGAGACTTATTAATCTTGTAATGTCAAGCCACGTGAGAATGAAACACAATCACAGGTATTATAAATACATAAATAAATATGAATGCCTCATTAGTTATACACTACTGTACATTACTAACAGTTCAAAATAGAACATAGAACATAGAACATTACAGCGCAGTACAGGCCCTTCGGCCTTCGATGTTGCGCCGACCTGTGAAACCAATCTGAAGCCCATCTAACCTAAACTATTCCATTATCATCCATATGTTTATCCAATGACCATTTAAATGCCCTTAAAGTGGGCGAGTCTACTATTTTTGCAGGCAGGGCATTCCACGCCCTTACTACTCTCTGAGTAAAGAACCTACCTCTGACATCTGTCCTATATCTATCACCCCTCAACTTAAAGCTATGTCCCCTCGTGCTAGTCATCACCATCCGAGGAAAAAGGCTCCCACTGTCCACCCTATCTAATCCTCTGATGATCTTGTATGTCTCTATCAAGTCACCCCTTAACCTTCTTCTCTCTAACGAAAACAGCCTCCAGTCCCTCAGCCTTTCCTCATAAGACCTTCCCTCCATACCAGGCAACATCCTGGTAAATCTCCTCTGCACCCTTTCCAATGCTTCCACATCCTTCCTATAATGCGGTGACCAGAACTGTACGCAATACTCCAAGTGCGGCCGCACCAGAGTTTTGTACAGCTGCAACATGACCTCATGGCTCCGAAACTCTATCCCTCTACCAATAAAACCTAACATATTGTACGCCTTCTTAACAACGCTATCAACCTGGGTGGCAACTTTCAGTGATCTATGCACATGGACACCGAGATCTTTCTGCTCATCCACGCTACCAAGAATCTTACCATTAGCCCAGTACTCTGTATTCCTGTTACTCCTTCCAAAATAGAACAATTCTGTAGTTAGTTTCCAGTACTTGACCACCAGCATTATAGGGAATTTAGAAAATAATGTCTTTGTATTAAATTATTTTCACATACATATCTTAAAAGTGTAATTTATCTGCTGTTTTATTGTAGTGACCAATGACAACTGTGTATTCAATTATCAATGTCATATGCACTGGAATTTCTTTTCTCAATGTCACCATTCATTTTGCTTTTATTAGACTTTGCTGAAAACCCTACTCTTTGTCCGAATTTTTAGTCACATGTCCTTTCTTTAGGTTGGTGTTTGTTCTTTTGTCTGGTTACACCCACTTGAAGTGATGTGAGATGCTTTTTCTGTTAGTGATGTTATACAAATGGCAGTTGTTAATGAATAGATTTGGAGAAATTAGTTGAACCTCAGGATGACGCTTTGTTCATTGTATCGTTGGATTCTATTGAAATATACTTTGGATATGTTATTGTTTAAAAAATGTTGAAATTTTTGGCAGAGTTAATAAAATAGTTTTACAGTTAACCTGTTTTTCTAAGTTTTACAGTTAACATCTTCTAAGTAATGACGCATGGGATGCAGTTTTAATCAGATGTGATTCTAATACTAATGGATGTATTTAGAAGGATACATTTGTTTCATGTGATTAGCACAGGTGATTAAAGTGTAGTTTGTGGCTGAGTATTTGGAAATGATTAATTTGACCTTTTCAGTGGCAGCAAATTGTTTGATCACTACAGGCAGAGAGTGGGCCCACCCATTCAGCACGCATCACTTAGCTCTTGCTTCAGGCATGTATTTTTACACTTATAATTAATGTTGAAACATTTTATTTTTGCATGTCTCTGTTTATATTTTGTAAAAAAAAGGCAATATTAGACTTTGCACCTTGTTTGTTTCTATTTTATTAATAACAACTAATGCAGGCAGAGACACTCGAGCTTACCATATCCTATGTGCACATACCATAAACTGAGAAATTTTCAGGAAATTTTAATTCTCTATTAGAGCCTCAGTTGTTTCAACATTGGAAATAGATCAAAAGATGCTTAATCCTCCCTTAATGCCTTCAATTCATTCTACAAAAATAGATAAAACGTGAAGACAAAGAACTACTGATTGGGGCCAGTTTTGCATCCACCAGTCAATATTCAATTTCTCTGGATTAATTGGTTTCAGATGTACTTGAAAACCTAACTATTGAGCTTGCTTCATTCTGATCAGGTTACAGTCAATCGATTGCAGACTAAGACACTGAAAGGTATACAACTTGTTTTTCCTCACCTTGAAAAATTACTCTACCATTTCTGGGTTTGTTATCAACTGGATGTGCGTTGTTGTTGCTATTGATCACAACATGGAAGATTGTTCTTTCAATCTAAAACTTGCGGGCAGCATTAAATCACTTTTTACCCATTGGGGTATTGAATGTCTAAGAGCTGATTCTGTTTTTCAGCATTGCCCTCTTTTGCATATGCAAAGCTCCAACTGCTTATTATCATCATTTATTAGCTGACACTCAGACTATTTTCATGGGCTCACTACAATATCAACATCATACATTGTATGTGATCATCATATGTGATCCTGAATAGTCTGAGAGTAATGAACAAACCAAAATTTTGTCTGCTGGTGTGAATACATCTTTGGTTAACCTGAGAGGAAAAAAAAAAGTACCAGACTGGATTTTCAACTGATGGTGTAAGAAATGACTGAGGGAGGAATTTGAAACTTTTGCGCCAAGGAGGGAGTGCACTGCATTTTCCTACTTGTGGGACATGCTTAAATTTTCAGAGGGCTGGAAAGAGGAAAGGTGCTTGCCTCCAATTAAAGGCTCAATAAACTGATTAGGGAGCTTTTTGCTAGGTCAGGGAGAATAGATGGCTTTCAACTTGTAAGTGGTTGAGGATGACCAGATTTTCAATACTCAAAACTGGAAGATATTAAGAAGCCTTTAAAGGCAGAGTTCAGTGCTTATTAATATTTTAGGCAAATAAAAGCTGGTTCCTCAGGATGTGTACAGTTGAAGGCAGGTGGTCATTTGATTTATCTCCCAGAAAGTATCCAGCCAGAGTTAGACAAATTTAGCCAGTTATTGAGTCTCTCCGCCAACCCACAGGAGGTCTATGGTTTCAGAGACACTCGCAACAGTAGAAATTATAGTATATTATAGCAGAAATTCAATAATCCCCATTCCACCTGTAACTATCTGGTGTTGTATCAGTGCGCTGGGTCCTTCAGTTCACCGGGTCAAATGAAAATAAACGAGAGTTATCCCTGTTCCTGGTTCATGTTACCATATTATCTATGGCCCTATTACATTGTTTCTGTGTATTCATATATGAATGAACTACAATGTATGTATTACTTAATGAATAACAAGGCATATTGTTCTCCGGAAAGTACTAGGCAGACTGTGTCATTATTCAAGGTTTTCCCATTAGTCTTTGAAATAGGTCTTTAATTACATGATATTGATTATAAAAAGAATATCGTAGGTTTTGCATTAAAAAGGACCATCCACGGTGGCTTAAGTACAATACCTTGTTAGAGATCCTTCCAATTGAAATAAATTGCTACATTATTAGAGATTGGCATCAGCTGCACCATTCCGCAACAATCTTTCAAACAATAGGGAAGGGTACTTTACGAAAAGACCTCACTCAATATTTCCCCAGCTAATGAAGGCGCCCCTGGCAATACTTCAGAGTTTGTTGTATGTAAGTTGTCCACGTTGTAAAAGTATTCCATCGTCCTAGTATCGTAAAGTTAAAAGATGTTGGTATCCAAGAAGAATTGGGGGTGGTCTTTTAAATGCACAACATTTAGCCGAGGTGCTAAACTTTGCCAAACAAAGAATCCCCGTGGTTTAAGAGACGTTGTTTTGATTAACCCAAGGTGCGGGGTTGTAAGGTTGAGCCTTTAATCGCTTTTTCGGAGCTGGAGTCCAGCTTTGTGAACAGCTGGGAAACATTGCTCACGTTGGTTCCAAACTGTGAGTGTAGCCGAAATAACTCGCCCTCGAGGTCCCACTCTAGCAATGAAAACGGTAACCGTTTTTTTTTGTTTAAAAATGACACCTTCTCATAAATCTTTCTATTTCGCACCCCTGCTTTTGCAGCTTCCGCTGTTCCACAGCCTCCGCTCTTCGGGTGCATGCTTGGGAGAGAGACATCATTTCCAGCCTTGAAATGGGTTCCACTAGGGAAACGTTTGTGCTGCTCCGGGTTGCAGATTTTTTTTTTGTTGTTGGAGAATTTATTTGGACGATGTTTAGAGACAGAGAAATGTATTTTTTTTAAAATGCCAGAAAAGGTGATAATCGGGACGCGAGCAATTTGGAGAGAAAGGTGGGGTAGTGGGACCTTTAGAAAATCGACAGTGTTAGCAATATCAAACTATATCGGGTCCCATTGAACCTGCAACAGCCCAGTGCACGGTATTGTACAGCTGTTAGCTTCAAAACTGAGTTCGATGCCGCCAGAATTTGAAGCGGTGTTTTTTCTAAATAATGAAAAATCATGGGACATGATAAATCTGGATTCAAAACGTGCATGTTTCATTCCATTGCGCCGCTTTTATGTGCGTTGGGGATGCTGGTTTGTCACAGCAATACCTCCCCTCCTTTGAAAGTTAACGACAGGCCCCGTCACGGCTGTTATCTGCCCTATGGTAGATGTCCTGAAAATAGTTCTTTGCTACTGGTGATGTTTGGCACAATTAAATGGACGCTGAGCTTGCTCTGGCCCCAGTTAAGGCATATACATTTGTCATAAGCAATGCGGATACGGACTGTTTCAGGATCTGGAAAATAAACTCCGAAATGAAAAGCAAACGCAACATATTACTGTGATAAAATGGGTGTTCCACTTATTGTCTATCCATAGTTACTTTTTGAGAAGGTGGTGAGTTGCTGTTTTGAACTGCTTCCGTCCATGTCTGTACAAAGTGCCATTATGGAGGGAATTCTAGCCTTTTCACCCAGCGACAGTAAAAGAATAGCGATTTATTTCAGACTCAGGATGGGGAGTGGCTTGGAGGGGAGTTTGCGGGTGGTATCTACATGTATCTGCTGAATTTGTCCCAGATGGCAGTGGTTGTGGATTTGGGAGTATTCCATCACACTCCTGACTTCTGCCCTTGTGGATGGTAGACAGGCTTTGTGGCATCAGGAGGTGAGTTACACATTGCAGTATTCCTAGCCTCTGACTTATCCTTGTGGTCACTGTGTTTATATGGTGTGCCCAATTGAGTTTCTGGTCAATGATAACTCCCAGGATGTTATTAGTGGGGGATTCAGTGATGGTAATGCTATTGAATGTCAAGAGACAGTAGTTAGATGGTCATTGCCTGGCATTTGTGTGGCATAAATCTTAAACTGTCTAACTCTCATCAAAAATTCAAAGAAAATAATTCTATCCTGTTTTTCAGGAAGAGGTTTCAAAAATTCATGACTTTCTGCGAGTGAACGTATTGCCTCATTGACGCATAATTTTTAAATGATGACCCCTGGATTCTCCTATACCAAGAAACCAGCCTCACCACGTTTACCCTGTCAAAACCCCTCTGGATCATGGATGTTTCAATCAAATCACCTCTTCCTTTTATAAACATCCATACACAAGCCTATTCTATCCAGCCATTCCTTAAGGCAACCCACCTCACTTGAACCTGATTCCACCACATTTCCAGGCAGTGTGTTGTATATCTTAACTACTCAGGATGAGAGGGTTTCTCTTCTCACATAACCCTTGCTTCATTTGCATATCACTTTAATTCTATGCACTTTTTGTTCTTGTTTTCTCTCCCTATTGACTCCGTACAGCCAACTCATAATTTTCAAATCTCCCCTCAGCTGATTTCTCTCCACAGAACAGTCCCAACTTTTTCAACCCATCTTGCAACTGGTTCCAGGAACAAGAAACATCCTTTCTGTAAATCACTGCCTTCTCTCTGCATTTACATCTTCCATGTAAAACATTAAAAATGAGGAACAAGAGGCAATCTGGCCCTTCAAGCCTGCTCCACAATTTAATGTGATCATGGCTTTTCTCAGCTCCCCTTTCCTGTCTGACCTTAACCCTTCAATCCATTAATAAATAAAAATCCATCTTCCTTGAATGTGCTCAACATTCCAGCATCCATCACGCTCTATGGTAGTGAGTTCCACAAATTCATGACACTTAAAAGTAATTATCCTCATTTGTTTTAAAGCTACTACCTTTTATCTTAAGAGTATAATCTCTCATTCTAGATTGTTTCCTTGTAGGGAAACATCCTTTCCTGTAATGCGGTGCCCACAACTGTGTATATGTTACTCAAACTGAAGTCTAAGTAAGTGTTTTGTACAAGTTCAAAATCACCACCTAATGTATCTATGCCCTTAGTCATAAAACCAAGAACACTGCTTTACTAATTGCTGATGATCTGTGCACATGTATAGCCAGGTGTGTCTGCACTTCGACCCTGTTTAGAACCATGTCTTTATTTCTTATTATCTTTCAGTAATCTGACCAAAGAGTTTCACCTCACTTTGAAATATTCATAAATCTTGACATTTGTTTTTTGTGGCACCTTACCAAATTTCTTCTGAAAATGTAGAATCAGTATGTTCTTTGGTCCCCTTAATAAGAACATGTTACTTCCTCAAAGAATTCCAGTAGATTGGGTAAACATGATTTCCCTTTCACAAAGCCATATTAAACTTATTTAAATGTCCTGCTATCAAATTCAATAAATAGTTTCCAAAGTTTTCTGACAGATGTTCTAGTTGACCCATGGGTTCCTTTTTTCTGTCTCCTGCCTTTCTGAATAAAGGAGTTAGATTTGCTATTTTTGAATATAATGGAACCATTCCTGAATAAAAGAATTTTGGAAAATAAAAAAAAAAAATGCATCAACTGTGTCTCTTCCCACTTCATTTATGATGCTAGAATGAAATTCATCAGGACCCCAGCATTTATTAGCTTGCAGTTCCAAGAATTTACTCAGTACCATTTTTCCAGTAATTGTAACTGTCCTGAGCTCCTCCCTCCTACCACTTCCTGATTTATAGCTTTTTCTAGAATGCTACTTGTTTAATTACTTTTATTAGAACAGGATGGCTTCTGTAATTAGGATTTCTAAATCACCAACACGCTTGGGTGTTCTTGGAGCTGTCAGTAACAATGATTACTGTATTAAAGCTGTTTTGTAATTAATACATTTTTCAGATGTTCAGACTGAACTAATGAAGCCGGAAACAACATTTTATCCTATACTGGATGCCAATCTTTATAGTTTCAGCAGCAAAGGAAATCCTCAAAGTGCAAGTTATAATGTTATGAATGATTTACTACATTGAAACAGGTCATTCAGTCCAAAAGGTCCATACTGCTGTCAGTATTCCAGATGACCCTAATGCTCCATTTTTATTTAACCACAAAAATGCACCCAACTACTCCTACTCCTATTCCTTCTCCTCCTCCATGTGCTTATCACAGTCCATCTTAAATGGATCAGTGCTGCTTACTTCAAATTCCTTGTAGTAGTTTCTTATGCCAATTACTCTCTGGACATCTTCCTAGATCCCCAAATAAGTTGCATTAAGATTATTTTAATACTCGATGACATCCAAATGAAATTACCAATAAATTTCCACTTTCTGTAGCTGTTACTTTTAACATCAGTCTGAGCAATTGCAAGGTCCATAATTTGAAACATTATTTTCCAGTTAATTAAGATACATTTCACTTTGCTTTAAATAATTGATACAACAAAATATATTCTTGTATAACCACTCGCATTTGTATCGTTGCTTGCATAATTATGGCACTATGTAGCTACACAATTCAACAATATGAAGTACAAAGCTGTAAAACAATATTAGCACTTGGAAACGGACAGACTGGTCACACATTACCTCCTTTGTGTTGAATGGGTCAAACCAATATGAATCAGTTTTACAACTTTTCCCCTGACTGAATGGGCTTCAAGCCTTTATTGTCCACTGTCTTAAATTTCAGGCCAGTATTCTAAGTTGACCACCCTCAGGCCCACTCCTCAGACCTTGGACTTAGTTCAAGGGCTTATTTAATCCATTCATGCAGTGTATTTCAAGGGTTCAATTCATTGAAAGATTTTTTTTTGTTGAATTTCATGGTTACACTTACCATTATGCAAGGTTCTGTTCCATTTAACTGCACTCTCTCAGCCCTTAACGATCTTAATGGGACCAGTGACCATAATTCCATTAGTTTTAAAATAGCGTGGAGAAAAACAGGCCTGGTCCACAAGTTCAAAAGTAGATTGAGGGGAGGCTGCTGCAAATAAAGTGACATCTGAGAGGTGGGAGGCTTTCAAAAGTGAGTTAATGAGGGTTCAGGTACAGCATATTCCTGGTAGCAGAAGGTAAGGCTGGCAGGAGTAGGGAACCCTGGATTACCAGTTATTGACCTCCTGGTCAAGAAAAGGAGGCATATGACATGTACAGGCAGCCAGGATCAAGTGAATTTCTTACAGCACAGAGGGTGTTGGAGTATACAAGAGAGAAATCGGGAGGACCAAAAGGGGTCATGAGATAGCTTTGTCATACAAGGTAAAAGAGAGTCCAAAGACTTTCTACAAGTATATGAAAGGCAAAAGAATACCTAGGGAGAGATCTTAAAGATCAACAAAGTCATCTGTGTGTGAAACCATTTCAGATGGGTGAGATCCTAAATGAATATTTCTTGTCAGTATTTATCGATGAAAAGCATGGATGCTAGGGAATTTGGGGCAATAAACTGTGATCTCTTGAGAATCCAAGTTACGGGAGAGGTGGTAATGGAAGTCTTAAAATGCATTTTAAATAGATAAATCACTAGGACATGAAGTATGTCCTAGGACTTTGTGGGAGGCTAGGGAGGTGGCTCAGTGGTTAACACTGCTGCCTCACAGCACCAGGGACCCAGTTTTGATTCCACCATTGGGCGACTGTCTATGTGGAGTTTGCACATTCTTCCCGTGTCTGCGTGGGTTTCCTGCAGCAGCTCAGGTTTCCTCCCGCAGTCCAAAGATGTGCAGGTTTGGTTAATTGGCCATGCTAAATTGCCCGTAGTATTCAGGGACGTGTAGATTAGGTGGGTTATACGGGGATGGGTCTGGGTGGGATGCTCTGAGGGTCACTGTGGACTTGTTGGGTCGAAGGGCCTGTTTCCACTCTGTAGGGATTCAATGAAGCTCTATGAAATTGTGGGGCCACTGGGGAGATATTTACATCACTGACAGTGATGAGTGAAGTGCCCGAAGATTAGAAGGTGGCTAATGTTGGGCCATTATTTAAGAGAGAATGCAGGGAAAAGTTTGTGGTTAATTGTTAGAGGCAGGATCTACAGGCATTTGGAAAGGCAAGGACTTGTTTGGGATAGTCAGCATGTCATTGTGTGTGGGAAATTGTCTCTTTTTTTTTTGGAAGGGGTGACCAAGAAAGTAGATGAGGGCAGTGCAGGATGTCTTGTCTACATGGACTTTAGCAAGGCCTTTGACAAGGTTCTGCATGGTAGGTTGTAGAGGAAGGTTAAATTTCATGGGATTCCGGGAGAGTTAGCCAATTGGGTACGACATTGGCTTGAAGGTAGAAGACACAGAAATGTTGTTTTTCAGACTGGACGGTCTGTGACCAGCGGTATGCCACAGGGATTGGTGCTAGGTCCACTGTTATTTGTCATTTATATAAATGACTGGGATGAGAATTTAAGAGGTCTGCTTAGTCAGTTTGTGAATGATGCCAAGATTGTTGGTATAGTAGACAGTGAAGGTTATCTGGGAATGCAGTGCGATCTCAATCAACTGGGCCAGTGGGCTCAGGAATGGCGAATGGAGTTTAATTTAGTTAAACCCATTTTGGTGGGTCAAACCAGGGCAGGATTTGCACAGTCAATGGTAGGGTCGTGGGGGAGTGTTTATAAAACAGGTCTAGGGATACGGGTTCATAGCTTCTCAAAAGTGGTGTTACAGGTAGACAGGCTGGTGTAGAAAGCTTTTGGCTCACCCTCTTTCATTGGTCAGACCATTGAGTAGAGGAGTTGGGACATTGTGTTGCAGCTGTATAAGAGGTTGGTAAGGCCACATTTGGAGTAGTGCATGCACTCCCAGATGCCCTAACCATATTAAATCAGAAAGAGTGAAGAAAAGATTTACCAGGATGCTACCTTGACTGGAAGGTTTCAATAATAAAGAGAGACTAAATAGGCTGAGTCTTTTCTTATGGAGCATAAGGCACTGAGGGGTGTCCTTTAGAGAAGTCTATAAAATCATGAGGCATAGATAAGAGAGATAGCTGACAGCTTTTCCCCATGGTAGGGAAGTCTTAAAACTAGAGGGCACAATTTTAAGATGAGAGGGGACCGATACAAAAGGGTCCGGGGGCAATTTTTTTGAGGGCATTGACTAGAGCTGGCTGCCAAAGGTATAGTGGAAGTGAGTACAAATTTTTAAATTTGAGATAATTTAGACAGGTATGTGCATAGGATAGGTATGGAGGGATATGTCCCAAATGCAAGCAAATGAGACTAGTTTAATTGTGAAAAGTGGGCAGTGTGGACAAGTTGGGCCAAAGGGCCTGTTTCCAAGCTGCAGATCTGTGACTCTGTGTATAGCTTTCCCTACTTGCTCTTGAAGTGGACATCAAAAAAATGCCCTAGTTCATCAGTCAGTCATGGAGCACAGAACCAGACCTTTCTGTCCAATCAGTCCATGCCAAATGTAATCCCAAATTAAACTAGTCCCACTTGCCTGTCCATGGCCCATATCTGTCCAAACCTTTCCAATTCATGTACTTATCTAAGTGTCTTTCAAACATTAACTGTGCCCACACCCACCACTTCCTTAGGAACTTCATTCCACGTGCAAACCATCTTGTGTTTATTTAAAAATTGCTCCTTTTTTTAAAAAAAACTCTCTACTCCCTCCTTAAATCTAACCTCTTCTGGGAAAATGCCCAGCTCTACACCATCTATATATCTTAGTATACTTTTTTTTGATCATCTCTCTTACGGTCATCTCAACCATGTTTGTTTCACATCTTATACTGGCTAGTTCTTGTTTCTCAGTTGAACATAATTTTCTCAGTACAGCAGATCAGTGGAGGCTATTTCTCTGGGTGTGTGTGTCTCCAGTTTACTGAGGGTAACTTGATCCATCTTAGCAACCACAAACCTTGATCTCAACTTACCTGCCTTCCCAAACTCCTCATCGCTTTTCCAGCAACCCTCTATTTGGTTATTTAGATCTCTAATCACTTACCAAATCCAATGCAGCACGAAACCGACTTATATCAACTTTTTGCCCTCAATTCTTTGGGGAATTGTCTATAAACATGCAGATCATGGTTGGGGGGATGGGCATGCGGTTGGATTACCCAAACCATGACCATCTAATTGCCATTCAGGGCCTCAATGGTTTCACAAATGGGAGTGTTGCCTGATGCCGACCCAATGTAACATAGGAGACCGTATGGGTAAGGTGGTGAACAGGCAATTCAGCCCCTTGAGCCTGCTCTGTCATTCAACAGGATCATGGCTGATCTGATTTTCCTCACGTCCACTGTCCTGCCCTTTCCCAATAACCCTTGATTCCCCTAAGGATCAAGAATCTATCTCTGTCAGCCTTCAATAAAGACTCTGTTTCCACAGCTCTGTGGCAGAGAGTTCGAAAGACATGCAAACTTCTGAGAGGGGAATGCATGTTTTTTGGTGGCATCCTGCTGAAGGTGGTGAAAATGGTAGCTAATGATCTTCTAGATAGAGATGCTGGTGGGGTGGTAGGTGAGGATGGGGGGTGGGGTCCCCATCACTGTGGAAGAGAGAAGATGGGTTTGCTGAAGTGCAGGAGATAGGTCAGACCTGGCTGAGAACCCTGTCAACCCTGAAGGTGCTTGGGAATCCTCAGTTGCGGGAAATACGTGAACATTTCAAAGTCCTCGTTGTCGAAGTTAGCATCATCAGAACAGGTGAGACACGGAAACCGGGAGAGTGGAATAGTCTTTACAGGAAGCAGGATGTGAGGATGGAAAGTCGAGGTAACTGGGAGTCAGGTTGATAGTGGATACGGGTGGCCAGTCTATCCCCTGAAATGTAAACAGGTTTTGAGGAAGGGAGGAGTCAGATGAACTAGGTGAGTGGGGTGAAAATAGGAAGCAAAATGGATAAATTTACCCACTTCCGGGCGAGAGGGGAAGCAGCTTCAACGGTACCATCTTTATTGTTAAAGTGCTGTTTTTCCGAGCATTATTTGCTGAAAGTAAGATCTTGGAGTACTATTCCCATGTCTCAAACTAACCACTGCAGGCCATTTGTTTCTGGCCCTGCAATTTGGGAATGTTATGATGTACCTTAAGTAGGTCTCAATACAATCATATATCTGCTTGTTTTCTTCTTTGTGTTTGTCCCGTTGAAATTAATTGCCATTAGGTAAACTCAAGACAGTGAGAATGTACGGGGTACGTGAAAATTGAGATTTTTTCATGCTGGACAGATCTGTGGTGAGACAAATTTAAAACAAAACATTCCCTGGTGCGCTAATGTAAAACATTTCAATTGACGATCCAACTGGCGATCAAAATAGTTCATTTTAGTGCCATTTTGGTGGTGAGGAAGACAAACCTTCTGCTATAGATTAGATCTGCCTCCACAATCATCCAGCCTGAGAAAACTTCCTCCTGCCATATATGGCTCTACCTCCACCGTCGGACCGCATTTCTACGGCTTGCCTTAAACACTGCATTACTTACCTGGCCCTTTTCCAACTCTTTTTCTCTGGCATCCTACCCCATGCCCTCCCAGCCCTTATCCTAATTTAACTACTGTAGAGTTTTTGATAGTTACTGTCAAAGTGGCTCTCTGTGATGCTGAACCTTAAAACTTCAGAATACCGCAGCTAACTTGCGAAAAATGGGGGTTGCCGTGTCTTCCTCTGACTATTCTGTCCTCTGACTAACAGAACAATCAGAATGGAGTTACAGCTCTGTATTTCTGAGGGAGCCCTGAGTGGAATCTCTGCTCGGAAGCGTTCCTTTTTAAATTAAAAAAAAAAAGTCGCAAAGTAGCGAGATGTGAGATCTTCACCTCCTGGAGCATCTGGCTCCCAATTTCCGCCTGTTGAGAGTTTATGGCGACAGTCTCGCTTGTCCTTTATTGTCCCTGGTCAGTGCCTCATAGAGGTTACATGCTTATTAGCAAGCTAGAAGGCACTTAACACATATTCCATTTCTATTCCAAACATTTACCGCAATTAGACAAAAGATGGTTGATAAACATCAACCTTAGAAATTCTTCGTCAGGAACCTCTTAAGAAATGGGAAAGACCTATCTCGAAATCCCTTCGGCCGGCAGCAGCGAGAATTGGTAAGGAAACCGCGAATCTCTGAGGGTAGTGGCTATGGTATGTACATATCCGTCAGCACAGCTAGCCACTGGTTAAAGGTAACAAGGTGTAGAGCTGAAGGAACACAGGCAGCATCAGAGGTGCAGGAAAGCTAATGTTTCGGGTCGGGACCCATCTTCAGAAAAAAGGAAGGTAGTAGGCAAGTGTTGTTAAGTGGCAGCTGAAGCAGGGAAGAGACTGTGCCGTGAGGGTACCAAGTGGGTAAGGGGTTAGGTTTCCAGTTGGAATGGGGTGGGGTGGGGGTGGGGGGGGGGGCGGTGCGGGGAGAGCGCGATTAAAAGTGACAAGTTAGGGTTGACTTTGGATCTATCCTTTCATGGAGCTGCGTTTATCTGCGTTCCACCTCTCGTGTATAGTAGTGACTAGCTACAGTTTTAGCTTGTCTCCAGAGTCTTACGCAATTGCAGTCGGAGGGTTGTATCTTCTTGTGTTACTATATCGTATACTCTATAATGTAGCCTGTACATTCTTATAGCTGCTCCCTAATTCACAAACGTTCTTTCTTAAAAATAAGATCCCGTGCAGCGCTGTATATACACGAGTTTTAAAATCCAACATACAAACCTTCCCTTGCACTTCGTACTGTGTTACGTTGCGTTCCGACTTGGGAACGCACTTCACAATAGAGCCCGTTGCCTGTACTAAGATGTAAATAAACATTATCTTGTTAGCCAACGTGAGTGCCTGTTCTGCTGATAGCTATTCATGTTCATCCTTCACCACATTGTATCGGAAAGCTCTTAGACTAGCATAGAATGTGACACATCGTTCTTCCTATGCTATATTTACAATCATGACATGGTGGGCAACAGTGCAGATTTAACCCCCACCATGAATAGACTAACAGTAAGAAAAATATTGAAAGGAACAAAGTTCTGCGTAAAAGCGCATTACTATTTTTAGAGATAGTAGGAACTGCCGATGCTGGAGAATCTGAGATAACAAGGTATAGAGCTGGATGAACACAGCCGGCCAAGCAGCATCAGAGGAGCAGGAAAGCTGACGTTTCGGGTCTAGACCCTTCAGTAATCACATTTTGGCAGTAAGGGTTCAGGCGAGCATTACAATCCAGCTGAAATGCAGATGATGTCAGGTTCCACCTGTAGGTTAAATCCCTAAGGCTAGGGTTAAAACACTTCTTCAGAAGGGTCCAGACCCGAAACGTCAGCTTTCCTGCTCCTCTGATGCTCCTTGGCCTGCTGTATTCATCCAGCTCTACACCTTGTTTTCTCTTACTATTTTTAGTGTCCCTTCCTCAACTGTTCTGAGGAAGGGTCACCGGACCCGAAATGTTAACTCTGTTTCTTCCTTCACAGATGCTGCCAGACCTGCTGAGCTTTTCCAGCAAATTTGTTTTTGTTCCTGATTTACAACATCCATAGTTCTTTCGGTTTTTATTTACTATTTTTAGTGCCTATACCTTTGAAAAAAGGAGTAGCGAGTGAGTCGGGGGGAGCATTTAAACAGACATCAGCGCAGACTTGTGCAAATTGAAACAGCTAGCAGCTACATGCATAGCCAGCTCTGGAGAGAAGGTGGGGGAAGCAGAAAGTGTGGGCTCTTGGTAATCACATTTTGGCAGTAAGGGTTCAGGCCAGCATTGCAATCCAGCTGAAATGCAGATGATGTCAGGTTTCATCTGTAGGTTAAATCCCTAAGGTCACGGTTAAAACACTTCCCTGTACAATGCAATCCTGGGTTGGGAAGCTGAAAAAAGGAGCAATGAAGTACTTAGCCTAAAATATGGGAATTGATATAACCATGAGCTATGACATTGCAAGCTTCATGTAAAACCTTAAATAGGTCAAAACTGGCAATATCAGAAGCAAATTTGAGTCCAAGATAGATGAAGATTTAAACCAGAAAAGCTATTTCCAGTTTCCACTCAAAAGAAAAAATTCCAAAGCAACAAAAATTTGAATCATGGAATGAGTGCAAAACACCATTTTGTTGGGGTGGGGAAGGTGCAAATTGGTCTGAAAACAATGGAAAATAGCACCAACACACCAAAATGTCAGGAGACCTCAGAACAGCAGTCTGCACTGTTTCAGTATTACAGGATGCTGAACAGCAGGATGATTTCCTCTTAGCAGATTTCACTGGTGCACTTGACAGCTGGTGTTAATAAGTGACAATCACTAAAGCCACAAGCTGAACAAAAGGAATTGATATTCTGGTGAGTGGCAAGGGAGGTGTTTGGAATCAAAGAAATCCAGTCTCTAATCTTTGATTCTGTAGAATGCTTGAGACATGTCCTCTTTCAATCATTTCATCTTCAGTTTACTATTTGGGATCCATTCTGGGTGGATGATTACTACTGTTCAGTACAATGAGTCAGAGCTCATTGATACACCGTGCGCTAATCCTGATCATCCCTCCTTAAGCAGTGAAGCATGAGCAGCTATGAATATTTCTTATGTTGCAGGGCTGGATGAACACAGCAGGCCAAGCAGCATCATAGGAGCAGAGAGGCTGACGTTTCGGGCCTGAA
>NC_063342.1:47787008-47809161 GCF_021869965.1 Rhincodon typus | reverse complement strand
CGTTTCGGGCCTGAAGGGTCTAGGCCCGAAACGTCAGCCTCTCTGCTCCTATGATGCTGCTTGGCCTGCTGTGTTCATCCAGCCCTGCACCTTGTTGTCTCGGATTCTCCAGCATCTGCAGTTCCTACTATCTCTAATATTTCTTACGTTGTTGTTTAACAAGGTAGAACAACTGGCTGGGTGATCCTAATCTTATACAGACTCCACCAGAGGAGTTAACAATATCTCTGAGATTATGGGATGACCCAGGGCAAGATGTCAGCAGGAAAACATCTATAAGAACAGTCGTCAAATCCAACATTGTCAAGGAACCACAGTTCAAGGTCCCAAACAGAGAATTTGGTTGTTGTGCCAAAAGTTTTAAAAAAACAACCAACAAATTGAAAACTTTTGGGGCCTCCAAGATGAATGATGTACTGAAGATTTCAACAAACAGAAATTACTTTTATTGGTGTTTTGAAATTTGCCTTGCTGTCCCTATGAAGAGCCACAGAATTCACTGGGCTACTGAAAATATTTTCCATTTCTTGATGCCACTGACAAATATTCAAAGAATAAATACCAGTAAAATTTGAGACAACCAAATACTTCTGCTGCTAATACAGTCCACCTGAGATCATTGAACTTTGAATCAAACCAGTACCAACGGCGCACAATTTGTTACACATGATAGTGACACAGCAGTCAATACCAGTGAGGACATTGGTGTGAAAATAATCTACACCAGGCTAAAGAACACATGATGGAAGACATCCATAACTTCCAATGGCCTGAGAAATCATCCATATGACCAGTATACCATAATATAGTTTTAAATTACTTGTTTGATCAGCATAGTTTTCTTCCCTGAAAGGCATTTGTATAATCAAAGGTCCTCCAGATAAGGTAACAGATCACCAGTGCCAAAAGAGCAATAAACAAGGGTCATGATCACCATCTTCTGGTCAACAAATACAGAACTTCCAAGTCCAAAACTAACCTTCCAATACAATTACCAACTTGGTTCACTTGAATTTTGAAGCCCCAGACTGTGGTGGGGCAAGGAGTGGTGCTAAATCTAATAGAGATGCAGGGTCAGTTGGGGGGAAGGTGGGAGAAGTGGCAGATAGAATGAATTAATTGTTTCCCTTGCCCCCTTTAAACCCCTCCCCCAAAGATCTCAATTCCACTCCAAGAAAGTGATGTGGTGCAGGACGAAGTTGGCAAACCGGCATGTCTGGTGATTTGTTTCCTTTGTTAAATCTAATAGAGGTGCAGGGTCAGTTGTGAGTCTAGGCTTCTGTTTAATAGTTATCCAGGAGTAAAAAGTTTTTCATCTTTGTATCTTCTAGGTAACTACTACATTTCAGTGAGGCAGAACCCTCAGGTACACAGGAATTTCCCAACGTAATTTTCAGTTGTCCGGGCAGCTAATATGGAGTCAGCTATTAGGATTTTGGCAAATTCTTGGTGCACAAATCCCATGTAAGCCGCTGCAACAATTATCTCCTCTTCTGAATATTCTGGCCACTTATTCTGATGTATTTACCATTTGGTCTTTAAGTGGTTGATTCTCTTTTTTTTTTTTTTTGCTGACTGTTCATAATTACTTAGTGGTCCAGTCTTGAGCTGTGGAGTTGTAGACTACATCGTCAAATTTGATTGAGCTTTATATTGACTATTTTGACAATAGCAGAACTTTGCTTTTTGGGATGTTGAAATTGGGGTCACAAAGTCTTGCTGTGGACAACCATTCTCCCAGCTGTTTTTTTTTGAATTGGCCAATTTCTCAACAATAGGTGTGCTATTCTTGATCTGCTAAAATACTGTGGGTAGCTCTCGGAACTAGAGAGCCAATAAGATGCCTTCCAAGCACTGAAGTAGCAGGCTGCATTTCAGGTGACAGCGTCTTTCAACACAATGGCATCCTGTCTCCTCTAAACTTTTTCATGACAATTGCCTTTAACGATTGGAGAAGCTCCTCTGCAGGGCAGCCTGTGGCTACTGCTGAAATGAAGCAAAGCCTCACCCTAAGATTGCTGCCTTCAGCTGATTGAGTCCCCAGTGTCATTGGGAGCGTGGAGGCCACTGAAAAATTCCAGTGCTCGAAGGCGGGGTGAGAAGTGGCAGATGGAATGAATTAATTGTTTACCTCTCTCCCTTTAAACCCCTCCCCCAAAGATCTCCATTCCACTCCAAGAAAGTGATGTGGTGCAGGATGAAGTTGGCAAACCAACTTGTCTGGTGATTGTTTTTATTCACCTGTCTTTGTTCTTTTTCCACAGTGATGTCCTTGGTTTCCATTAATTGTTGTTTGTCATGTTTACCTAACAGCTGAAACATACATATTGGCAGCTGATCGATTTATACTTTGTAAACCCATACAGTAACTGTTAACACATTTTAAGTTAAGTGGTTTACTGCTGGCATCAAACCAGCGTCAGCTAGAAAATCAAAACTGTCCAGCTGGCTTTCCAGCAAGTTGGCAGTTTCAGTCACACTGGTTGTAGTTATATGCAGGCAACAACATGGTAATGGGCATGCAGATTTCAACTTTAGTGCTGACCTCCAGAGATATTGAAAATATTTTTCAGATGACCATAGCAATGTCATATGCAGAGTGAATGTTTTTTTTTGTGTAGTTGATTAATAATTTGAAACTATTCATGCAGACTTTATCATCTTTGACCTGATGCTCATTGGGCTGAGCAAAGCTCAATAATATTCATTAACATAAGAATAAAACTTGCCAATTTTGTTGTAGCAATTTTATCAATACATCCTGATAGCTTTCACAAAGGTGTTTCTAAATTTGTGGCTATTAAATGATAGGGGGGAGAAAAGATAAGAATAGGAACATGTAAATGAAATAGTGAAGTTATTACTGAACATATGATGTTCAAAAGATCGGAATAGGTCTGCTATTTCAAGAAATGTGCTGATAGGTTCTGGGAGTGACTGCCATTTTGAGGTTTAAAACCCCTATCCATTATATGGCAGTGTGAAGGAAGTAGGAATTCTGCAATTTTGAAAGTGATTTAGAGTAGAAGTGAAAGTTACCAATAGTATAATATACAAAACTGTAGTAATTTCCTGCAACAGGGTGACTGAATATTCTGACATTTAGAGCATACTGTTCCCTGTAACTATTCCTGTGCCTCTTTGAAATAAGTCATTGTGTGCTAGTACATCTCTCCACTTTATCAAAGTTGAAAGAATGCAAGTGAGAACAATATACTTGTGTAGATAGGCAATTAAGCTTTCTTCAGAACAGCACCAAAAGAAAATGGTTGTATAAATAATTGCAAAAGTGTTATAATTCCCAAGCAGGTCAGTTATAGTTATGCCTAAATCTTTCACTGATTTTTCAATTTAAGACTCTAATGCAATATTTGTTCCATCCACAGTGACAAAATAACACATCTCATGCTGTATTATTATTTATCTGTTGTATTGATTTTTCAAGATAAATGAATATAGAGGCAAAGTATATGTGAGCTGTTTTTGTTTCTGAGAAATCAGCCATCAGTGTGAAATTACTGCAGGCACTTGTGGTATGGAATGACTTATTTAATAATTCTGGGGGGCGGCTGAAGGTCAGGGGAGCAGAAACAAGGTCCAAAATTTGAGACAATGAATTTTCTAGTTTTTAATGCTCTTTCAAAGGAAACCTGCAATTTCTGATGAGAAGGACTGGATATAGCTTCGAGCTGATGGATGGAGAAAAGTAGGTTGCAAGGCAAGGTAATTGGGACCTGCACTAATTGTGGCTTTTCAGCTTAAAATGCATTTATGGTGTTTGAAATACTTTTCTTTGTTCCTATGATTCAGCACCAATTTGTTCTGACCTCTGAGTCCTCTTGCATATGTTGCGTAACTGCATGCAAAATACTGTTTGACACGCAATCATTACTGACTACCTTTTAGTAGAAAATTATTATTGACAATTGACAATTGGCTTTTGAACAGTACACAGCAAAAACAGAAACGCTCAAGTGAGATGAGAGCCATTAAATTTCTATGACGCATTTCACAGATTACACCAATCTAAAGACATGGGGTATAGTCACGAGTTCAGTTGAATTTTGTTCTCTTGTAAAAAGAATGAAGGATGATTTTTTTTTTAATGAATTTAGAAATTTCAGTTTCATCCTACATGATGTATGACGTGACTCCAATTCTGACCAATGTGGTAATAAGAGGTTTTCTTTTGGTCTGAACTACGTAGCTGATTTGTAACGACGCTATGGTAATGAGTTGAACTAATAGTAGATCAAAGGTGAACTAAATAGCTGGGACATATGGTTATTCTTTGGGTATTAACTGGAAGAATATTAAGGAGATAAATTGCTCCTTATAACAAAAAAAACTTCTGAACATTTTTCCCCCTTCTGTAGTGAAATACTTAATCTTTCAAGTTTCTGATTGTATTCATTTCAATGTAAATAGTAGATGAGATGTTGTGATGAAAGTAGTTGAAAGTGTTATAGCACACTTTGAATAACTAGTTCCAACTATTATGTACATTTTAGTGAAATATTTGCTATCCCACAAATATGATTTTCACTATCTTGGTTGAAAAAACAAAACTTGCTCTCCGTACTCTCTACTGCCATGACTACCGGTTAAAATGATGCAATACTCCAACCTGTCTGTTTTTATAGACCATGTTAGTGTAGGGGAAAAGCTAAGAAATGCAAATTAAGTGGAAGGTGTGAAGAATAACTAAAGCTGAAATGAAGCCCACATATACAAAGAAGCAATGCTTGACTGCTTTAGTTGCACTGATCTTGACTCCTATGAAAGTATTTGTTCCATCGAATCTACATCTGTCAATCCATAGTGCTTATTTTAAATCTGTTGTATATACATCTAAAACAATCAAAATCACACTTGAATGACTAACTGTGTTTTACCACTATTGTAAATTTTAATCTATGAATTTCTTTCATTTTTAGTCAAGTGAAGGTACACATTGGATACAAATATGATTGTGTATCTCCACTCATACACATAATCAGAATAATACATAAGTTATGGGTTTCAGCTTTACTCGGGGGACATTAGAAAAATCAATGTTCAAAGACTAGCAATGTGTTTTATCCATAGAGACAGAGACTATAAATTGCTCTTGGCATCTCAAATCATAGCTTTTGAATTCATGGCAACAACAAAAATTTATGCTTTTTACAGTACCTTTAATGGATACTATGTGTCTGTACTTCAGGGATGAAATTGAATAATAAAATACACCAAATATTAGGTGATTAAATTCTCAAAATAATCAAAAGGTTAAACAGCACTTGTGGAGAGATAAAAATGGTTAATTATTTCAAGTTGACTGGAAGATCTTAGACTTAATAGCCAGGGGAAAAAAGAGAGGACAGAAAACAAAAACTAGTATTTTTTTCCCCATATGCTTGTCTCTACTGATGCTTGAACAGCTTACTGTTTCTATATTGTTCTATTCTCTATATTTGCAATTCAGGAATTTCAGCATCAGCAGGATTTTGCTTTTGCATTAAAATACAAAAAAATAGATCTGAAGGAGGATGAAGTGGACAGATTTTAAGGTGTAGAGACTTAAATGGGAAGCATGTCTTACAGCATTGCAGTGAAACAGTCTAGCATGAATATGAGGTGGCGCAAGGCAAGAAGCAACAGCTGTGTGGGTGCGTCAATACAGTGTGGAGCTGGAGGAACACAGCAGGCCAGGCAGCAGCAGAGGAGCAGGGACGTTTCGGGTTTACGCCCTTCATCAGGACCAAGCCCTGTCCTGATGAGGGATGTAAACCTGAAATGTCGACTTTCCTGCTCTTCTGCCTGACCTACTGTGTTCCTCCAGCTCCACGCAATATTGACTCTGACTCCATCATCTGCAGTTCTTGCTATCTCCAGCTGAGTGGGTGATTTAAGTCATGAGAATATTTTATTGATTTGTAAGGTCTGTCCTTTATTCACTCATGGGACATGGACATCATTGGCTGGCTAGCGTTAATTGTCCATTCCTAGTTGCCATTGAGAAGTTGGTTGTGAACTGTATTCCTGAACCACTGCAGTGCACATGCTGTAGATTGACACAAAATGCCCTTGGAGCGAATACCAGGATTTTGACCCAGCTATATTGAAAGAATAATGATATTTCCCAGTCAGGATGATAAGTGGCTTGGAGTGGAAATTGCAAGTGATAGTGTTCCCATGAATGTGCTGCCCATGTCCTTCCAGACAGAAATGGTTGTAGGTCTGGAAGTTCCTGTCTAAAGAACTTTGAATTTCTACAGTGCGTTTTGTCATCTAACATTGCTGTTACTGAGTGTCAGTGGTGGAGGGAGTGGATACTTGTGGATGTGCTTCCAATCAAACAAGCTGCTTTGTCCTCGATAATGTCAAGCTTATGTTGGAGCTGCATCCATCCAGGGAAATGGGGAATATTCCATCACACTCCTGACTTGTGCCTTGTAAATGTTGGACAGGCTTCAGTCAGTCAGGAGGTGAGTTAGTCACTGCAGTATTCCTAGCCTCTGATCTGCTCTTGCTCACATGGTGAATCTAATTGAGTTTCTGGTCAATGGTAGCCCTCAGCATGTTGGATGGTAGTGGGTGATGCAGTGATAGTAACACCATTTGAATGCCAAGGTGCAGTGGCTAGATTCTATTCTTGGAGATGGTCATTGTCTGGCCTGAACATTCATGTCAGGTCAATTTCTGGCTGCACCAAACCTCACAGAACAGTGGTCCAGAAGCTCAAATTTTCATTTGGGAAATGGATAGGGGAGTTTGGAGTCTGTTATATGTAGTGGTACACTGGGCAAAAAGCTAATGTCAGTACAATGGTGCTTTGCTGCAGTTATGAAATTTTTAAAAAAGCAGCAATATAAAATAGCCCCTCCCCATACACCAAACATAATGTGTGCCACTTCATGTCCCTTCACCCAATGGCTCCGTACCCTATATGCCAACTTTTGCCCAATGCTCTGTTCATGCCAACCCATACACTTAATTTCTCCACCTACCCCATGGCTCCTCATACCCTCCATGCTGACCTATACCTGTCTACCTGTCCATGGCCCTTCATTTCTTCTGTGCCAACTTAGTGCCAACACAACACTTTCCTCATAACAACCTGCTGAGTATCCACCTTGGCAGATCTCTGGATTCACAAACAGCATTTGTGTTCATGACCACACTTCGGAGCTTATTGTTTTGAACTGTCAATTAAAATGTGACCTGGCAGACAGCCCACTGTGCCAATAAAAATGGTGAAACAGCAAAATAATTTTTAAATACCCAGCAGTATTTAAAAACTGAGTCAGAGATTTAAATAGCTTTACAACTTGACCGTTCTCTTGACAGTCACCCATGCTCCACTAAACATGCTCTTTAAGCATTGTGTTTGTCTCAATGCCTGCAGGCACATGCATCACTTCGGTCATTGCCATAGCACTGTGCCTTTCAGAATTTCTGAAGAAAGGTCTCAACCTGAAACATCAGCTTTCCTGCTCCTCTGATGCTGCCTGGCCTGCTGTGTTCCTCCAGCTCCACACTGTGTTATCTCAGACTCCAGCATCGGCAGTTCCTATTATCTCTGAGCCACAAGTTGATGTCTTGCTTTCTGTGCTAGTTTACCACCTGTGACACACGAGCTGATAAGTTAAAGTTCTCCAGTTAGGTTCTGTGGCTGTCTCCAATTTTCAATGGGTTTATGCACTTTAATATATTAGATATCAAGAAATGAATGTACGGATATATGGCAACTTCTAACTAGCTTAAAGGACACCATGCTTCTCAAAATTGGCATCATCCCTCCCAAGGACATCTCACCTATCCACAGGTGTCACAGCACCATATCTAAATGTTTGCCTTATCTCTACAAAACAGCATCCTAATTTTTCCAAAGATCAGCTTTGAATTTATTTTTCACCACGCCAAAGAGTACAAGTCGTTGTACTTGTACATTGTGCTGACAGAAGATCTGCTCAGCCTGAGGCAGCTGTATTTTAATATGTCCCATGAGCCTGAGATGTGCAAATTGTACCCTCAATTCTCCTCCCACTAAAAGTGATGGGGGCACTGCTTGGGAGGGCTGTACTTGAGGATCAGGCATGTATTGACACTTTGATAATGATAGGCGGTCTATCTGCAAGAAATGTACTGATTAGTGATGGCTCAGACTAATTACTTCAAAGATTTGATCATGGATCCAAAATATCAAATGTTGGTATTTGCCATAATTTTATCACGTTCTTTATGGTTGATAAATAGTTCAGTTTTTAAATATTTATTCTTGATGTGGCTGTTACTTAGCAATTCCAGTATTTGTTACCCATCTCTTTAATTGTCTTTGAAACTGAATAATTTGCTCGGCTATTTCAGAGGGCAGTTAAAAATCAGCCATTCTTGTCAACTATACTAATAATTACAATAATGCTGCATACCCACATTTGAGGAGAACAAACCTGATTTAAGACCAATAAGTATTCTCAACTTTTATTTGTCTACCCTGAAATGGTTTTTATTCCCCCCCCCACTCCGCCTCCCAGAGTACCTTCCAATTGTTGGAATAATATTGATCTGGAAGGAGGTGGGACCTTTTTAAGGTTCTTGGGTCGACAGGCCAAGTTGTTCTAAAAGTATTCACTTAGTGTTTCAGTCTGCTGTGTAATCTTAGATTTCTTATAAATTGAATATGTAACCATTGAATGCAGCTTAATTAGATCCGTAAAGCAGTAACTTTACATCCTCATCAAAACAAGAACTTGAATTTATAAACCACCTAGTTTATCACCAAGCACTTTACACTTCATGACATTCTTGGCCAGTATGGTCATTACTTGTACACAGCAAGTCTCACCAAAGCAGTGTTCACCTATTATGATTGTTGGGTTACAGATAAATATTAGCAAGAATGACGCAAACTGTTACAGCCAACTTGAAGAGCAAGCATTGTTGCAAAGTACAATAATGACTTGTCATTGCATTATTTATATTGGTGTGTGCATATAAATTTAGGAAGTAGTGAGGTTTATTAAAAATTCTATAGTGACATAATTCAATTACTTTAGCCTTTATGACCCATTTACAGGGTCATTATTTATAAGATAGTAAGGACTAATTTTGCTTGTACATGTAACTTAGACATGTTCTGACTGAGTAATTATTTGAATTTCAAGCGCTGAGTGCAAAGTTTAATTTTATTCATGCAAGTCAATTTTTAAAAAATTAATAAATTTCTGTAAGAATTAATAAATTCAAATACATTCTGAAAGGAACTTTCTCTGGAAAATATTACTTAATGGAACAATTAGGATAATTCATTGAGGAGATTATTGACGGTATGTCATTGAGGTAATTTTTTGCTTTAATGCAGCCAAAAAGATAAGAGCCACGTGCCTGCTCATTATAGACAAAGTCCACTTCTTTCCACTAAATTCAAAGGAACCGGAAATGAATCATGTTAGTAGCCACAAAATTTCACATCAATCATTTCTGAAGTGAAAGCCACCTTCTTTAATCAGACCTGTTAATCATTTCACTTTGATAAGAGAAGAGAATGAAGTAAAAGTATACAACATCCATGTAAGAAATATGCTGCATTTCTCAACATGGACTTTACTTAGTTAACTGAAAATTTACAGAGTTTTGTTTTTAAAGAAAATAGTATGTTTATTGGAAGTGTTATTAATCTGGTGCTTCCCAAACTATTGTCCGAAACATTTGGCTAAGTATGAACCTTGTAGTTTAGAAAATCTAAAAGAACATAGAAAATAAGGGGCAGAAGTATGCCATTCAACCCATTGAGACTGCTAGCTCATTCATTTGCATTTGATCCTGTATCTCCATAGCATCCTCCTACTCTCTCCCCATAACCCTTGCCACATATATTTTAGCTTCCAGTAATCTATTTCTTCCTTAAACATATTCAGTGACTTGGCCTGTGCAGCCTTTTGTGGTAATCAAAGATCTTTTGATCAAAGATCCACCACTGAGTAAACATATTTTCTCCTCATCTCATTCCAAAATGGCTTGTATCATATCCTAAGGCCATGACACTTTAGTCTAGACCTCATTGGCTGTGGAAACCATATCCCTGCATCCAATCTATCCTGCCCTGTTGAAATTTTGTTCCAATGAGATCCCTTCTTGTTCTTCTAAACTCCAGTCAATACCCAATCTCTCTCCATATGACAAACCTGCCATTCCGTGGCTGCCAATTTTAATGTCCTGGGATGTAGGTTATCAAGCCCCAAGGATTCATGAGGTTTCAGTCCATTAGTTATTTCCAGCTCTATTTTTAAGTAATGCTAATCTCCTTCAACTCCTTCTTGCTAATAACCTCTGGTTTTCCCCAGGATCTCTTATGTGGCTATTTCTCTTGAGGGCAGAACCAGAGTAGTTTTAATTGTTTTCCATTATTAGACCACCTGTTTAATACTGTAAGTGACTTCATTCATCTGCACTAATCTTACACAAGTTCTGATTTTTATTGGCCTTACAAGATTACTGTATTAACCTCTTGATCAACCTTTTTGTTCTCCTGTGCTGAATTCTGTACTGGGACTCCCTTTCAGCAGGAAACACAGCCTCCCCAGTGGTGTTGATTTTGAACACCAGCTGCAAGCCTTCATCCACTTCTCTCTGACTTTGGAGAATTCCACCGTGAATCCTGATTCCATGGAAAGGCCCATCTTGGCTTTGTCACTGCCTGAGTGGCTTGTTGTTCAGCAGGTATTCCTGAAAAGAAGTGCTTGAAGTCACTTGTTAACTCTTTGGCAGATGACAACCCAGTCCCTCAACAAGATTCTGCCTAATTTTTGTATTGCTTTAAAAAAAACACAATCTTTCAATGCATCCAATTCCTATGAATCATGTCTTGTCTATGTGATCTGTCTTACCTTGGATCCTGATTTATACTGTTAAGGAAATGGGATGGTGACAGATAAAAATGGTTGGAAGATAAAGAGAATTTAAAACTCGGTCTATATTGATGACGTGGATCCAGATACTAAAAAAGGCCTTCCATTTTACACGTCAATCATTGCAGACTTTTAAAGGTGTCCTCTCTATCACAGTCAGTTAACGAAAACCCTATCAGTAATTTGTTTGTTCTAGCTGTGTGTTGTCAGTTCTATGTAGCGCTTGGGGAAGTTTAAATGAAATTACATGTCATTAAAATAGGTGAATAACAAGTCAAATGTATGGTTCAGTCTCAGGACACCAGAAATTCTGGAGGGCAAGTTATTTATTTTTATCAAAAACAGAATTTGCTGGAAATGCTCAACAGATCTGGCAGTGTCTGTGAAGATAAAATCAGAGGTAACGTTTCTGGTCTGGTGACCCTTCCTCAGAACTGCGGAACTTCTGAGGAAGGGTCACCCGACCCGAAACATTAACTCTGATATTTTTCTTAACAGATGCTGTCAGACCTGGTGAGTATTTCCAGCAAATTCTGTTTTTGTTCCTGATTTACAGCATCTACAGCTTTTTCGGTTTTTATTTATATTTTTATTGTTTTGTTTCACAGATTGAGGTAAAGTCCCTTATTTACCGCTGTTTACTGAAGCAGAGATGGTTTTTACACGACAGTTGTGCAGTAGTTGAATGCTGAAATACAATTGTACTGTGTGGGCAGTAGGGTCTGGACAATTATCCTCAACAGGACCCAGCTAGGCAAGATAGATGGCAAAGTTTTTTTTTACTCCGACGACTATGCAGAGATTGTATTGATGGAATGTCTGCTGAGGCCAGACTCAAGCTTTATAAAGAAAAAATCACTTGTGTTTGTCTTGCAACTTTTATGACCTCAGGACGCCCCAAAGCACTTGAAAATCAGTGAAGTATTTCAAAGTGTAGTCGTTATTGGAATGTATGAAATGTTGTTGCCAAGTTAAGCAAAGCCAGATCTCCCAAACATCCAAGGTGATAAAAGTTTAGAGATAGTAGGAACTGCAGATGCTGGAAAATCTGCGATAACAAGGTGTAGAGCTGGATGAACACAGCAGGCCAAGCTTTTTGTGATATTGACTGAGGGATACTTGTTGTCATGACAGTGGAGCTAACTGTCTTGTCCTTTTCTAAAACAAAACTGACCTTATTCATTCGTGTGCACTGGGGGAAGAGCTCGACCCTTGCTTTTTGAAATCATCTTTGAAAGATAAAACCTCGAACAGTGCAGTAATCCCTCGGTATATTGTAGTGCCGACCTAAACCTTGGTGCTTTCTATGTAGAATGAGATTTGAACCCCCACACTTCCTGACTTTTGAAGTTCTGAGTCACACGTAAAAATGGGTGCTTGACGAGTTTGACTTTTCTTTGCTGAAGGGAAGTAAGAGTTGCTGACTATGATGTTAATTGTCCATCCCTTATTACCCTGGGCAATGTGGTTGTGAGGTGCTGCCTTGAAATGCTGCAGTCCTTCGGTTAGAAGGAACATGGACCCTATGCAGCCATGCAGATGCTAGGAAGTTCCTCACATACTGATTGGCCTGTTGACATGTAGGCTTCCACTTTTGGATGCCCACTGCAACATACTGACCTTGAAGGTCTGGATGGTGGAAAAATATATTGGGGAATATTTCTGGGGTGTAGAGGTACGCAGTGCGATTAGCAAGTGTGTTCTAGGATTTTGACCCAGCACCAGTGAATGAATGGAGTTATCATTACAATACAGTAATGACAATATGGAGGGGTCTCGGAGGTTACAGCTGTTCCCATACATCATCTACCCTTGTCCTTCCTGATAGGAGAGATTGTGGGTTTGGGCCACCTTCAGAAAGATCTCAAACTGTTTAGAAAGGATGCAGAGGAGATATACTGAGATGATATGGGATGCAATATTTGTCACGTAGAATTATTCTTCTTGGACAAGAAAAAGTGAAGGAGATTGAATTGACTTATTCTGAATTGCTTATTCTGAATATAACTTTGGAAAACCAAGTAGGAACTAGTTCCACTAGCTTGAGGAATGATAACCAGAGATCAAAGACTGCAAATAGTTGACAAAAGAACCAGGAGAAATTCTATGTTTTAATGTGTTAATGTAAATCTGAAATGCAGTAGCTGAAAGGGTGGTGTTGTTGATTCCATAGGGAGATCCAAAAGGTGATTGAACATCCACTTGAATTGGACAAAATTGCAGGATTGATAAACGTGTGCGGAACTGAATAGGAAAGTGCTGTTTAACAATCAGGACATACATAATGGTCCAGATTTTCCAATGACCAGTACTTTCTGCAGCACAGATGGGAGTTGAGCATGGCTACCCTATGGAATCCTCATTGTAGCAGATTCCAAGGGAATGATTCAGAAATAGGAAATTCTATGCAATTCCTCTACACCCCTCCTAAACTATCCACATAAACTGGAAAATTTGGTGTTCTGTTGCTGTTAAATAATACAGACACAAATATTTAGACAGTTGAACTCTTATGTTTTTAACAATAACTATTCAACTGACTACCTCTTATCAGAGGTCATCAAAACGGATATTACTGGAGAAACTCAGTAGATCTGACAGTGTCTGTGGGGAGAAAACCGTTAATGAGTCAAGTCTGACTGTTCATCAGAACGTACAGTTCATTGGCCTTTTGCTGTCCTGGTGACCATCAGGCATGGATCCTGCTTTTTTGCCCATCAGTGACAGTGACTCCACCGCAACATTGTCCTAACCGTTTTGTGTTTAGAGAATGGCGTGTAATGGCAGGGAACGCAACTTGCAATCGACACCACTCATCACACAGGTCATGAACCACAGGACTGGATTTTATGGCTGGAATTCGGGCCAACCTCATGCACACACAGGGCAAACCCCATACACGCATTATGTATGGCCTGACATTGTCAGGTGAGTAATCCAGCATCATGCTGTTCTCTGTAAACTGGGGCAGAAATTGAAAGCCCATTAGTGATGCAAATTACGATGGTTTATTGAGCTTATCGAAGGCCCAACTGGGTATAATTTTTCATTGCCTACTCACTTTTTTTTCTCAGGCGTAGGATGGGAAAAGTTTTAGGGATGTTCTCGGGTATAAAGAGGCAGCATAGGAGCAAACAACCCTTTTGTAATAGAACCACACCTGCATGTAACAGCAGACGCTGCTGGCCAGAATTTAGAGTTTTTATTATTTTTTTTTTCCATTATTTTTCGCAGCCTTCTGTTTTCTAAAAGTCCTTGTCAGCTTAGTCTTAAGTGGCATTGTTAGTTTTTAAATTGTACTTCCCAGTTCTAGATTTCCCCAGGCAGGGGTAACATCTTGCCTTCTCCAACCCTGTCTATCCCTTTTAGGTATTTTTTATATTTGGAGATCACCTCTCATTCATCTTTGACACTTTCATCCAATTTGCCAAATCTCCATTTAGAGGACAGACCTGCTATCCTGGGAGCAAAGCTGGCAAACCCCTGTTGCCTTCCCTGTATGGCAGTGATATCTTTCCTGAAAAGGCCTCTTTCTCTAATTATTGGTGTCTTACCTGTAAGTTTTTAGTTCTAAGTTAATGAGTTCACAATGGCAGATTTGTGATTACAAACTGTAAATTATACTTCAAGATGGCTAGAATAAGTAATAAAAGAAAATCACTGATTCAGTTGAGAGTTTTAAGGATGTGAATAAGTACATTCACGTCCATCCAATTCATGCCCAATACATTGACTTTGTTGGAATGCTGGAAAATCAGTTATTACATGAAGCTTGAACATTGATCACTTGCTTTGATCATTTGTGATCCATCTGGAGTCTTTAAAACAAGAATTGAGCACAATGTGAACTTCAATCTGTGCTGTGGTGAAAAATTTACAACCTTATTAACTTTATTAGCATGTAGCCTCCAACCTCTTTTCTGCAAGAAATTAAATATAATATTTATTTAGATACAAAGAAGGCGATGCCTCTTAACTTCAATGGTCCATGGAACCATAGAAACATATGAGCAGGAATAGACAATTCAGGACTTTGCACCCACTCTACCATTTAACATGATAATGGCCGATCTAATCCTGGTCTCAACTCCACTTTGCTGTCTCTCCATAGCCCATTAACACGCTTTTTGTCAGACACCTGTCTATGTCTTGAATCTGTTGATTCTGCCTCCACTGCGATTTGTGCAGTGAGTTTCACGGACTCAACCCTCTACGAGGTAGTTTCTCTTCATCTCCGTTTTGAACCTACTTCCTTTTACCCTGTATCTATGAACTCCTGTTCTCTTGCTGAGAATCTCTTTCTCAACAATTTTCGGCAGAGGAAGGAAAGAGATTTTGCCGATGGAATATGACCAGCTAGAAGCTTAAAAAAAGGCGGTAATCTCTGAATTACTACCTGACCCATGAACAAAGTGACAGAGGGTAAATAAAGTTACAAGTAAACACATGGCTCAAAGGTTGTGGGAGAAACTGATTCAAGTTCATGGGAGATTGGTACCAGTACTGGGGAAGGAAGGAGCTTTTTCCAATGGGACTGGCTCCACTTGAATCTTGCTAGGCCTGAAGGGGCCTGGCAAATCACCTAACTAACTCTGTCGATAGGGCCCTCCACTAAATACGGGTGGGTGGGTTCAGTTGCATAGAAAATTTATGGAATCAGTTAAAACGGAGGGGACTCAGCAGAGAAATTTCCAGAACAAGTAATTTTGACAGTGTATAGAAACCTAACTTCAGGTACAGCAGATGAGGGGACAACTGAGAAGCGGAACAGTGCATGCTGTATGCAAAACAAGGTAAATGAGCTTGTAGCACAGATTGAAATTGGCAGGTGTGGTGTGGGTATCTTGGAGACATGGCTGCAAGGGGATCAGTGTTGGCAACTAAATAACAAAGGATAAACATCTTATTGAAAGGAAAGGTAGAGGGCAGGATTGTCTTTTTTTTTTAGTAAAAAAAAATAGATTAAATTGATGGCAAAAAGTGATTCAGTCAGAAGGCATAGAATGTATGTGGAAATAGTTGAGGAATTGCAAAGGAGAAAACACCTTGACAGGAATTGTGTACAGGCCTCCTAGTAGTCAGGATGTGGAGCAGAAAATAAATCTGGAGATAGGAAAGGCACTACCCCAATAATTACGGGAGACTTCAATATGCAAGTGGTCTTGGAAAATCAGGTTGGCATCAGATCCCAAAGAAAGGAATTTGTGTTATGTCTACCAGATTTATTTCGTTGTAGAGTGCACTAAGGAGCAGGCAATTCTGGATTCCATGATGTGTAATGAAACAGACTTGACTAGGGAGCTGAAAGTGAAGGAATCTCTAGCATGCAGTGACCATAGTATGATAGAATTCACCCTGCAGCTTGAGAGGAAGAAGCTAGAATTGGATGTAATGGTATTACAATTGAGTAAAGGCAACTGCAGAGATGTGACGGAGTTGGCCACAATTAGTTGGAATGGAATTGTTGCAGGGAAGATGATGGAGCAGCAACAGCAGGAGTTTCGGGGAGTAATTAAGGAGGCACAGCAGAACTTCTTCCCAATGAAGAAACATTCTTGGAGAATGAGGCAACCACAACTAACAAGGGAAATCAGACAGCGTAAAAGAAAAAGCATACAGTGTAGTGAAATAAATGGGAAGCCTTTAAAAGCCAGCAGAGGATAACTTAAGTAATGTGGGAGAAAATCAAATGAAAGTAAGCTAGCTAGTAATATAAAAGATGACTTTTAGATCTCTTGAAGATGAGAGAAGTAAGAGTGGACATTGAATTGTTGGAGAAGTAGTAACGGGGAACAAAGAAATGGTGGAGGAACTGAATAGGTACTTTGTATCAGTTGTCACAGTTGAGACACCAGTGCATCATTATCAAAACTGAGAGTCGGTGCAGAATAGGGTGTAGTGACCATCGTTAAGGTGAAGATGCTGGGGAAGCTGAAAGGTCTGAAGGTGGATAAATCGCTCAATCAAATGGACTCCATCCAATGGTTCTGAAGGAGATAGTTGAGATTGTAGAGGTATTCGTGCTGATCTTTCAAGAATCACTGGAGTGAGGGAGGGTTGCAGAGGACTGCAAAATGGCTAATGTAAGACCCCTGTTGAAGAAGGGAGGGAGGCAGAAGGCCGGAAACTCTAGGACAGTTAGCCTAACTTCGGACATTGGTTAGATTTTAACATCCATTTGTTAAAGGTGAGATTGTGGGTCATTTGGAAGTGCTTTGTAAAAATAAGGTGGAATCAGCATAGCTTCATCAAGTTAGTCATGTCTGACAAATCTGTTTAGAATTCTGAGGAATTAATGAACGGTTTAGACAAAGGAAAGTCAATGGACATAATATATTTGGATTTACAGGAGGCTGCTAAATATGACGAGCCTTTGGTGTTGGGGTAAATATTGGCATAGGATTGGTTGACCATGCAGAGAGTAGGTATAAAAAGGTCTTTTTTCAGGATGGCAGCTGGTGACTGAAGGAGTTCTGCAGGGCTCATTGTTGGGACCACAACTAATCAGATTATACATTAATGATCTGGACAAAGGAACTGAGGGCATTACCGCTAAATGTGTCATCTGCAAAAAGGTAGGTGCAGAGATTGGTCGTATTGAAGTGGGGGGGCTGCATTCGGCCTTGGACAGGCAAAGAAGGGGCAGGTGGAATAAAATGGAGAAAGTGAGTTTCTGCAATTGGGTTGGAAGAATAGTGGTGTTGACTATTTTCTGAACAGGGAAAGGCTTCAGAAATCTGCAGCAGAAAGAGACTTTGGAGTCCCAGTATAAGATTCTGTTAAGTTAACATACATGTTCAGTTGGCAGTTAGGAAAGCAAATGCAGTGTTAGCATTGATTTCAAGAAGCTAGAATACTAGAACAGGAATGTACTACTGCGGCTTTATAAAGCTCTGGTCACACAACATTGGGAATATTGAGCAGTTTTTGGGTACTTATCTCAGGATGGATGTGCTGGCATTGGAGGGGGTCCCGAGAAGGTTCACAAGAATGATCCTAAGGATAAAAGGCTCACCATGAAGAGCAGTTGAGTACTCTGGGTCTGTAGTGGATGGACTTTCAGAATATTGAGGTGGGGGATCTTATTGAAACTTGCAGAATACTGAGGTGCCTGCATAGAGTAGACATACAGTAGGAGAGACTTGGACCCAAGGACACGGCTTCAGTGAAGGGACAACCCTTTTGGAACTGAAGAATTTTTTGGCAGGAGGATGGTGAATTGGTGGAACAGAGTGCTATAGAGGCCTCTGGAGGCACTGAGCATACTTAAGACCAATAGATCCTTGATTGGTAAAAGGATCAAATATTAGAGGGAGAAGGCAGGAGAAACATTGGCCATGATTGAATGGTGGAGAAGATTTGACGGGCCAAATGTCCTAATTCTGCTTCTTTGTCTTAATGTTTTATTAAAATAGCAACAGCTTTTGATGATAAAATTGATCATATCTCATACAGAGGAACATATTGTTTTAAGTACATTGAAAAATGTTTTGAATTTGATTCCAGTTTAGTCTTCAGAATGCCCAAGAAATTAAACTGAAGCTGGTTGGAAAACTTGTCCATAAATTGTTGATCATCTCAATATCAGTGAAGAGGATTGTGGGGGACATAAAAAACAAAGAATTGCAGACATAGGAAAGCAGATTGCTGGAAAAACTCAGTAAGTCTGGCAGTATTTGTGAAGAAAAAGCAGAATTATCATTTTGGGTCTCGTGATGCTTCTTAAATTTCAGGATTGAGACATCCTCTGAAAATAGAGGTAAACTGAGGTTGAGGGACAGGGAGAATGAAATGTCCATTGTAGGCATGTTGCGAAGAAGGCAGAGCTCTATGCAATTGCATAACATAAGAGCTGAGCAGAGATAGTAGGAACTGCAGATACTGGAGAATCTGAGATAACAAGGTTTAGAGCTGGATGAACACAGCAGGCCGAGCAGCATCAGAGAAGGGTCTAAGCCCGAAACGTCAGCATTCCTGCTCCTCTGATGCTGCTTGGCCTGTTGTGTTCATCCAGCTCTACACCTTGTTATCTTATATAAGAGCTGAGGATTTTGTTAGTCTGACCTATGTGGAGATGTAAATGAAATGTCTTTTACATGGCTGCTTACAGTTCAGCCTAAGTCTTTTACAACATAATTTGCACCTGGGAAATATTTCTCCCTCACAAGACAGGAGAATTGTTACAGCTGTGAGAGGAGGATCAATGCTTTATAAAGAATGGGGAAAAGAGAAGAGTTAGGTGTCGAAATTAATTTGGTCCTTTTTTTTAATAACAAACACCCGACCTTACCCCACCTACGATATCTAACCGCTTCCTGGGGGACACTTGATCCTCATTCTTGCCAAACCTTGCCTCCTAACTTGTGATCCCCTCAGACACCCTGCCATTCTTCGCACACTCCCACGCACCTGACATCCATCGTTCCTCCTATCCCTCCCTCCCCCCTCATCTGCTTGCCACCCTTTCCCCTCAATCTTCGAACCTACCTTCCTCACCCACACACTCTTCACCCGCTCAAATGCATGACCCCCACCCAACCTACTGCCACTCTGCCATAAAAGCCATGGGTCTATATGCCTTAATATTTGAGAATAAAAACTAAGTCTTTCCTATATACTTACTAATTACATCAATTCACCAATTATAACTTCGTCAAGGTTCATTACTTTGATAGTCATCTGTTTGGCTGCTTGCTTGGTACTTGATACAAAAATCAATGCAAATATTTAACACTGAATACAAAATGCAGGATCTGAAAAGGCTGCATGTTAAAATGGCTTCCTGCACATTGATCCTGACTACATGGAACACATGTAAAACTGGTTGATTTAAAGATGGAATCTGACTACCCCGGTCTAACTAAGGCAGGAAGCTCATCAATTTAAGGCTATTCTACCTCACCAGAACCACCTCTCGGGTATATCTTAAGTGACTTAGAGGTTGGAACAGACTGTGAAGACAGTTGCAGGGTAAAATGACGTTATGACTCCTTTTAAAATTGGTTGAGTGCACATTCTTCTTATTTCGAGCAAGGTATTTCTTTGTTCTTTTTTAAAAAAGTCCTTGGGTGTTGACCATATGATCCATGAAATAATCCTCTATGTAGGTAAATTTGTTCAAGAGGATCTTCAACAGAATCCTTGTGTGTGTAAACTAAAACTGCCGATGTCAACTCAATTGAGCAGTCCGCGGAAAAATGTCTGAGCAGATTCCCTCAGCATGCCCTAAAGCAAACCTAATATGCATTGCAATGTTCTGTGTTCAGAGGATACAGGCATAACTTTGACCAAATTCTACCTCAAACAGAATTGCAAAATAATGTAAGAGATGTTTAATCTGTAAATATTGCATTCAAATGTACACTATTTGTCAGCCTCTCAGCAGAATTGCATGCTGATTTAGCTTCAGGCACACCACACATTATACATGTCTATGATTACATACTGTACTCCATTAATCATTTAAGCTTTGATTCCTAATCTCTCATGAGCCATCTTGTACATAATAGCGGTCCTGCAAAAAAAATTAAAAATTATGTACTTAAAATTTTATAGGTTTACTTAAAAGAAATATGATATGCCAGATGAACTACAATAAAACTGTCAAGCCACCTTATTCAATTTCTCTTTTCTCAACTTGCTGATTTAAGGCACAAATCCCTGGTGAAATGATCACCAAAGTGTTCAACTTTGTCAGCAGCACCATACAAAATCATTAATAACCTTCAAGCCATCTTAATGGGTTCTGGAAGTATTGTTTGTGCATCTCAAAAGAAATTCTTTTTTTCCCCCTCCATAATCTCCCATCACCAGGGAAGCATTAATTATATTGAGCTGTTGGCCAATAACCTTGTTAAAGCCTCAAACATTTTTGAAAAATGAATTGTTTGATCTTCTGCCTATTCTGTAATGTCGTGATACAGTGACATGAATGAGCTATTGTACCTGGTGTCAAGTCAGTCCCAGAATTTGATCTAAAAAGCCCAAACTGTTAGAGTTTAGTTTCTTTGGATAAATCTGTCATTTATGGAGTATGGTGGATGTCAGACTGGGGTCACAAATTACTTTCACAAACATCTGAGGAGTTGACCAGAATGATGCCTTTTTAAAAGGGATACACTAACCTCGTTATTAAGAGAAATTCTCATGAATCAAGCATTTTTCATTAAGTTTCTAGTTCGGATATCAAATCTTAATAGCAGCAGTGATAGAATAAGATGAGATTGCTTGAAGTGAGGTTTATTGGTGAAAACAGAAGTGATCCTAAGTGGTTTACTTTAATCAACATACAGCAAGTGATGAAATATATCTTGCTCAGTTTATTGCAATAAAATCCTTCCTTCTCCAGGATGTAAAATCAAGACCCAATTCAACAACAGACAATATGCTCCACTCACAATATAATTAGAAATAAAGAAAATAAAGACAGGAGTCGCATATTTGACCTGTCACACCCACTCCACTATTCAACATGATTGTAGTTGATTCTGTATCTGTGTCATAGTTCTGTTCTTTCCCGTACAGCCCTTCGTGCCCATAGCTTTTGGAAATATATCTTTCTTAAATGTACATAGTGACTTGATCAGTGACAAGAGAATCCATAATTTGACCACCCTCTGAGTGAAGGAATTTCTACTCCCCTCAGTTCCCCATAGCCTGAGATTGAGTTCTCATTCTAGACACCTGGCTGTGGGACACATTGTTTTTGACTGGCATGGATGTGATGGGCTGAAAGGCTTTTTTTCTACGCTGTCAGTCTCTGTCTCAGTCACTGGATATGTTCAGCCCTGTCAGAAGTGTATACGCTTCAATAAGGTTCCCTCTCATTCATTCTTAAGTCTGGTGAATACAGGCCCTGTCAAGCCAGTATCTCAAGCCTGACCTGTTTTCCCAGGAATCAGTCTTGTGAAACTTTGCTGTACTCCCTCATAGCAATTTTACTTTGATTAAGGAAAATAAAACTGCACGTGTGGTCTCACTAAGGTTCTGTATAGCTGCAATGAGACCAGCTTGCTCCGTATCCAAACCATCTTGCATTGAAGACCAACATTGCATTTGTCTTGCGACCTGCTTGCTATACTTGCATGCTGGTTTATGGTAACTGGGTCCCTTTGTACGTCCATATTTCTTAATTTATCACCATTTAAATAACATTCCGCCATTCTGTTTTTGACCTATCTTTGGCAGTACTAAAGTTGCACTGCCATTTCCTTTGACAACAAGGTGCAAGGCTGGATGAACACAGCAGGCCAAGCAGCATC
>NC_063342.1:47770395-47786608 GCF_021869965.1 Rhincodon typus | reverse complement strand
GATGCTGCTTGGCCTGCTGTGTTCATCCAGCCTTGCACCTTGTTGTCTCGGATTCTCCAGCATCTGCAGTTCCTACTATCTCTGCCATTTCCTTTGTTCTCCATGATCAATTCTCATGTTTCACACTATAAAGGGCCACAATTTGTCAGTGCTAATATTTTTCTTGCTTGCAAAAGATCTGTCAGTCTGTTATTACCCTTTCATCTTAATTAACCTCTTACTCCTCTTTTGCTGAGCTGCTCCCAGAACTGTGTCTTGCTACTTTCTTGAGCAACTTTGAATCCTATTTGAATCCAGTACTAGGCTCAATTTCACTTGTAAGCCATAGTTGGGCTCCTTTTTCCAGTTTTGTTTTTTTTTCACACAAAAGGAATGTGTAACCTAACTGTAACTTCAGTTTTCAGTTTTTCCTTTTCATTCTTGTCCAGGTTACCCCCATGGCACATGCCACCCATGACTCTACATATTTTTAGAATCAGATGTTGTGTGATGTGAGGATGCCATAAGACAATTATTTCCTTCTGCTTCCCTTTTGGGAGATGGTGCAATTCACCTAAAATCATTTTAAGACTTGAAGTATCACATGCATTTATGGTTTTCTTCAAATTTCTTCAAATCAAAAGCTGGAGGGAGAAAGTTGAGAAGGTGATCAAAAATATGGCAAGGTGCTATTCAAGGTTGAGATAACAGAATATATGAAAGGTGAAAAATTAAAAAGAAAAATACAATGGAGAGCCACAAAACAGGTGGTGGCAATCAGAAAGGGAATGCAGCCAGAAAGATCAATGGTGGGTGAAAAGCAACAGAAGATGGGGTGTGTTTAAACAGTTAGTCAGAATATTGATGAGCCCTCCAAGGTAAAGTTCTGTACTCGTTAATTGAAAAACCATGTTGGATGTTGGACTGCTGAATAGTGCTTGCTGTCTGTGCATTGAAGGTTAAAGTCTTGTGTATGTTATCTCCCTGGCTTGTGCCCAGTATTTACTGTGGTGTACCACAGCCCTCACTCGCTGGCAGGCATTGACATTTCTGTTGAATTGTGTGGCATTTGTGGGCAGGTGTAAAATGTCAAAGGAGTGGGCTTATCCCACTGAGAGAGATCATATCCATTTGAAAAACAAGGTCAAAATATTTGGCTTCAAATTAAAATGTGGAGGGCATATGAATGACTTATATGGTAAACACAAATGCACGCACACAAAGGTCAGTTTGATAATCTAGCAATGCTCTAATTACCAGCGTAAACACTTCAGTACAATTCTAACAAACAAGAACTGTGGATAGAATTTTTTACATGTTTACCACTCACCATTTTCCACTGTATTTAAATTAGAAATGTGGAAAATAGAAGCAGGCCTAGGCCAATGGCCCATCCAGCCTGCTCCACCATTCAATATGAGTGTAGCATCCAACTTAATACCCACTTTCTGCGTTCTGCCCACAGCCTTTTGAGCCCTTTACCCCTAAAGTCTACATCAAACTCCTGGAAAGAAACATTCAATGTTTTGGCCTCAACTGCTCTCTATGGCAGAGAATTCCATAGCCTAATGACTCTCTATGTGAAGTTTCTCTTCATCTAAGTCCAAAATGGCCTATTCTGTTTCCTTAGACTGTGATCCTGGTTCTGGACTCCCCAGTCATTAGAAACATCCTTCCTGCACTTATCCTGTGCAGACCTGTTGGAATTTTACAGGGTTGAGATTATCCCCCTCAATCTTTTAAACTTTGAATATAGCCCTAACTGGTCCAGTGTCTCTACGACATCAGTCCAACAATCCCAGCAATCAGTAGCCAGGATATCATTGCTCAGAGACCAAAACTGCACACAGTATTCCAGGTGTGGTCTTATCCGTACCCTATCGTTGCAGCAAAACATTCTCACTCCTGCATGTGAATCCTCGTCTGATGACCAATGTACCATTTCCTTTCTTCACAGCTTTCTGCACCTCATGTAAAAGGACACTCTCAGTTCTCGTTGCACCTCCTGTTATCTCAATCTGTTGTCATTCACGTAATCTGCATTCCTGATTTTTTCCACCCAAGTGGATAACCTCTCAATGATCGGCACGGTGGCTCAGTGGTTAGCACTGCTGCCTCTCAGCGTCAGGGACCTGGGTTCAGTTCCAGCTTTGGGTGACTCAGGAGTTTGCACATTGTCCCCGTGTCTGCATAGGTTTCCTCCCATAGTCCAAACATGTACAGATAAAGGTGGATTGGCCATGTTAAATTGCCTATAATAACCAGGGATGTGCAGGCTAGGAGGATTAGCCATGGGGAATGTGGAATTACAGGGATAGGGTGGGGTGGATGGCTCTGGGTGGGATGCTCTTTGGAGGGTCAGTGTGGACTCAATGGGCTGAATGATCTGCTTCCACACTCTGGGGATTCTATGGTCCACATCTGCCCTGCATTTTCCCACTTGCTCAACTTGGCCAAATCACACTGTGCATCTTCCTCATGGTGCACCCATCCATGCAGTTGTTTATCTTGCAGACTTGGGAGATATAGCATTATAATTCCCTCATACAAATCATTAATTTCTTTCATGCAGAGTTGTGGTATAAGCACTGATTCCTTGGTACCTCACCAGTCACTGCCATTTGGAAAACGATGTGTAATTCCTATTCCTTCTTTCTTGTCTGTTAACCAGTTCTCTATCCACATCAGTACTTTGCCCTCCAACTCATGGCCCTTAATTTTACATGCTGCTCTCTTGGGTGAGACCATACTGAAAGCCTTCTGAGAGTGCAAGGAAACCACATCCTCTGGCTCCCCCTCATCAACTCTACTGGTTAGATCCTCAAAACAGTCCAGTCTATTTGTTAAACAGTGAATGTTTGTTTACGGATGCGATGCCAATCAATGGGTGACTTTGCCCTCGATTAGGGTTGAGCTGCATCCATCGAAGGAAGTGGGGAGTATTTCTTCATGGTACTGACTTTTGCCTTGTAGGTGGTGGACAGGCTTTGGGGAGTCAGAAGGCAAGTTACTTGCAACAGTATTCCGAGCTTCTGACCTGCTCTTGTAGCCACTCTGATCCAATTCAGTTTCTGGTCAATGATAACTCCAGAAACTCTTTACTCCCTCATCCCTCATTGACTGTAAGAGAGCTACATTTGTCTCCAAAGTTGTTATCTTCACATACCTATGAAAGTTTTTACAATTGGCTTGCATGTTCCCCAATGCTTGCTCTCATTCTTTTCCCCCCGGTTGGTCAATCTTTGTCCTCCATGCTGAATTCTAAACTTGATCTCAACCCTTAGATCTGCTGTTTTTGGCCAATTTGTATGCTCCTTCCTTGAATTCAATACTGTCCCTAACTTCCTTTATTTATCATGGTTGGGCCAACTTTTATTTGTATGCTGGATAGGAATGAGCAGTTGTTACAGTTCAACCACATGCTCTTTTAAATTGCTGTTGCCTGTGCACTGATATACCTTTTAAATAATGCTACCCAATTTATCATAGTCATCTTGTGCCTCATGCATTCATTAGTTTCCTTTATTTAGGTTCAGTACTCAAAACTCCACCAACAATGTCAGTCTTCATCTGAATTTTTAAAAAAAAGTCATTATGATAGCTCTTCCACCAGAGTCCTCATGAGAATTGTACTTTTTCATTGCTCGTTACCCAGTCTAGGTTGTTCTGTTGTCTTGTTGGTCCTTAATATATTGATCCATTAAATCATCCGATACTTGTTCCAGGATTCCTCCTTTATGGTCCTGTTAGTGATTTTTGATTTGCCCAATCTAGATGCAGAATAAAGTCTTTTGGTTACACCTGTACCTTTATTGCTTGCATCTCTAATTTCCTGTGTAATGTCTTCCCCAACGTTAACCATGACAGTTTGAGTGTCTAAGTACAACCCTCAGTATTGTTCTCTTTCCCCCTTGGTTTTTCTGAGCTCTACCCATTCAGATTCCACTCCATTCTAAGGTCATTGCTCACTATTGTGTTAATTTCCTCTTTAAACAGCAGTGCTATGCCACCTCTTCCTAAAAACTGAATAACCACCTCTACAATCACAACTGGTACACCTGTTTATACCTTTTTGTGGACAATTCATAGCTTATTTTAAACAGTCTGTGCTATGAGACACAGCCTTGAGGCTTGTCTTTTTAACGTTTCCTAATTCCATTGTATTGTAATGATTCTTGCCCTTGAATTTTCTGCCTATCACTACTTTCCCATTTTTACTTTGCCTGCCATTGTTTCTTCTGTTTCCCAATGTAAGTTCTTATCCACCCGCCATTGTATTTTAAACCAACATTAATAACATTGCTGAAAATTTACTATTCCAGTGAGCTTTACCTCTCATTTCCAACATTGTTTAGTTTGGAAAATGTAACTGTTTTGAAAGCCTTCTGTGTAAGTGCTTCAGAAGTTCAAAATGCTTTTTTCTGTCTCCATTGTTGGAATATGACAGATGAGCACAGGCTTTGGCAGGCTGAGAAACCTGCAATAAGGAGTTAGACACCTTGCATGCTTTTCATTTGCATCACAGTATTTGGTTTCACTGTACAGAACTGCGAGGTTAATTTTCTGCTGTCTTGGACTAAAGTACACAAAGGCAAAGGTGTTCAGATATGAGAATTTATAATATTTAGAGTTTGTAAAACAGTTTTTGCAGGAATTATTAGAAACATACAAAAATATAGCAGAATTAGGCTGTTTGGCTCTTCAAACCTATGCCATCATTCAATAAGATCATGGCTGATTTTTGTTGGTTTTAAATATCACATTCCCATGAACTCCCAATCACATTTTGATTCTCTCACCTAATAATCCAGCCACTTCTGTCTTTGAAAATATTTAATTACCCTGCTTTTGAGGCAGAAAGTTCCAAAGTGGCTCATTCCTCATAGGGAAAAAGAACTTCTCCTCACCTTAGCCCAAAAAGTAGAAACCCCTGATTGCTGGGTTTCCAACTCCTGAAGTATGCTGTTAATGAAGTCTAAGCCTTCCAAAACATACCACAGTGATGTCAGCTCCTGCTCATGTTCCAAAACGTGGCCTTCAATTCCCTTCAGCTTATGACCTCTTCATTTGTGGTTGTCCAGAACATGGAAAGCATCCTGCAGTCTCCACATGTTAGATGATGTGTATTCTACATGACATCCTGGGAGTTGCCATTGACCTGAAATGGGACTGAACTAGCCATATGAATAGTGGCTTAAATTGAAAAAAAAAAACAGGTCAAGGGCTAGGAATCCTGTTCAAGCACCCACCCTGCTGGCCTCCCTAAAACCTAGCCACCGTTTACAAGGCAGAAGCCGGGTTTGAAATGGAGCACCCACTTTTTTAGATATGCTTGTCCAACTGTACTCGAAGTTGACACCATCCAGGTCAAAACAACCTGCTCAATTGGCAGCACACTGACAAACATTCACTCTCTCCACCGTTGCAGCTTGGTAGTAGCAGTGCATACCATCTACAATCACCAAGGTTCCTTTGCACCTTTTGAAACCCATGACCACTACATCTAGAAGGACAAGGGCAACACTTGCATTGAGATACCACTGTGTTGGAATTGTAGCTTTGAAGTGTATTTTGTCCTTTTTTTCTTCTGAAGAGGTTTTAAGGTGGAGATAATGAGCAATTGGAATCACTAAAGTAAACAGCATGTGAGGCTTTGTGTTTCTTCTTTAACAAGTTCAAACAGTAAAAAATGGCCTGAAATGGGTGTGGTCAAGCTCTCTCAGAACTGGGATTTTCAGTTGTAGTTTCCAGCAGTTGCTGTTAGGGTCTTGACATGGAAGCTGCTTTCTCTCTCTCGTTTGTAGCCAAAAGCTGGGGGTTCTCTTTCTGCTACCGGAGCGCATGTGAGACAACCTGTTTTCTGCATTTGTCTTTTGCCAAGGGAGTGTTTAATGGATATTATTTTATGGGAGCAGTTAATTATTAATAGTTAGTGTATGTATTTTTCTTGACATATACCAATAGAGTTGAACAATTCCAATTCTGTCCGCCCGATTCTAACTAGAGTGGATGAATAGTGTTTTGTTTTAAATCCGGTGGTTTAACCAATCAAATTGTAACCAGAACACTGCACCACATTACATTGGCTTTAAAATAAGAAAAAGTTAGAGTCTGGTCATTTACATATATTGAGGAGATTTGGTCTGGTCCATAACAACCACCACCTCCAAATTCCCCTCGAAGCCACTCTCCAGCCTACCTTGGAAACATATTGTCAACATTTGGAATCTTCTGCACCAATCAAGTTACCCTTCACTTTTATAAATTCCTGTGGAACTTTAACTTAGAAGATAACTGCTTGATATAGACACTTATCTCACCATCATAAGGAAACCAAAACTGAGATTAGTAAGGTAGTATTTTTACATCAATTGTTAGTGTCTTACAATTGCAATAATTTTCATCTATGCTGTTCTAAAATGAGGAAAATTAAATGATGTAATTGGTGAAGAGTTGTCAAAACACAAATGGAATTTGTATTTATCTGTGTGGGATGGGTAAGGTTTCTGTAAATGAATGTTTACTATTGATTATAATTATACTGGCTATAATGAGAAATCTAATATTAGATTACACTGACTTACTGACAACTTAAATTATCTTTAATTATTCTGCCTTCATTTCAAAGAAATAGCAGAGAGCAAATGAGTTCATGAGCGAGGAAAGCATGCTCTGAGGGCACTGAATTGAATTTTTACTCAAATATAATTTTGAAAAGATGAGATTTATTGATTCATTGCAACAGATCCACATTGAAAACAATTCCATTAACCTAGCATGCTTTACCTTTAACATTTGGTACCGTGGAATGTTAGTGAAAGGAAGCTGTAGTTGTGACAGTGACCATTTAATGTGAAAGTTTAATTGTACCTTTAGCAATAATTGTTGCAAATGAAGGTAAATAAAAAAAAATGTGCCCACTGTTGAATTGTCATTACCTGATATTTAAAAATGGCATGAATGCAAATTTCAGCTTCCGCTATTATTTGGGTTCTGCCACTGGCTCGGAGTACTTTTATTTATTTATTTGCTTATTACTTCTGGGTTCTCCTATTTTACATGAAGGAAGGGTGATACAGAATACTCAAGTCATGTTGACATGGAAGTCCTCTCACTGCTGGCTGCAAAGAGCCTTTTGAAGAGGAACTTGCAGGCCATGGTGTTCCTATCTACCTGTTGCATTAATCTTTGAGATGGCCATGGTCATGGATTTGGGAGGTGATGTCAAGTTGCTGCCGTATGTATTGAAAGTAGCATGTTCTGCCACTTTGTGGTGGAAGGATTGAATATTTAAGATGGTTGATTGGGTGTCAATCGAAGGAGGTATTTTTTCCTAAATGAATTGAGCTTCAGAGTTCCTAGAGCCACACTCAACCAGGCACATTGAGGGTTTTCCTGCATAGTCCTGATATGCTTTGTCGATGGTAGAGACACTTTGGGGAATTGGCAGGTGAGTCACTTGCTGCAGCTTCTGAGCTGCTTTTGCAGCCACAACATTTATTTTGCTCCTTTAGTTATGTTTCTGGTCAGTGGTGACCCTGGGATGTAGATGGAGGATTCAGTAATGGTGCTTCGAGAAAATGTCAACATGAGTTAGTTTTGACTTTTTTTTTGGTCCCAATATTTAGCTTTCATGCATGACACAAATTTTATTTCGCACTACTGTTCCAAGTGGGAGGTGATGGCCAAGTGGCATTATCACTAGATTATTGATACAGAAGCCCTGGTAACGTTCTGGCAACCTGGGTTCAAATCAGATTGTGGAATTTCAATTCAATAAATATCTGGAATTAGGACTCTGAGAGAACATGCAACTATTGTCAATTGTCATGTAAAACCTTTTTGGTTCACTAATGTCCTTTTTTAGGGGAGAAAACTGCTCTCCTTACCTGGTCTGCCCTAGTGTGACTCCAGACCCACAGCAGTGTGGTTGGCTTTTAACTGCCCTCTGGGTAAATAGGGATGGGTTTTAAAAAAAAAAAAAGCCTTACTGGTATCACACTCAACCCATAAATGAAAAAGGAAAGAATGCTTGGATGCTATACAACATTGCTGCATGTAGGAAGTGTTTTGAATGGAGCTGAACATTGTAAACTCCCTCACTTCTGATGTTATGGTGGACTGCAGGTCATTGATGAACCAGATGAAGATGTTTAGGCTTAGGGCATAGCCCTGAGGAGCTCGGTGATGTCCTAGACCCAACTAGATTGGGGCTTCCATTGATTGAAGCAATATTCTTTTAGACAAAGTATGACTTCAGCCACGAGAATTTCTCTATTATATTGCCAAAGTCGTTAATTTTGCAAGGGCTCCTTTTCAGGCTACACTCGGTCAACTGCACTGTTTAAGTGGGGCCAGGTATTTTGTTTGCATTTGGATCGTGCTTGCAATGAGTTCCGCAGCTGAATTGCCCAGGTGGGGAGCACAGCATTAGTGAGCAAAATTTGGATGAAGTGCATCATGATAGTTGACCACAGCTTCCATTATTGGTATCTTTGATCTCGGGGAAAGGCCAAGTTGAAACATTGATTCAATATTTCTCGATGAAGGTAGTTACAAATGGTTTAGTTTTGTCCTGTGCACTCACTTGATTAAACATCATTGTTTAAAAGCATATTCATGGAGTTGTCTCCTGCTGCTCATTTAATTGTCCACCATTATTTACAACGGCCTATCGAGCCTGTTGAGAATTTGTTGCATAACAGCATTATTGATAATTCCTTCTGTCACTTCACTAATGGCTTTGAGAAGGGTGGCAATGTGGTAATTCATTTTGATAAGATAACTGCTTTGTGGATACCTGTGTAATCTTACGTTTTCAAGTTGATGCATGTGCCATCATTTGATGGCGTAGGATTGGTTCAGATTATTTTAGTTGCCTACAGCTAGGGTTGCTGTCAATGCCTACAGTCTTCAATGTCTCCAGTGCACCTAGCTGCTGCTTAAATTAATTAAAATTAGCTGACTACTGACATGCCTAATAGCAGGAAATGTAGGAGAAGGCTGAGGAGGCCTACTTATTTGCTGATTCAGCCACTTTTCTGATTTGATACTTTTTACATTGGTTAGCTGGTTTCCAAAAATATTCTTCATATTAAATATTATGACTCTGCCTTTTATTCATAGTTAAAAATTGCGCAGGATCTTACAAGGGCTTGAGCAATATGGGCTATAGTGAGATTTGTTGGAACTGAGAAGTCCATTGAAGTCTACCTTGATGTTGGCAACAACTTGCTGTATCTTTCTTGCAACCAAGAGGTATTACGGTGAGTCTTCAGAGCCCTGAGCTGTCCATGTGGGACTTATTTAAATGCACATTGTACTTGCGTAAAAATGAAACTCCTTAAAACACCAGTCCTGCAGAGCAAATGTGATGCTGAGAAATGTTGACATGGAAGTCACCTCAGTGCTGGCTGCAAAGAGCCTCTATGTTGCTCAGCGTGAAGCAGTGTTACTGGGTACTAGCCACATGTACAGACATTTTGCAACTAATATTTACCAACCCCTCTGGATCCTCATGAAACCTCTTGAATCCAGTTACAAAATACTTAAGTACAAACATGCATTGCAGGGCCCACTGGCAAATAGAATCAAAAGGTTGAGGCAAGGACATGTTATGCATTGGGATAAGGGGCCAGCTGATGGATTGGAACAGGCTGTGTCTTGGGGGTGCTTATTTGCTCTAAGCTTTTGCACACCACAAACCGAACTATGTACGCAGCATTTTTGCCTTGCCATAGTATGCAATGCCCGTTAGTCAGTTGGTGCTCCAACTAGAACCTAAAGTCTCTTAGTAATGTCCTCTTTGGGTGCTTTCTGTGGAATACACAATCTGGCTACTTGTGAACAAGGATCTATTGGAGTAGTGCCATCTGACAGCATGGCAAACCCTACTGCAAGTTAATTCAATCAAATGGCCGTATGGAAAAGTTGGTGGTGGCTCGTCTTCAGTTTAGTTGGTGAAGGGGTCCCAAGTGCTGTTAGACATGCTCACAGCCTGCACAGCATCCAAGGACTTAGCCAGAGTCAGTCATCAAGCTGGTCACTTGTTGAGTTATGTTTGACCATGGTCAGGGGAGTTGGCAATGGTCAGTCCCTTGCAGTCAAGGGAATTGCTATCATCAATCGGGGAGCTGAGAAGACAGGCGAGGGTTTGTTCAGTCATGTCTAGAGGATATTCATTGAAATCTATCGAACGTCTCATGAATACAGTTCTGGGGGTCCATGGATTGATTGATGGTGCAATGAGGTGTCGGTGTAGGAGCAAAGGCAGGTTCACTGTCTAAAAATGGTTAGACAGTCAAGGCTGAAGACGGAAAAACAAGCATTTGCTGATGTGCAATCGAGCATTGTGGTGGAAGGAGTCTGTCGCTCTCGGGCAGTATGTGGAACAACATTGGACGGTATGCTAGGCTAAGGGAAGGGGTATTATTGGCAATGACATTCACAGGAGGAGTGTTAAAGAACAGGCCATTTGGCTCATCAAGTCCATGCCAGATCTGTGAGATGGCAGTGCTGACCACTGAGCTACTGTGCTGCCCTGGTTGGCATCTTTAAAAAGTAATGTTGAGCTTGCAGTGCAGGAAGGACAACAACAAGCAACATTCGATCTAGTGGGTCCCGAAAAGGGAAGGTATATGATGAAATGGGATGACCCGGGTACATGGAGGCTCTGGCTGTTACTGGGTGACCAGGTGGAGCCTGGTGCTGATGGTGTATGCTGTGAGCTATGTTCCTCACTTTTGCTTGCCATTCTTACATGCTAACTTGAAATTAAAAATGGCTGGGACAGCACCCGGGGTGGGTGGAGTCACTGTCAGTTTGATGGGAGAAAGTGCAGGATCCATGGCTGCTGGCTGCTTAGGGCATTGAGAAAACAAATGCATGAAGTAGGCCTTCACAAACTGCAGCTAAATTGAATTTGTCATTTCTTCATCTATTTGCCATGCATGTAGTATAAACACAATTGGGATTCACATGCTGGTTAAAGGTAATTTGCACCATGCCATTGGTCCTTGCAAATTGAACATTGGCGTTGCAGGAGTGAAGGTGTAGTATGCTTGGTCAATCTTCAAGTGTAGTCCAGACACTGTGCTGCATCACCCTGCATCAAGCTGTGTTCTGAACAATTCAAACAAGCATTGAGATGATGTGATGGATACACAAGAACTAGCAGGAGAAGTAGGCAATTCGGCCCCTGAAACCTACTCTGCCATTTGCTATGATCATGGCCAATCTATCATGGCCGCAGTTTCACTTGGGCCACTCTCCATACTACTTCAATGCAGTACTAATTTAAAAATCTATCTCCCTTAAATTTGTTCAACATCCCAGCATCCACTGCACTCTAGGGTAATAAATTCCACAGACTCACAACCCTTTGAGAAAATTTCTCCTCATCTTTGCTTTAAATTTGCTACTTCTTATCCAAAACTATGATGTCTCATTTTAGATTGTCCCACATGAGGAAATATCCTTCATCAATTCCCTTTTAGCATCTTGTATGCTTCAAATAGATCTCCTCTCATTCTGCTAAACTGCAGAGAGCAGAGGCCTAAACTGCTCAATCTCGATAAATCCCTCATCTTTGGAATCAATCGTGATGGTGAGGAATAGGAGAACAAAAGCAGTCTTCCAAGGTGGAGGATCACAAGGGGAACGAGGATGTTTTCCTTGTGCTCAGAGCTCAGCTGAGTTGGGTATTACAAATCAGACAAGACCTCAGTGACGTTAGATTCTGGAGTTTGACAGCTTTATGCAGCAGACCATTATGGAATGCAAAACAGATATTGGTCATTTGGTTTGTGTTCTGGGGATGAACTGTAACCTCTTAGTTTTGCTTTGATTTTGCTGACTGTAAATAGGAGCTCATCTATGGACTAGTCTGCTTGCCTGCATGTCTAGTTCTCCTACTGGACAATGGTTAGATATGGGTTTACAGTGGGCATTGGTGACAGTTGCAATGAACCAGCAATCGTGTTTGGACTGGATGCAGCTACAGGCTGGTAGTTGATGTTGTATGTGCAAGGCAATGTCAGCCATGCTAACTCTTTTTCTGAGCAGCATGGCTTGTAGCTCCTGTGCCATGATGTTGCTGGTGAGGGGCTAGGCAGAACTGTCAACATTTTGGATGCGCAGCTGCGTTTAAGCTGGCACAGTTGACAATAACACCAGTCTTTTGGCTGATTATCTGCTGAGTGAGTTGTTCCTAGTGCAGCGCATGGTAAGATGGAGCTAGAATGGTGTGAGTCAACTACTCTTGGGACAGGGTACGTCATTAATGAAGTGTGGTGGGTAAGATATGGCGAGAAATTTTACTTGGCCTCACAGCAAGAAACCTTTTTATTAAAAATAACCTCAATTAACATTTATCTAAGAAAAAAAATGACACCAGAGACATGTCTAGATGATGAAACAAAACTGGCATATCTAAATCTGTATTCAACCAACATCGAGCTGTTATTTCTCTCCTTTATTCCAGCAGTACTGGGATTGAACGTTTTATCTCTGTTTCTTGGGTTAATACCAGCATCGCAGAGACCAGTGAATGATCAGGGATCTTCAGGTCTGTGCAATTTGGTGTTCCATGAATGATTACCTAATGACTAACCAGAAATAAATCTTAAAACGAATTTTGCTTCAAATATATCATTCTTGGATTGACTGCAATGTTCCTGTTGGTATAATTTTTCAGTGACACTGCTTTAAAAATGTTTCTTCCATTTTGAGGGAACGCAGTCTATTTGCAATGTTACACCATGCATTGCAGTTTACAGGGAGATGGCACATTTGATTTTCAAGGGGATAAATCATCTTTAACCACAAGTGCAAGTAAAGCAATCTGTCTGGCTTAGTGGGTTTCTGAAAGCCACAGCACTATCAATCAGATGGTTTGCAGTTATGTATGTCATCGCGTAACCTGAACTTGCTTGTCACATAAACTGTACATTGCATTACATGAAAAAAAAGTTCATCAGAAATTGAATTCTCCTAAAATACGTATAAGAATGTACATGGACTATACTTGTAAGTTGATTTTGTAGAGAATAGCTCTTAATGACATTCATATACAACAGGTATTAAGTGGCTTACATGTTTGGAGAATTGTGGTTGCAACTTTGCCACAATGTGTAAATTTGTGGTCCAAATCACACCCATAGGTATGTGACAGAGGTTTTGAATAGTACTGCTTGTGTCAGCTGACCAGATGATAGTGTAAGAGTAATCAAACTGATAGGGGTTTACTGTATTCCTCTGGTTGTCTAAAGCAAAGGTACAATTGTGGGCTGGTAGTTCCGTAACCTGCAGACAAGGAACTGAGAAATGTTCCTCATTCTTTGTTCTTTGCATCCTTTCAGTATTTGACTTTCTCTTGCTGCCAAAAAAAATGAGAAAATTGATTGATTTAGCAGTTCTTTCTGACCCTAACAAATGGAAATCCTTTTATGCTTTTATCATCTCCCTTCCCTGTTGGCAAGAACCTTGTGTGTTTGTTCAAAGGAACTACAACGACGGTATTTGTCTTCCACACTTGAATATAAAGAACATTCCTTGGTATCTCTGCAGGAAGCAATTCAACTGACTCTCAAGCAAATTGTGTACTTCTGACTGAAGAACAAGTTGACAAGCCCAGTATGTAGAGTTTGTCCAAACTAGAAGGAGGGTTCCATTACACCTACCCTCACCAGAGGACAGAAATATGACTCTCTTTCCTCTTTGTCCCCCGTTTCACTGACCATGTTTTTAACTTTAACTGAATTGAAGTACAACCTCAGAGACTTCCTTGATTTCTCAAGGAGCAAATGGACTGCCAGTGTGGTGCTTAATCTTGGACCTGGAAGATCCCCAGGCGAGATATTAAATTCCATGAGCTATGGCAATATTGTGAGCTTTACAATTGGCCACAATTTGCCAAAGACAAACAGTGGTGGAGGTGGGGCAAAAGCTTTCTAATATTCCTGATTTCAGTAACTAGTGTAAAAATTGAAGCTTGTTAACAATTGCAAATAAAGGATAGGAAGAGTATCACTGCATCCAACCTGTCCCAAACTTCGATGCCCATCATGCTGTACATTTCACAAGCCTACGTAAGCCTGAAAGGCAGGATGTTTAGAGGGGATTTGAGGATTCTTTTTACTTATTTTTAACCATCAGATGGTAGGGGTCTGGAATGCAAAGCCTGGGAGGATAGTTGAGGCAGTAAACCTCTCGCAATCTTTAAAAATTACTTTGAGCACCTGATGTCATAACAGTCAAGGCTAGTGCCTAGTGTGGGAAAATGGAACTAATGTAGGTAGTAGTACAGACTTGATGGGCTGAAGGGTGCCTTCTACACTGAGGGATTCTGTCAATCTCCTGGAGGCCAATTGGGGTAAAAGTGAAAGTTTCTTCCAGTTGGCCGTCAAAACTGGTCAGGAGATTGCACTGATCTTGATTTGGCTTTAGGGTCTGTATCTCCTTATACAGGATAAGGTCCAGTTCTCATTTGTTAGCTTTGAGTATCAGCTTGAAAACACCTAGGTAGTTCAGAGGAACATCAAATGAAGTTTGAGCCATGTAAGGAAAGACAAACAAATGACAGAAACCTTGGTTTTAAGAGGTAGATTCCAATTGTCTTCAAGAGGGAATTCCAACTCTTTGGACATGACCAGCTGAAGTCACTGCTGAGAATTGTGAGGTAATTTAGTCACATGTTGAAAAGGCCAAACTTGGAGCACCATAATGTCATTAGTTTGTAGAATGGGAGGAGTGTAGCCAAGGAGGAAGCTGAGGGCAGGGGACAAAAAAAATGAGCGTTTCCAAGTTTAGTTGTTACTGGGCTAGGAGCCAATATACATCAGCTTGTACATGGGTGATAGTGAAGAAAAAAATCAGCATTTGAATCATGAACTTGTAAGCTTTTCCATGGGTCACTATTCTCTGGGAAAGGAAAAAATGAACAGACATTCTATCCTGCATAAAAAATATGAACTTTGATCCCCCTGAAATATTCACTTAATGTCCTCCATAAACAGTCTAGCTATAAGTTGTAGGAGCAGGAGCAAACCATTCGTCCCACCATTCATAACTGATATGATTAGCATAAATTCCACTTTTCTGTCTTATCCCTAATCACAAATAGAATCAAGTTCAGCCTTGAATATTCCTTATGACCCAATATCTACACCTCTCGGCAGGAAAGAATGCCATATCTTCAGTCGGCTCAGGCCAGAAATTCTTCCTCCTTTCTGTCTTAAACTAGTGAAGGCCTATTTTGTAATTACACCTCTGGTCTAGTCTGACCCACAATGGAGATGGCCCTTCTGCACCTATGTCCCCACTTGTCTCTGGCAAACTGAGGCTAATTGTAGAGTTCTCAATATTGTCATAGCTTATGCCAAAACTTGAAGGATTTAACATCAAGCCTTGGGATCTTCTAGATTTGTGATTAAGCACCACATTAGCAGTGCATTTGTTCATTGATAAATCAAGGGAGCCTCCGAGGTTGAACTGCAATTCAGTTAAGGTTAAAAATATGGTCAGTGAAACGGGGGATTAAAGAGGGAACAATCCTATTTCTACATCTATGCCCCCAATAATAGTGTTTCAAGAAGGTCTCCTTTCATTCTTGAATAGTTACAAGTCCAACCTACTCAACATCTACACCAAGATAAGCAACCTAGTGAACCTTGTATAAATTGCCTTCTATGCCAGTATATCTTTCCTTGGGTAATGTGACCAAAACAATTCACAGTATTGCAAATGTGGTCTGACTTGTATATTAGTTTCAGCAAGACATCCCTATTACTTTACTCGATTCCACCTTGAAACAAAGTCCAACAGTCTGTGTAATGTCCCTCTTATCAGTTGAACTCAAGCTAGTTTTTTGAGACTCCTGCACAAAGATCCTCCAGTCCTCCTCCTGTGCTGTAACTTTCTGTGGTCCTTCTCCATTTAGATAATATTCAGCTTTTATTATATCTACCAAAGTATTGTCCACTCACTTTGATCTGTAACATCTGTACCCTCATTGTCATTCTCATACTTGTCTTCCCAACTATTTTTTTGTTTTTCCACAAACTTGCGAATAGTACATTTACTTCTATCATTTAAGTCATTAATATATATTGGAAATAAATGTGGCTTAATCCTCAATGTCTCTTTTATCCCAACTGTGTCTTTTGTTAATTGACCAATCTTGTATCCATGCTAATGTACTAGCCCTAAATTAAGAGGTAGTAGGAACTGCAGATGC
>NC_063342.1:47751598-47769995 GCF_021869965.1 Rhincodon typus | reverse complement strand
TCCTGCTCCTCTGATGCTGCTTGGCCTGCTGTGTTCATCCAGCTCTACACCTTGTTATCTCCGTCTTAAATTAAGCAGCTTTGTCCAGTACCATATTGAACATGGAATATTATTCAATAAATATTGATGAAATAGTGTAAAAGTTCATCTTTGGCAAAATAACTTTTAGCCAACCTTGGCAACGCTCATGATTATGACAGTGTCAGTTCATCCACGATGGAGGTTTTAAATGTAGGAAATTAGAAGGTTTGTTTGGTCTATTGAGGGAGAGAAAAATCACTTCCTGATCTGTGCAAGATATCTAACCAGATGTAATTTACTGCACTTCATAAGAAGTCCATGAGAACTCGCAACAAAATAGGCTGTTCAGACTCTTGAGTCTGCTCCACCATTAATAGGATCATGGCTGATCTGACATTCCTCTTGTCAATTTTCCTGCATTTTCCTCATAACCCTTGATTGATCAAGAATCTATCTATCTCTGTCTCAAAAACACACAGACTCTGCCACCCATAGCTCTCTGGCATGGAGTTCTAAAGGCACTCAATGTTCTGAGAGAAGAGTTTCCTCTCATCTCAGTCCTAAAATTGTACTGTTTTATTCTGACGCTGTGACCCCTGGCTCTAAACTCTGCCATGAGAAGAAATGTCCTCTCTCCATTTAACGGTTAACAACGGGTTACACGTTGCATTGGTTATGGTAAGCATTTTCCTGCGTTTCTTCCAATTTGTTTTATTTTGTGTGGACCTCCGAGATCCATCATGGCAGTGAATTCCAAAACCAGATGTCAGTACGCCTTCAACCTGCATAGACCTCCAGAGCAGCTGCTTGCTGTGTCAGGTTTCACTCCTTTTGATATCCTAAGCTGTTTTGCCTACACCTGCATGACACAACCGTACAGCATGGTGCTTATGCCACAGCTCATTATTCTGTTTCAGACCTCCTCTCAAATCTAACTTTACAGATTCACTTGACTGGCTCTTCCTCAACCACCTAATTCTTCACTCTACACAAATACACTGCTTCTATTATTTGAATAAAATTGAGGTCATCCATGCCTTTCCACTGTGCAATGAGAATTCTTGGTTCTGAAGAATTCTCGCCTGTGACTTATTATGTGACAGATAACTAATTCACTTTTAATGGTAGAGTACTGTTTGTGTGCCTGGGAAGTTTTATTGCTGTTAAATGCTGGCAAGAGTTTCAGTATCAGGTGCCTGTCGTATTCACTTCACTGGTTTGCCGTCTATATCATTTGTATTTTTCTACCTTTATGGAATTAAACTAACTCTGTTAACTGTGCTAAAGTTGATCTTTTTTTCTTCTGGGATTGATCTATGTTGCTTCTGGAGTTCTGCTTCACTCATCAGCTTAGTGTTTTTCTCTAGGGTCAGGTTTTCTTCAGACTATGATAAATCTAACCAAGACAGATCAGCATTTCACCCAGCAATTTGGTTTCTTTTTATGAATTAGGAGTTGAAGTCACCATCACATCTCTCCACTAATCTGTAGAAATCAATAGTTTAATCCCTGATGGATTCCCCTGGATGCTGAACTCTTTAAGATCCTGCTTTTTCAAGAATATTATTTGTTCTGAAGTAAAAGTAATTCTCAAAGGCATGTTGTACCTCTTCAGAAGTGTCTGTTGTTCCATTTAGCTCTGAGTGAAATATGATACCAACGACCGTACTCCCAATTCTCTATAGAAGTGTATTTGCTTGTTCACCTTCTGATTTGGAATCTAAATTGGAAGCCAGTCTTTATTGAGAAAGCATTTTTCAAGATCTCCAAGTCTTGGGTCTCTTTGGCCCATTTCTGGACTAGTCTTCTTGGTAATATTTCTTTTGCCATGTCTTACTCATGTCATTATACATTTTGCTTGCTTAAAATGTTTGTATCACAGTAATAACAGTTCTGCATCTTTTAGCTTTTGTACTAGAGGATATTCCCATATTGTGTGTCTAAAAGGGGGGGTTCCCAATTTCTTGCAATTGAACTGAAGCATTAACCCACTCTGTGTAAATTTGGAAGCTTCCCAAAAGGGATTTCCACCGTACATGACTTTAAGCAATACCCACTTCGATTGTGGTTTTACTGAGTAGTTCAGGCTTTTGATTCTTGAAATGATTTCGGTCTATACTGCAGCTGTTGTGAAGGATCTCCCGCCTTTTCTGTGGCCTGAATAAAGTTTCCCAAAATTTCTGTTCCCGTAATATCAAGTCTGCTTAATCCATCTGAAGTTGTTGATTTAATTACTGGCTTGGTAGCGTCCGGGGGTCTGTGACCTCAAATTAATCTTCGTTCTGTGGCCATTTTTAATTCAGTTGCTCTGGTGTTGATACTTGATGTGAGCTGTAAGCAATTTTAAGTGCTTGCTTTTTCTGGATTGGATTTCTGTGCTCTTCTTCCCATTCATCACTGGGGATTTTGGATTGATCCATAGAGTGTCTATACTCTATTTGCTCACCACTGAACTCTCAGTCGTGACCATTTAGACAGATCTGTGCTTTTCTGGAGTCTCTCTCCATTTTAGTAATGTACACTTTTTGTTTTGTCTTAACAAATTGCGTGACTTTACACTTTCCTACATTAAACTCTACCTGCCAAATGTTTGCCCACTCGCTCACCCCATCTGTAATCCCCTTACCAACTCCTCACATTGTAATCACACCATGCCTTTCCACCTACTTACGTACCATCAGCCAACTTGGATCTGCTCCTCACTCTAAGTTGGTAATATAAACAGTAAATCATTGAGACCCTAGAAAGATCCTTTGTGACACAGAATAATTCAGCTGTTCTTGTCTGTGAAACAAAAAGTTAACATGCAGGTGCTGCAAGCAATTAAAGCAAATGGAATTTTGGCATTTATTGCTAGGGGGTTTGGAGATTGAAAATCAGGAGGTCTTATCATGACTGTACATGGTGTTGTTGAGGTCACACCTTGAGTACCTGTCTAAATAGAGCCCAAAACTTACACAAGAACATGCTGATATTGGAGGCAGTTCAAAAGAGATTCACTAGGCTGAGCACTGGGATGAAACGGTTGGCTTATCGAGAATGGCTAAACGGGTTAGGCCTTTGTTAATCAGAGTTTGGAATAATGAGGAGAAATTCTATTGGAACATACACGAGGCTGAGAAAGCATAGTATGGTAGATGTGGAGAAGATGTTTCCTTTAAAGGGAAAATCTTGAACCAGAATAAGGGGATAGTCATTTAAAACTGAGATGCAAAGTAACTTATTCCCTACAGAAAGTAGAGAATGTCTGGAATCCTCTATCTCGGAGTTGTTGGGCAAAGATCATCAAGCAAAGAGGTTAATTGATTTTAGTAACATCAAGGAGTTGAGGCTGTGATGAGCTGGCATGAAAGAGGAGTTGAGGCCTAGGGCAGATCACCCATGACTTTGAATAACTCTCTGCAAGCATTAAGGGCGAAGTAGCCTACACCTGCTCTTATTTCTTGTGTTTTGTTTTCTAATTGTTCAGAGTACTCTTTGGCATCCCTAATGAAATTTCTCTGAACTTCTCTCTTTACTGGTTTTAAAGGAATTGTGAATTTTTGACATGTCAAAAGTTGGTAATGACAGGACAAAAAGTTCTAATTTCAACAAAGTGCAGGAGGACATGCCAGGAGCAGCACCAGGCATACCATAAAGAGGTGTCAACTTTGAAGCTACCAAACAAGACGATTTGTGTTCCCAAACAGCAAAAGATAGGCTAAACGATCCCACAACAAACAGATCAGATCCAAGCTCTGCAATCCTGCCACATCCAATTGTGAATGGGTGGTGGACAATTAAACAACTCGCTGAAGGAGGAGGCTCCACAAATATCCCCATCCTCAATGATAGAAGAGCCCAGCACATCAGTGCAGAAGTTAAGGCTGGAGCTTTTGCAACAATCTACAGCCAGAAGTGCTGAGTGGATGATTCGTCTTGGCCTCCTTCACTGGTGCCTAGCATTACAGATACCAGTCTTCAGCCAATTTGATACACTGTGCATGATATCAAGGAATAGTTAGAGAAACTGGATACTGTGGTGATGGGCTCTGACAACATTCTGGTAATAGTTCTAAAGACTTGTGCTCCAGAACTTGCCGCTCCCCTAGCCAAGCTGTTCCAGTACAGTTACAACACTGGTATCTACCTGATAATGTGGAAAACTGCCCAAATATGTCCTGTACGTTAAAAAGCAGGACAAATCCAACCTGGCCAATTACATACATGTCAGTCTACTTAGAAGGTGTCATCAGCAGTGCTATCAAGCAGCACCTAGTCAGTGATGCCCAGCTCGGGTTCTGTCATGGCCAGTCAGCTCTTGACCTCATTGAAACCTTGGTTCAAACATGGACAAATGAGCTGAATTTGAGTTGAGGTGAGAGTGACAGCCCTTGATATCAATGCTGCATTTGACAGAGTGGCATCAAGAAGCCCTAGCAAATCTGGAATTAATAGATATCGGGGCCAAGCTCTCCACTGGTTAGTCATACTTGGCACATGGGAAGATGATTGTGGTTCTTGGAAGTCAGTCATCTTATCTCCAGGCCATGTCTGCAGGAGGCCCTCCCAGGTAATGTACTGGACCCAACCATCTTCAGCTGCTTCATCAATGACCTTCCCTCCATCGTAGGGTCAGAAGTGGGGATGATCACCAATAATTACACTGTCCACCATTCACAACTCCTCAGATAACGAAGCAGTCAATGCTTAAATGCAACAGAATCTGGACAAAATCCAGGTATGGGCTGATAAGTGACAAGTAACATTTGCACCACACAAATGCCAGGTTATGACCATTACAAATAAGAGACAATCTAACCACTGCCCCTTGACATTCAATGGTGTTAGCATCACGGAATCCGCCACTATCAACATCCTGAGTGTTATCATTAACCAGAAACTCAACTGGACTCCTCACAAACACAGTGGCTACAAAAGCAGGTCTGAGGCTAGGAATACTGCAGTGAGTAACTCCCCTCTGGCCCACCCCCAGAGCCTCTCCTCCACCTGCATGGCACAAGTCAGGAGTGTGATGGAATAGTCCTCACTTGCCTGGATGGCTGCAGCTCTAACAACACTCAAGCTTGACAACATCCAGGACAAAGCAGCACATTTGGCACTGCATCCATGCCATCCACCATACACTATCACAGCACTGTTTACAAGATGCACTACAGAAATTCACCAAAAATGCTTAGACAGCACCTTCCAAAAGCCCATGACCACTTCATCATCTTTAAAGACAAGGGCAGTAGATGCATGGAGACATCACCTGCAAATTCCCTTCCAGGACACACACACTATTCTGACTTGGAAATGCATTGCCATTCCTTCACTGTCGCTGTGTCAAAATCCTGGAATTCCCTCCTTAAGGGCACTGTGAGTCAACTTGCAGCAGGTGGACGGCAACAGTTCAAGGCAGTAGCTCACCACCATCTCCTCAAGGGCACCAAGGGACTGGCAATAATGTTGGCCAACCAGCAATGCCCACATCCCAAATTTAAAAACAAATTTCTTTTCAAACTCATTTTAAAATAACAAAGATCTTTTCAGATCTCCTGGTAAGTTAATATTGTTTCATGAGGGGTTCTGATTTTTATATACAGAATGTTACCATTTGTGTGCATACATTTTTGGTTGAGCTTGCCTGTGATGAACGTTTCCTTCTATTCTGATTAATACTGCAATGACAGCATTGTGCTGGATGAATCTATTGGTTTCTCTATTTCATTGCATTGTATATTGCAAACACTTGCATGCTTTTAATCCCAGTGAAAGTGCAGGAAAACAAACCACACTAAAATTATTTGTCAGAGCTATCCTGCGTGGTATGATTTACATAATGGAAATGAAGCTAGTGGAGGTTTATGTTAAAACTCTAATAATTTGAGAAATCAAGTGGAAATGCAATCCAATAATCTTAAACTGGTGATAAAGGGGAAGGTGATGGCCGAGTGTATTATTGCTGGACTGCTAATCCAGGGACCGAGACAACATTCTGGGGACCTGGGTTTGAATCCTGCCATGGCAGATGGTGGAGTTTGAATTCAGTAAATATCTGGAATTAAGAATCTAATGATGACTGTGAATCCATTGTCGGTTGTTGGAAAACCCCATCTGGTTCACTAATGTCCTTTAGGGAAGGAAACTGCCATCCTTACCTGGTCTGGCCTATGTGTGACTCCAGACCCATAGCAATGTGGTTGACTCTTAACTGCCCTCTGGGCAATTAGGGATGGGTAATAAATGCTGCCCAGCCAGCGACGACCTCATCCCATGAATGAACAAAGGAAAAAAGTCTCATTCTATCACAATGATGGAAATTTTAATTATGTATCCACTGAAGATGCATTCAATACATAGTTATCAATAAATTTAATTCTGGTACTTGGTTTTATTTTTGTACTGAACGATCCATCAAGCACAAGGATGAGTTAGAATTGGGAAACTCCACTCTGTAACATTGAGAATAATGAAGACTTTATTTTGTGTATGGATGCCATGTTGAAATTTGCTAGTGTTGCCATTTAGATACAGAACTGGCTCGAAGGCAGGAGGCAGGGTGGTGGAAGGTTGACTTTTCAGACTGGCAGCCTGTAACCAGCAATGTGCTGCTACTGCTGGGTTCACTGCTTTTTGTCATTTACATCAATGATTTGGATGTGTGAAGAAAAGAGGTATGGTTAGTAAGTTTGCAGATGATGCCAAAATTGGTGTAGTGGACAGCGAAGAAAGTCAGCTCAGAGGACAACAGGACCTTGATCAGATGGGCTAAGGAGTTTAATTTACATAAATGTGAGGTGCTGCACTTTGGAAAGGTAAATCACGGCAGGAATTTTGCCCTTAATGGGAAGGTCCTGGGGAATTGCTGAACAAAGAGACCTTGGAATGCAAGTCCGTAGTTCCTTGCAAGTGGAGTATCAGGTAGATAGGGAGGTAAGGAAGACATTTGGTATGCATATTAATCAGTGCATCAGTATAAGAATTGGGAGGTCATGTTGCAGCTGTACAGGAAATTAGGCCACTTTTGGAATACTGTGTGTAATTCTGGTCTACCCGAAATAGAAAGGGTGTTGTAAATCTTCTTTGAACCCTTTAAAGTTTCACAAGAATGTTGCCAGGGTTGTTGGGTTTGTGCTTCAGGGAGACACTGAATAGGCTGGGGCTATCTTCCCTGGAGCGTCAGAGGCTGAGGGTGACCTTACAGAGGTTTATTATATCAGGATGGACATGGATAGGGTGAAGAGACAAAGTCTTTCCCCCAGGGTGGGGAGTCCAAAACTAGAGGGTATAGGTTTAAGGTGAGAGGGAAAAGATTTAAAAAGGCAACTTTTTCAAGCAGAGGGTGATGCATGTATGGAATCAGCTGCCAGAGGAAATGGAGGCTGATACAATTACACCCTTTAAAAGGCAGCTACATGGGTATATGAATAGGAAAGGTTTAGAGGCATATGGGGCCAAATGCTGGCAAATGGGACTAGGTTAATTTAGGATATCTGGTTGACATGGACAAGTTGGACTGAAGGGATTATTTCTGTACTTTACAACTGACTTAAGGTCATTTGATATGACAATTGATCATATTTTCTAAATAGAATTGCCCAGTTAATAAATTTGGTTCCTCTGTAGATGACCAGTTGCTAGTGGGGCCATTTAGAGTGAGGACTGGTGTTTGGGTATTATGGAAAGAAGTGACCTGAAAGTCGAATTAAGACATCATCACTTTTTGTAAATGTTTTCCAACAGCACTGAACATGTCCCTCCGTACCATGGTCTGCTCTATTGAAGGCATCTCACTACAACTTTGTTCAGAGCAACTAGTGATGGGTGGTAATTGCTGATCCAGCCAGCAATTTCAATGCACTGTGAATTCAGTTTTTTTTCAAAAAAAAAGTCACCACTGAGACTGATTCTTGCATTTCAAACCAAATAGGCAAGTGCAGAACCTTCTGGACACGACAGCAGGAAAAAAATCAGTGTGGGAAAAGACTGCCGGAATCCAAAAATAAACTGGTTAATTTTGCTCCGGAGTTTGCAGTGCTACAGATAATCTCAACCTCCCAGTTACTGAATAAATTGAGAAGGTTGTCTACCCTAACTGACTTGGGTAGTAGCCTCAGCCACTGAAATAGTTTAGATAAGACTACAAAGTGATGAACGTTCTCCAATGAGTGATCTGTGCTGGCTGTGCTAGTTTGTAAATAATTGAGATATGTCAGTGAAACATCTTGACTCTTCCTCATTTTCATTATTTTCATTTATTTGTGTATTAAGTGGAGCAAATTGGCGAGTTTGATTTTCCACCAGGTTCAACTGAGATCCGGATCTCAGCAGTGCTGCTACTAAGAATCATAGAATTGCTCCAGTGTGGAAACAGGTCGTTTGGCCCAACAAGTCCACAGCAACTCTCTGAACACCATCCCACCCAGATTCACCCCAGCCCTGTAACCCTGTATTCCCCATGGCTAATTCACTATGGGGCAATTTAGCATGACCACCTAACCTGCACATCTTTGGACTGTGGGAGGAAACTGAAGCACCCAGTGAAAACCCACGCAGATACCGAGTCGCCCGAGGCTGGAATTGAAACTGGGTCCCTGATGCTGTGAGGCAGTGGTGCCAACCATTGTGCCACCATGCTGTCTGGTTGTGTATTTCAGCATTTGATGTGGCTTGTTTGTTTATCAGTTGCTCCTGATTATAGTCAAAGTATGTTGTCAAAAAATAGAGTGGATATTCTTTTCTCTAATCATTCGTTGTAATGGAAATGTTAGGAAGAAAACAAAACAGGGAAAAGTTTTTTAGGCCCAGGTATGTTTGTTGCTAAAATTAGTGTCTTGAGAGAAATCTGATCTCAGATGTGGAAAAAAAATCAAAGACAGTGCTTCATAAGGTGTCAGCACATTTCCAAGCATTGCAGGAAGCCTGAGAGCAGTAAGCTGACCCAATTTTCTCAGCTGTGGCAAGTGTTATATGAGATGATCAGGGACTCGAAAAAAGATGGAAATTTTATGCTTCCACCAAAAAATCAGTTAAATCATTCAAATTATTCTGCTTTGCTCTGCAATCAAACAATTTTATTAATGGATTGTGATTTATCACCTCAAAATTTGTTATTTTAATGAAAGCAGTAATTATGTAACGCAGCTCTGTTACACGATTGCCTTGTTTGCAGTATCCATTTATCTCTGTGCAATGATCAGTTACTTATTTTTCTTTAAGCACATTAGAAGAGCTATTTACTGTCTGAAAGCACAGTAATGAGATGGAATGCTCAAGCAGCAATTACTTTGACTCAAGGTGGTCTTTAATCTTCAGTACCAAAGAAATGTGCCTATCTGCAAGACACTCATCACTTTCATTGGAAACTGCCTTTAATTGCAGCCTAATGGAGTAACTTTTCAATTGGCTATTAAAGGATTTTCTGCAGTTGTTCAGTGTGGATTTCTATATGGTGGCTTAGATGTACAAGTGGTCAGATCATTGTTTCTGCAGTGAGATTGAAGCTCCATTGTGGAATCATGCAGAAAAGACATTAAATAGACATTACAGTACTGTAGGAATTGCCTGGGATATTGGCAGTTGACCCACATCTGGTATCCTCTAAAAATGTTTTTTTAAAAATAAATCAGAACTCAGTTCTGACTCACTTTAACTTCTGAGCACCTATTAAGTTTAGGGTTTATAAACCAACTCCAAGACCCAAGTGACATTTGAATGAACCCCCAACTAACCAAACTGACAATCAACCCACCAACATGACATCCGTTCTGTCCCCCAGGCCAGAATGTGCTCATGCTCCTGACCAGGCCCAACACAAGCTCCCCTGACCTGATAGTGCTCAACCGACCCACATAATCCCAATCCAACTCAATACCCAACCCTGAGCTGAGACTTTATCTTGAACGCTTCTTACCACTCAACCCTCCCCACCCCACTGGATCCACATTGGTGTCATGTTAAATGCGACGGGAGTATTATTGGAGATTGAATTTGATGTCTTGCACATATTTGCCTATTGCTTTCCTATTTGATTAGTTTTACTGCTGTCAAGTATAGCTTCATATGAACACAATTATATTGAAGATTTTAAGGACAAGGGCAAATATTAGTGCTTATGGACAATTATTTTGAGTTTTATTTGTTAACTTCCATTAACTTCAAAGAGAAAATAAAATTGGATGTAGTTTTTGAACAGGCTGGGTTGAATTATCTTGAAGGGTTTTCAAAATAATAGCCATTATCATTGCAGATTGGCATCCACTAATCATAGAAATCCTATTGACATGAATCATTGGAAATTCAGGCAAAGAATAATGAAAATGCATCTAAAGGTGTCTGAAGGGCTTGGGTAGCCAATGTGACTGAACCTTACGGAGGAATACATGGCAGAGATTTTATACAGAATTTGAGGGTGGAATTACATGACCAGACCTGGCTTCTAATTGTGAAATCATAAAGTTGTATAGCACAATGTCACAATAATATAGATATGCATGATTGTTTGTATTTCATCAACTGATTAAATATTTTGGACTTCATTGGTCTGGAGTGGTTTCAGAAAGGGATCAAACACTGAAATTGGGAGAGGCATCACTTGACCGACATATGTTGGCCAAGAACTTGCAAAACCAACATGATTTTAAAAAATAATCTGATCTGAAATTAGTATTTACCCAAGCCAGTCAACCCCATGGAAAGCATGAAAAGGTTCTTGCTCGCATGATTTACACCATTGTGAAGCTTCCACATGTTGAAGGTGAAACAACACTACAATTAGAACACCTGGTTGCAGTGAATTTGTTAGTATAACCTCTCGATCTGCTATCTCATTGGAGGAGCTGGGAAGATCAATTTTACCCTGCAGTATTGATCACACTGGACAATGCTCTTTCTCATATCTCAGAAGGAAGAGCACCTACTTGGAGGTCTGACTGGGAAAGTGTTGATTTTGGTGGAGGGAGGGTGTTCATAAGCATCGTTACCTAATGGGCAGTCCATGATTTATTGCGTTTTTGAGAATTTATTCAGAAGTGTAAATATGCAACGTTTTGTTAAATAGGTAAAAAGAAATATACAACCCATGACAGATGAGGATGCTTCAGCTGTTCTGTAGATTGGAGCCGTAGAGGCAGTGCACCTTAAACACCCTAGTGGTCCGACATCCTTCTGTAGCAGCCTCTGGTAGTCTTTGGTGGTTTCAGGATTGCTTGTCTTTGTTCTTCCCTCCGGCCAATATACCACAATTCCTGATCTTCCCCCAAGGAGATTGTGTGACTCAAATCCTTGGATTTTCTTGCCCCTTCCTCCCTTCCTGTTCCTGTTAATGCAGTTAGTTCGGGGGCTGGCCATAAATGCTATTTCAATCACCTGTCTCACCCTTCTTGGCCAGTGGTTATGGGACAGCTACTCATGAGTCATATTCGTAACTAGCCTTCTGAAAATGTAAATAAATCTCCATTTTCAAAGAAGCCATAGGATCAATGTCATGACTCTGCCTGTCCATATCCATTGTCCCCTTTCCCACTTCCATTTGAAAGCTTTGATTCCACCTAAGACCAATACTTTTTTTGTGCCATGTTGGCAATGGCGTTGGATGGTGATGGTGAGTGTCATGAAATTGATCTTTATGACTCCTGTTTTAAAATGAAGATTTGTTTACATTTTCAGAAGGCTAATTATGAATGTGACAGTTAGGTTTGGTCTCATACTATACAGGAAATACCATATATAGAATGAGAGATAGTAGGAAATGCAGATGCTGGAGAATCTGAGATAACAAAATTGCATTTTCTGAAGAAGGGTCTAGGCCCGAAATGTCAGCCTTCCTGCTCCTCTGCTGCTTGGCCTGCTGTGTTCATCCAGCTCTACACCTTGTTATACCATATATAGAATGCTGAGTTAACACAGATTTAAGGAGATCCCAATTCTCAACAAAAAATATCAAGAAATTGAAAACAGAACTGCAATATTTCCTGCTGCCTATGGTTCAAAATGCCAAATAAATCAAAATATGTACTTGTAGTTATGAACTACACAAACTGGATGAAGTGGAACTATTCAAACACTTTCTGGAGTGAAACAATTAAACATGTGGTTTCCTGAAAGTGAAGTCAACAAAATAACGTTTGCTGTGGTTAACATGCTGTTTACAGAAAGTGAAGTTGCTCAGGAAAACAAGGCAAGCAAATCATTGATGGAGGTAAGAGCTGGCATTTCATTATTGGGAAACCTGGTTTTGAAGAGACTGTGGTGATGTCTGTTAATTGTTTAGCAATCCTTTGTAGACTGATTTCCTCACCATCACTCCCACCCCACGCCCCTCCGTTCATTAGACCTAAGTGGTCAGTAAGAAATCTCAACAGCTGTAAGTCTCTTCCCCTCTCTTTCTTTCAATGGATGTTTGTGAAGCTGACATTTACAAATATCAATACTTCTGCTTGTCTTGTAAACCCGGTAAAGCTAAACAAATGGATTCTTTATCTGAAGACGGTCTGATCCAGCTTGACTTCATTCCAAACTGAAGATCTTTTATTTAATCTATGGCTTGTCAATAAATTGACTTAATGCCAGGAAACCTGGTAGATCATGAGAAACCATTGCATTCAATTCCTTGTTTTCAGTACTTTTGTCAACATGATTTTTTTTTGTCTCTAAAGTAAATAATCTCTGCAGATAATGTTGTCTTCACTGTTAGGTGAGTATGCCTGTCTTTGGAATTAAGGCAACAAAGTTTATAATTCAGATTTGACTTTGGATGTCAAACAATGTTGGCCACCTCTTAAGAATAAGACCAATGTTATAATAAACTGATCATCTTTTTTAATTGAACAATCCTGGTGAAAGTCCCCTGATTCTGGACATTAGTACAAAAGGGAATTGAATGGTCACTTTGGTGATTTGAATCAATACACTTTTATAAATGGTGGAGTAGTGATGCTTGATTACCAGCACATTTCCTCTTGTCATAGTCATAACATCAAACTAGTCATTGTCTGAAGTTAACCTTACACATCCAAGGACACCCAAAGGTCTCGAAGCTGTATGTTCTTTTATCTTCCTTTTGTACCAGACATTATCCCCTTTTAATCTTAGTAACTGTGCTTTTTTTGTGATAGACTATGGTTAGTAAGCTTGGTTTTGAATTGGTGTTTGTTTCAGGGTTGACAAGTAATACTTTTGGAATTCAAAGCCTTGTGATTGACCCATTACTGCTATTGTAACATTTAGTTAACATGCATTTTTAATTGGTCTGAGCTTCAGGGTTTTAAAAAGTACTTTCATTTATTGTGATCAACTGACCAGGTTGGAAACAGAAGCTGGTTCACTGCTTGTCACCTGAGTGTAAAAACAAGAAACCATTTCGCTGATGATGCCCAGTACACTCGTTGAACAGCTATCCAACTAGTCCTGTTTGCCTGCTCTTTACAGACCTGTAATGTATTTGATTTATTCAACACAATATTTACCTTGGATTCAGTGACTTATTTTATTAGTTACTTCAATTAGGAATGCATGGTTCTGCAAATATATGGTACACCATTAACTTGTACATTTTCTTTTGTACGTATTGTATGTGGGTAAAAAAACAACCTAACTCTGATGTTAATATTGATTGGCCATGGGAATTTACAATTGATTTGAATTTGTTTCACTTCAAGTCACACAATTTTCAGGATCACAGTCACAACTGTTGGTGAGGACTATAGCAGCTAATATGTTTGTAGAAAATTTTAAGCAAATATAACCCACCTTCTAAGGTGGTGTATTAACATAATGGTGGTTATTGAACTAGAAATCCAAAGGTATACAGTAATCTGGAGGCATTAGTAGAAATGCTAACGAAACATGGGGAGTTAAAATTTAGTTAAATAAAACTTGAATGAAAAGCTAACAGCATCTAATGATCTTGAAACCCCAGATTACTGCAAAACCCATCTGTTTCATTGATGTCCTACAGAGAAAGGAATCTGCTATCCTCACCTGCTCTGGTTAAATTGCAACACACAACAAAATGGTTTCTCTCAACTGCTTGCTAATATGACCCAACAAACAGTTCAGTTGTATCGGGATTTGCAATAAATACTAACAATACTAGTAGCGTTTGTATCTTGTGAATTAATGGCAGACACTGAAACGGCATAACAATTGCTAAGATTAATACTGAAGTCAGGTATTTAACACAATTTTATGTTTGAAAATTTGAGAGCTTGGCATCATTGATCTAATACTCAAGGCAACTGTTCAAATGATTTAAGCTGCTGCTTTTCGTGTTTGGCATTCAGATTATGTTGATAAAACTTGATGCTTACTCAGTCAATTGGTATTGTATTTAATAGAAAAAAAAATTACCCTATAAATATCTGCGCATTTCCCTTGTCTCTAATGTCTTAATGAAATTAGTATATGCTTGGCAACCTGTCTTTGCTGCGATAGTAAAATATTTAAACACTGCCCACCTGTTAAGACATCACATTGCAAATGATAATTGGCCTACAGATGTAAATTTTGAGGACACAGTAACAGCAAAAGCTCATTTCACAGACTTTACTCTAAAACCTACTCCCTATATTCAGATTTTCTTCTTTTTGAAAACTTTACCACAAGTACAAAAAGAATCACCTGTCGGCAGTATTGAGATGATAAATGACTCTACTCAAAACTGATCATAACCCACTTATCAATTTTATGCTCTTCCATTTTGCAAAGTATTGGCCTGGATTTTTACTGTATAATATTCCCATGTGGATGTTTGCATAAATTCAGCTATCTTTCTAATGGAACCATTGAATGACATTTAACCTCTGAATTTTACAGTACATGAGGCTATTTGACCCATCTCTGTACCAGGTCCCAAAAAAGCTCCCCAGCTAGTCCCATTTTCTAGCCCTATCTCCATAGCCCTCTAAATTTATCACTTTCAAATACACATTCAGCTATTTTGAAACTGTCCTGGAATCTGCCTCCACTCCTCTCCCATTCACCCCATTCCAAATATTGAGTAAAGAAGTTTCTCCTTTTAAATTAACAAGAAATAAATTTGCATTTGTCTCAGACCCTTAAGGTAACGAAATGTCCACACCCTTCACAGCAAATACAATGTGGCATCGAGTCAAAGAAATTGCTAAGACAGGTGATCAAACAAGAGGTAAAAGCACTTGGGTTTGAGTAGCATTTCAAAGCTGAATACAGAATTTCAGGGAACAAGTTGCACATCTTAGAGCCACGGGCAACTGAAGGTACAGCTAGTGGAAAGATCATAATTGATGTGAAACATAAGAAAAGGGAAAACTCAAAAATGAGTTGTAAGGCCAGAGAATGTTTTGGAGAATTCATGTACATTGATATCAGTGTGTAATTTCTATGATATTGACCATTGTATGAAACAAAAATCTGCAGAGATCTGAAACAAAAACAAAATTGCTGACAAAACTCAGCAGGTCTGGCAGCATCTGTGGGATGAAAGCAGAGTTAATATTTAGAGTTTGGTGAAGAGTCACCAGATTCGATGTTAACTCTGCTCTCATCCCATAGATACTGCCAAGCCTGCTGAACTTTGACAGCAGTAGCTTCTGATTTTTGCTGTTACTCTTGGCCTGTTTGAGATGTGAGTTGTCTGTCTTCTGAATTAGGTCAGGAATTCAAACCCCACGCCAAATCTGGGTAAAATGTCACTGGTTTACAAATTGTCACGATACTATGGGACTTAGTACAATCAGACTGCTCACACTTTGAAAACATATGGAACTCTGATGCTATCTCATCATTTACTGAAGTAAAGTATCTCCTGACATGGAAAAAGAGTAGAAAGTTCTCTTGCTGTCTTGATGTCTGGTCCTGCTATCCTTTTGATCATCGGGAAAAGAGCAAACTAATTTACTGGGCAGTTATCTTGTTGCTGATGTGAGAACATGATGGTTGTAGTTTGCTGCTGAATTTGACCACATAGGAATACAGGCTGAATTTGAAAAAAAAAATGGTGCTTTAGACTGTGTTTTGAATTTAGTCATGCCTTTATAACATTCCTTTTAGAGCAAAGAAGTTTTACAGGAGATTTATTAAAGTTGTTTGAAGGTTAGAAAGGGTTTTTAAGAGCAAATGAAAACTCTTTGGCAGGAGAATTTGCAACCAAAGAACATAATTGGCAAAGAACAGAGAGACTGAAGTGAAATAACTTTATGCAGCAAGTTGTACTGATCTGGAACACAATGCCTATAACATGGGTGGAAGTGTATTAAACAGTAATTTTTGCATGGAAATGTCCATATGTGTTAAAAAAAAAACAAAATGCAAGGCTATAGGGAAAAAAAGCAAGGAAGTAGAACTGAGTAGATCTTTAAGAATCAGGCAAGCTGGCACAAATATTATCCTGTTGTGCTGCAGCATACTGATGTATGGTTCAATTGTTCAGATAGAAATGAGTCATAACTGTGAACTGGAATACTATATATGTAACTCGTGTGATTTGAAATAGTTAACTTGAAAGAAAATACGAAATCATTACATGGCAATTGAGAGAGAGTTTAAGCAAGAGATCTGGAGAGCACATTCCAATTTGTATTCCCCAACCACCTGAATTACGCTACTTGTATGGGAGTATTTGTTGGGGTTTTACTGTTCCTGTGAAGTGAGTATGGTGATGATCCATCATTCATAAATATTGGCAATAGCTTAGAATTGTATACTCTACTTTCCATGCTGCCCTTGCCCCTGCATACAGGACTGCGTAGTTCCATTATGTTAGTCTGGGAAATGGCAGACAGGAGTAACTTGGCACCTTGCTTTCTGCATATGGATGATGGAGAAGCACAATTTCCTCTTTGCCCTGGGCCAGCAGTGGAAGCCAAGATGCCAGACCATCCCTGCTTGGTCAGAGGTTGCCATCTGGGTCAGTGCAGTCCCTGATACTAACCCAAGCTTCCTGTGTCTGAAGGAATGCCCAGCAGTGTAGAAAGAGGCTGAATGACCACCTTCACTCGGCCAAAGCATGTGCCACAAACTTCTCTCTGCTATCTCTGCTACTTCACCTACTTCCCTACATGACTCACATTCTATCACTCTTAACTTGCTTGATGCAATCCACCTCATCTCCTAACACCACTTAGCCTGCATGACCCCAAGAGTGCCTATTTTCATTCAGGACATGTCCCCTTTTGCCCAAAACGTACAGCTGTACTACACACGTGCATATCCCTTAATACCCCTTTCTGTCAGTTCATGAGGAAAACTGCACTCTATAGAGCAGATAAAGTCAAGATGGGAGGTGAGCTGCCTGACATTTAGCTGCTCACTCCTTTTTGTATGGAGAGGATCCTGGCTGTGCTCACTCTAAATTCCTGACTGACCAATTCCAAGCTCTTTGGCTGGCATAGGATGCTGGGGTCGAATTACTCGGCTGGGACCCCCTGACCAAAGGCTTTTCCCTCTTGACTGAGACCTGCTGACATCCTCACATTGTCTTGCTGCTTCGTGCAGATACAAGACAGAAATAATGAGTCCAGTACTTCTGGATGAGGGAGTCAAAAGGCAGTGCAAGACAGGGATGCTGTGAACATGCAAGTAAGTCTGAGTCAGCACTGTAAACTGAGCAGAGTCCAAAGATGCAGCCTGGTCCTGTCCATGAGCTGGGTCCCTGAGTATGCAGTGTCCTCGATGTAGTATTATAATAAAAGTTGCTGCTCCAGACAAATGTGCAGCATTGAAGAGCAGAACCCATCCTGTTAGTGGATCAGACCATGAGGGTTCTTAGAGGCTGCCTTCTATTGGACAACAATGATTGCGGATGCAGGTGTGTGTGGTTGGTGCCCATGGAGCAGGTAGTGAGATAATGGTTGATGTCCAACATGGAAATCCTTCAGAGTAAGCAGCATGTTGAATTTGCCAGGTACATGCACTGATTTCCATATTGTTTTCTTAATGTGTAGCATGTCTGGCACATTTGGTGAAAAAGCTGAATATTATATGAGACAACAAGGTGCAGGGCTGGATGAACACAGCAGGCCAAGCAGCATCATAGGAGCAGTTGAGTTGTCAACAAGGTGCTTATTAAGCAATCATTCCTCTTAGGCTGCTGCTGCCTAGAAAATCAACTTGTTGCTTGTCAAAAGCATAATAGATGGAGTAAAATAATCCTGATGTCAAGATTGGCCTCACTGGACATCTTATTGGATTCTGCCACAAATCTCATCAGTGCCCATGTGGCCCTGACAACTATGAATTCCACTTTTTGTTCCAAAGGTCCATCTGCAAGATCTAAATTCACACAGTCTGGGATGATTTCCTCAGCCACTGAAAGCAGACAATTTAGGAAACTGAGCAATAGTAGGAACTGCCGATGCTGGAGAATCTGGGATAACAAGGTGTAGAGCTGGATGAACACAGCAGGCCAGGCAGC